>NC_092288.1:25299654-25634654 GCF_036320965.1 Panulirus ornatus | reverse complement strand
GCAGGTCCACACGAACGCCATCCCATGACACCGCATGACAGTCATGCGATGCTCAGGGCACCGGAGGCAGTACCTGCCTACATCCGATTACCTAAGACCAGAGTCTGCCTCATGGGTGCAGGATTAACACGTCGCGCTCACCACATAACCTGTTTGTTTACATAATACTGTAGCTCCAGGCCACCCAACACACAACACAGCCGCCAACCCCGCGGTCGAAACCATACCATAATATATTCATACTTCGTTTGAAAGTCTCTTACGTATATTCCTCTCAGAGTCTTCACTTAGATTATATGCATGTGTTGCTGAGCGCAATATGTTTGTTGTATTCTTACAACGTAGTGATTAACGACAGATATAATTACTGTCTGTCGTCGACATGATTCTAGTTCAAGGACGACCAATTTACTAACCAATTTACTGTCATGTGTCTCTCTTATTTCTAGCGTGTCATCATGACTGCTCGTAAGCTACACTCCCTCTGGTTTAATTCGTGTTACTGAATTCTTCACAACATATTGATCACACAACACCCCCAGTGTTGTAGTTGGCCTCATACGTAAATGGTTTACAGTTTCATTCATTTTGTCTCGTCGTAAAAGTTCTCATTATCACACCGCTCACGATGTGACCCACTTGCCTCATGTTTACATATAGTCAACACAATTCAGTAATCTATGTATGATTTATCTCAGGTTCTTATCTCTCTCTTCATCACCAATATTCTTTAGTGTTGGTCTGGTGTTACCGCTGTGTTACATGTCTCACCCGTTGGTCCCTGGTCTGGTGTTACCGTTGTGTTACATGTCTCTCCCGTTAGTCCCTGGTGTAGCGTTACCGTTGCATAACAAGTCCGTCTATTATTGTATTTTCTCTACGTCTTGTGAGCTATCTCATTTGACTCTTATCGTCATCGTCTGGTCAACAGTGCATGAGACATGAGCAGTCACGACCACTCCAGGGGTCAACACCGTTATCTCTGACACTCCTGATAACATATCTTCCATATCGACAGATCCTTCCACTTGTTACTAAACTCAATGTTGTGTTCCCTACAAAGTGTTTACATTAATTTCTAAGTTTACCACTGTATGTTCCGCTTCACTACTATGTTATCACACCTCAAAAGCCTTACTATTTTATCTCATCAGAGAGAACCCATCAGTGTATCATCTCAAATGCCTAGCTCAAGTGTAGCATTACATGGTCGTTTCTCGTACCACGCATCAGTGTTATGGTCTGGTGGTGTGGCACCTACGGGGCGTCAAGAGGCGCTGCTGTCTGGCAGAAATCGATTTTGGCCCTTGTTTACGCAGCTACTGCTCACTGCTGACTGTAACAGTTTCCTTGATCACTCTCTCACAAACACATTCATATAACGTTACACTCACGGGTGTACACACAGTGTGACGGCATACATCGCTCCAGCCTCCTTTGTGTAACGGGTGACACATGACGCCTCTGGTGGAGTTCTGCTACAATGCTGTCACGCGAGAGAGAGAGAGAGAGAGAGAGAGAGAGAGAGAGAGAGAGAGAGAGAGAGAGAGAGAGAGAGAGAGAGAGAGAGAGAGAGAGGCGCCAAGACACAGGAACAACATGGCCCTTGGGCAGGGACCAGCCCAGCAACAGAAGTCCCTCCTCACCTACCAGACATAGATCAATACCCAGTCATAACACACACACACACACACACACACACACACACACACATACACTACCCTCACTATCTTAAAACGACGAAGAAAAACAGTCAACACAAAATTTTTGACCCAAAGTCTTTTTTATGATCAAGTAAAACATAACTGAAACTTTGACTTGGTCAATTCAAAATCGTTAAAAACTACGATCATTGTATTGAGTGGAGTAATACCATCACATTGAATCTTCTATTATTAAATACACAAATAATCATAACCTTAATATTAGTGAAGGTCTATACAAATTGGATAACTTTAGTGTTGATAAGATTCGTAAACAATTCCCCTTCTTGTCCACATAATAAGTTTATGATACGCACATTGTCTGTCTTGGACAATCATGTGTTTACCAAATGGCGTCCTAGATACGTCTCTTCGTTGTATATCAACTGACATTTCTTTCTTGTGTCTCCCCTGATGATGTGATTATTATACGAAAGTGCACTTGGGAACTTATCGTGTTTCATTTTCTCATGAACTCATAGGAATATATATATATATATATATATATATATATATATATATATATATATATATATATATATATATATATATATGCAAGCTTTTCTGGCCTTGGCGAGGCAGGATAAGGAAGTGGGCCTTGAGGAACACCACTCACTTTGTTCTTTCTTTCGTTCGTTCGTTATCTTGTAGTACAGGAGGGGAGGATCTCCCCCACCCCAATCCCTCCCCTCTTAGTCGCCTTCTGCGACTGGCTATGGAGAAACGTGGGCAGTATCCCCCTTCCCCAGGGGAACAGTACATAGGTAAGTAAAATGAAAAATAGAAAGGCTATGTGGTACTGTTACCAGGTAACTGTGTAAAACTAGTATGTATGGTTCCTACCACACGTGTAGTGGTACACAAGAACTGGGATGGTCGCTACCACACGTGTGGTGGTACACAAGAACTGGGATGGTCGCTACCACACGTGTGGTGGTACACAAGAACTGGGATGGTCGCTACCACACGTGTGGTGGTACAGAAGAACTGGGATGGTCGCTACCACACGTGTGGTGGTACAGAAGAACTGGGATGGTCGTTACCACACGTGTGGTGGTACACAAGAACTGGGATGGTCGCTACCACACGTGTGGTGGTACACAAGAACTGGGATGGTCGCTACCACACGTGTGGTGGTACACAAGAACTGGGATGGTCGCTACCACACGTGTGGTGGTACACAAGAACTGGCAAGTATTACGATGTGGTTCGCTTTTTGCCCGCCAGAAGGAGGAAGCTGGAGGTGCACACCCGTATCCTGCCCCCCCCCCCCTCCCAGCTGGCCTTGGGGAGGGGAGACAGTCATGCTCTGCACCAGTCAATTGAACTCTGCGTTCAGTGGCGGCGCCGCCCAGTCGCTTAGTGTTCAAAAAACGCAGACGGTGAGCAGCCCCGGCCGCACGCGACGAGACCAGCCCTGCCGCACGCGACGAGACCAGCCCTGCTCCCAATACCCTGTCACTACGTACATTCCTCCCGGACGCATGCGTCAACACTACGTCCCTTCCCAGACGTATGCGTCAACACTAAGTTCCTACCCAGACGCATGCGTCAACACTAAGTTCCTCCCCACACGCATGCGTCAACACTAAGTTCCTCCCCACACGCATGCGTCAACACTAAGTTCCTCTCCACACGCATGCGTCAACACTAAGTTCCTCCCCACACGCATGCGTCAACACTAAGTTCCTACCCAGACGCATGCGTCAACACTACGTCCCTCCTCGGACGCATGCGTCAACACTACGTTCCTACCCGGACGCATGCGTCAACACTACGTCCCTCCTCGGACGCATGCGTCAACACTACGTTCCTACCTGGACGCATAAGTCAAATGAGGTAATGAGACAATGTTGTGGTTGTCTTGGTCGAGCGTAACTTGCTGGAGAACCTTGAGGCTGGGGCGATACCCTCGCCTTTGTTTACACACACACACACACACACACACACACACACACACACACACACACACACACACACAGAACGAAAGTGAACAAGGAGGAGAACTGCATTACCTTACAAGGGGACCAAGACAATCTGTAAGATGGAGTGACACATGGCTGATGAGATTCAACCTGAGTACGTGCTGATACTATGGTAAAAGACCTCAATAGGAGCATCATGCAGCAGGATCTAAGCCTCAGAACTGTGCATGTGAGGAAGACGTGGGATCTCGACACTGTCCCGAACCTCTTCACTACAGCCCCATATTACAGTAGCTAAAACGATACACTATCTGCTGGCCATCAGGTTTCCAGTACACAGCTCAGGGAGTATGTAGCAAGCAGCTGTTACTACCGTACGTCACCATGATATACTCCTCAGCTCTGCTCAGCGGAAGCAGAAGATGTCTCATTACTGGTCAAGTGGCCACAACCCGCCCTTCAAGTGGACCACATGTTGGACTATGGTTATGGTCGAGGTAATGGCACGCGAGACATGGCGAGCATATATATATTGCTTTGTCGCTGTCTCCCGCGTTTGCGAGGTAGCGCAAGGAAACAGACGAAAGAATGGCCCAACCCACCCACATACACATGTATATACATACACGTCCACACACGCAAATATACATACTTATACACCTCAACGTATACATATTTATACACACACAGACATATACATATATATACACATGTATATAATTCATACTGTCTGCCTCTATTCATTCCCATCGTCACCCCGCCACACATGAAATACTATCCCCCTCCCCCCTCATATGCGCGAGGTAGTGCTAGGAAAAGACAACAAAGGCTCCATTCGTTCACACTCAGTCTCTAGCTGTCATGTATAATGCACCGAAACCACAGCTCCCTTTCCACATCCAGGCCCTACACAACTTTCCATGGTTTACCCCAGACGCTTCACATGCCCTGGTTCAATCCATTGACAGCACGTCGACCCCGGTATACCACATCATTCCAATTCACTCTATTCCTTGCACGCCTTTCACCCTCCTGCATGTTCAGGCCCCGATCACACAAAATCTTTTTCACTCCATCTTTCCACCTAAAATTTGGTCTCCCACTTCTCCTCGTTCCCTCCACCTCCGACACATATATCCTCTTGGTCAATCTTTCCTCACCCATTCTCTCCATGTGACCAAACCATTTCAAAACACCCTCTTCTGCTCTCTCAACCACACTCGTTTTATTACCACACATCTCTCTTACCCTATTATTACTTACTAGATCAAACCACCTCACACCACATATTGTTCTCAAACATCTCATTTCCAGCACATCCACCCTCCTCCGCACAACTCTATCCATAGCCCACGCCTCGCAACCATACAACATTGTTGGAACCACTATTCCTTCAAACATACCCATTTTTGCTTTCCGAGATAATGTTCTCGACTTCCACACATTCTTCAAGGCTCCCAGAATTTTCGCCCCCCTCCCCCACCCTATGATTCACTTCCACTTCTATGATTCCATCCGCTGCCAAATCCACTCCCAGATATCTAAAACACTTAACTTCCTCCAGTTTTTCTCCATTCAAACTTACCTCCCAACTGGCTTGACCCTCAACCCTACTGTATCTAATAACCTTGCTCTTATTCACATTTACTCTCAACTTTTTTCTTTCATACACTTTACCATACACTATACGTTGAGATGTATAGGTATGTATATGTGTATATGTGCGGGTGTGTACGTGTATGTATATACATGTGTATGTGGGTGGGTTGGGCCATTCTTTCGTCTGTTTCCTTGCGCTACTTCGCTGTCGCGGGAGGTAACGATAAAGTATAAACACACACACACACACACACACACACACACACACACACACACACACACACACACATATATATATATATATATATATATATATAGAGAGAGAGAGAGAGAGAGAGAGAGAGAGAGAGAGAGAGAGAGCTTGTAGTGTCGAGGGGTAGAGTGGTTGGGGTGCGAGGCGCACCATCGTCCCGGACCATAACACAGAAGCTGGGAACCACCCTCCTCACACGGCCCCCTTACCCCTCCCTCCCTCCTTCCCATCAGAACTATGGACTCCCTCCACTTGTAAGCCACTGTGTATAGCGCGCAGGACGACGCACTATACACAGTGGTGTTGGAGTCACTTCCCCCCACCAGTGGCAAGTCTGTGGTTACATCCTATTACCCAGGGGTCGGGTCCACTGACCCCCTACACCACCTCCACCCCCCCCCCTCCTCCCCATCTTACGTAAGCCATCACGGCTGTGCCTCGCCACCGCTCACCTTCGTCTGTTCCCCAGAGAGCTGGTCTGCTGCCCACCACTGGTGGACAGAAAACACACTCGTGTACATCTTCGCCCATAACTGTCACTCTACGACAGAGAGACAGCCACACTAAATCTTCATGTGACCCGCGATAAACGCGTCTTTATTACACCGCTAACGTCACTACGACGCCATCTTCACTACACACACACACACACAGTGCCGCTGGCCTAAAATCTGACCCTCACGGCTCCAGCCACAAGTACATCCACGGTACACCCCAGGGTCAGGGTGCTCACTCCTGCAGGGAAAACTGAAATATGAAGCAAATGAGAAGCACACCTCAATGTTCTTCCCACGATGGAAGACACGACATACAACCAAGTGTGTTGTGTGTGTGTGTGTGTGTGTGTGTGTCCGGGGCCACAACACACACCCGTTCATCCTAACGGAGTCGACGTTTTTCGCTCCCGTGATTTATACCCGTTTTCTAACTCCGTCCTACTACGAACACATATAACGAACACACGTAGCGAAGTCATCAGAAATGAATCTTTAAATTCTTAAAGAAGGAGGTAAATTTCAAATAATTCGTTGATATACAGATCATATCTAAACCAAAAGCTATATCAAAACTAAATATTTCTGTCTCCCCTTACGTCCACTACTTACCGTTTTCTCTGATTTGCTGGAGGGCACAGAGAATGGATAAGGCCTCTCCATGGGAAACTTACCTAGTTATGACATTAAAATCACCACCACCATATAACTTTATCCAATGATATAAAGGGCATAAAAATGCACACTCTTATAATGACATCTAAACATCCAACACTACTGGTAGCCGCGTAAACAGAGTCAGGCTGGATACTGACTCTTAACAATATAATAACATGATCATTTCCATACAACCATACACGTCAAGATACAAGAAACATATATCTCACTGAAGCATGACCCATATACAGAGCCAGAGTGATATGTTGTCATCCATATACCTTCAATACCTGAAGAAGGCGCTGACGATTCCTGGCTGGGTAGATGTAGGCTGATGTCAACGCCCTTTGTGACCCTGGCAGTTGGTAGGCTTAAAACACAACCCAACAAACTCATCCATGAAAGACGTGTACCACAATATTCCTGCCTCACCAAGCCATAAAGAATGACACTTGAAATACATAATATCATGAGTGCAGTTAGAGGCACCAGGCACTAGGGTCTGGTGTCCAATGGAGCAGGTATGGTGAGGCTAACATGTGAGAAACATGAACACGTACCTAGTGACACTTTCAGAGTCTGACCTGCCAACACCTGCAGGTACATAGGGCAGTACACCTACTTAAGGACAGCCACAACAGCTACAACGAGGAATATAACTTCTCAGAATAGCTACAACAGCTACAAGAAAGAAAACAACTACCTCAAAACAGCTACAGGGAGGACTACAACTCCTTACAAACATCTACTACGAGCAGTACAACTACTTAGGATCGCCACAGGGAGGAGCGCAACTCTTCGAAGGACAGTACAACTCTTAGGACTCCTACAACAGCTACAGGAAGTGGTACAGCTCTGTAGATAGGTACAGGGAGCAGAAGGCCTCCTGAATACAGCTGTAAGTGGACCATGACCCTCCCTCGGTGACCCCAGAGTACCTCAGACTGGCCCCCCCCCTCTCCCCTACCCCCTACTGCCCTACATAAGGGGAGGCCTGAGGTTATCTCAAGGGGTTTCCATGGCTTGTCTCGAACCCCAAACCTTCGTCCACGAGAGATAAACACTGGCCCATCACTCGTACTTAACATCTCTCTCTAATGTTAGAGATGGTCACAGAGAAGAAAAGAAATCAACACCTGTTGAATCTTAGGCCATCTTTAGAGAGAGAGAGAGAGAGAGAGAGAGAGAGAGAGAGAGAGAGAGAGAGAGAGAGAGAGAGAGAGAGAGACTATCAGCTTTCCGGGTAATCTTGGTTCTGTAATGGTGAAACAAGAGCTGGACCTCCGTGGCCAGCCAACCATCACAGGCCTCCACCACACACACACACTTCCTCCTGCCACCACAACCTCTACTAGGGGGTTGCATCTTCCTCCTGCCACAACCTCTACAAGGAGGGTTGTACTTTCCTCCTGCCACCACAACATCCACCACAGGCTCGTACCTTCCTTCTGGACAACTCACAACACATTGCTATGATTGGCAACTTGATGATGTAATTCTGTGAATTTTGTATACGTTCTAGTGTCATCATTTGTCTAGTACGTATGTGTGTGTGTGTGTGTGTGTGTGTGTGTGTGTGTGTGTGTGTGTGTGTGTGTGTGTGTGTGTGTGTGTGTGTGTGCTGGAGAGCCCTGGGAGGGAGGTCTACACTTGGGTCACATCATCTTCCACCATACTTGTCTCCCTCACACCAGCAGCCGCGTCCACACCTCCCCCACCTTGTGCATGGATGACCACACGACGTCTGCCTCTAGCTCGGCTTCCTCACCATCAGGTTAGGTCTCCTCACTCCTCCTCCTTACGTCTCCTCCTCACGTCTCCTCCTCTACATCCTCTCCAGCAATTCTCTCTACCTCCATCAATGAGGCAGCCACATAGTTCGTCCACATTCCAGTGAACACAGCCCTCATGATATGAGTCTCTGTATGAGGAGTCTGGCGGCGAGGACCACCAGCTCCTCCTCACAGGCCTCTCCCTCTCGTGTGTTCCCTGCAGGATGACTGTCAACACCTGGCCTTGTTCCAGCGTGTCCCCCGCCTCATGCATGGGCCAGGTCCCCGCGTCATGCATGGGCCAGGTCCCCCGCCTCATACACGGGCCAGGTCCCCGCCTCATGCACGGGCCAGGTCCCCGCCTCATGCACGGGCCAGGTCCCTGCGTCATGCATGGGCCAGGTCCCTGCGTCATGCATGGGCCAGGTCCCCGCGTCATGCATGGGCCAGGTCCCCGCGTCATGCATGGGCCAGGCTGGATTCATACTGATCAAACGTGTGTGTGTGTGTGTGTGTGTGTGTGTGTGTGTGTGTAGGTTCTGACCATCTCCTTACCTCAGCCATGATCATCATAATCCTCTATATCAATACCTCGGTTCCCTCTGTGTTCAGTTACAGACACACACCATCAACACGAGTGGGGCTGGGGACGCCACAAGGCTACCCCTCTCTCAAGGGACGCCCAGGAGAGAGGTGGTCCTCCTCCTCCTCCTTCGTCTCCTGCGGCTCGGGTAATCTCGGATGCGTGGAGGACGCCTTCAGAGGACGTCTGCAGGAGGAGGTGGTGTCTTGTGGCAGGTCGCCACATCCACTCCTCACACCATCCTCCTCCTCCTCCTGCTTCTTCTTCCTGTTTTGTGATCATTCGTGTCATACAACTTCGGGTTTTGTAATGGATGATGACTACTTCCCTGTGTGTGTGTGTGTGTGTGTGTGTGTGTGTGTGTGTGTGTGTGTGCTGGGGGCCGGTCCAGTGACCCGCCTGGCCGTACTGGGCAGAATGCTTCCAACTTTCTCCAGGACCTGCCCTGCAACCCTCTCTCTCTCTCTCTCTCTCTCTCTCTCTCTCTCTCTCTCTCTCTCTCTCTCTCTCTCTCTCTCTCTCTCTCTCTCTCTCTCTCTCACAGCCCAGATCATCCCTGGTTGTCGATGTCTCACAAAGAAAAAAAAAGGTCAGACGTTGACATACAAACGCTGGCGATATTCAGAGTCTAACCTCGCCCAAGGTCAGCCATATTGACCTTCAATATCCAGCGCGAGCGATATTCACCGGACAGACCCTCAAAGTTCAGTAGGTCTCAGCGATATTCTGAGGTGAGGCAGTGAAGTGAGTGCGTGGTGGTTGCGTGGGTGCAGGGGGAGGCAGTGAGTGCGTGGTGGGTGTGTGGGTGCAAGGGGGGCAGAGTGCGTGGTGGGTGTGTGGGTGCAAGGGGGGCAGTGAGTGCGTGGTGGGTGTGTTGGTGCAGGGGAGGCAGTGAGTGCGTGGTGGGTGTGTGAGTGCAGGGGGAGGCAGTGAGTGCGTGGTGGGTGTGTGGGTGCAGGGGGAGGGGGCAGTGAGTGCGTGGTGGGTGTGTGAGTGCAGGGGAGGCAGTGAGTGCGTGGTGGGTGTGTGAGTGCAGGGGAAGCAGTGAGTGCGTGGTGGGTGTGTGGGTGCAGGGGAGGCAGTAAGTGCGTGGTGGGTGTGTGAGTGCAGGGGAGGCAGTGAGTGCGTGGTGGGTGTGTGAGTGCAGGGGGAGGCAGTGAGTGCGTGGTGGGTGTGTGGGTGCAGGGGAGGCAGTAAGTGCGTGGTGGGTGTGTGAGTGCAGGGGAGGCAGTGAGTGCGTGGGGGGGGTGTGGGTGCAGGGGGGGGCAGAGTGCGTGGTGGGTGTGTGAGTGCAGGGGGAAGCAGTGAGTGCGTGGTGGGTGTGTGGGTGGGTGGGAGGCAGTGAGTGCGTGGTGGGTGTGTGGGTGGGTGGGTGGGAGGAAGCAAGTCAGGTGACCACCTACACCAGCGGCGTGCCGGAGGGTCGGGTTACTTGCCTTGTTGTATACCTGAGCTGTGTGTGTGTGTGTGTGTGTGTGTGTGTGTGTGTGTGTGTGTGTGCGGGGAGGGGAGGGGAGGGGAGGGAGGGAGGGGGGTGTGGGTTCCGCCTCTTATCCTGGCACATAATGGTTCTGGAATGTACCACTGGTGCTGGTTCCTGACCCAGCTGGGTTAGGGAGAGCTTCCCCACCCCCCTCCCTACACTTCCCCACCCCCCTCCCTACACTTCCCCACACCCCTCCCTACACTTCCTCACCCCCCTCCCTACATTTCCCCACCCCCTCCCTACACTTCCCCACACCCCTCCCTACACTTCCTCACCCCCCTCCCTCCACCTCCGTTACCTACCGTCCCGGGGGGGCGTCCTGCCCCCCCTACCATAGGTAAAGTGTTGGCTGCTTGTGTCACGTCAGGGTCGCCCCGTACACACACCCAGCACAGCTCTCACGTGCACCTGGCACCTCCTCTGCGACCCGGGAGGGGGGGGGGGGGCAGCCACAACCCTCCCCCCTCCCGTCCCCTCCAGCAACCTCGAGGGCCTCTTGTATGGAGGCCGGACGTATCCGTCATAGTCCAGTTTAGCACAAACACATACAGACATACATAGGTATACCATGTAGTATATAATGCTAAACATGTCGCACTGCATGAACATGTCGCACTCCATGAACATGTCGCACTCCATGAACATGTCGCACTCCATGAACATGTCGCACTTCATGAACATGAAAGCAAGTTTGATTCTTACCCAAGCTATAGTTTGGTCTCTCTCCTGATCCTTGTGACGCGTTGTGCTGGTGCCACCATCACATCCACCCTCAGGTTCCTCTCACTGTGGCACCCAGGGACGCTACCTCACCCGCCCGCTACAGTAAACATCGTCTGGTGTGTTGAAGAACTTTCCCACCTTCATGACTTCACACTTTCCAAGGCTGAACGTCATACGTGATGTGTGCCACCAGTGCTGCATCTTGTCTTGGTCCCTTTGTAGCAGTGTGCACTCTCCGCTGTTCCGTATTTCCTTCCTAATCATCATGACATCATCAGCAAACTTATTCAAAATACATCTGCATGACGTTCATCAGTAACAGCTGAGGTCCCAACACTGAGCCCTGGGGCACCTCACTCGTCTGCCTCACTCTACGATCAGGTCCTTCGCTCCCGCTGCCCTTCCACACATCATTATAGAATTACGTGTCTTCTTTCACAATATAAAAGTCCTTCCTCCCTCTTATCCTGGTCTGCTCTGCAGCATGATGGCACCCATTGTTGGCTGTAGGACGATCGTAGCGTCCAGGATTCGAACTCACGGCTCGTGCGTGACTCACGGTCAATAACTCGAACCACTACCCCAAGGAAGCTCGTGTGTGTGTGTGTGTGTGTGTGTGTGTGTGTGTGTGTGTGTGTGTGTGTGTGTGTGTGTGTGTGAGTGCCGACCTTACTGCCAAGCCAAGAATGAGAGGTGAAGTAAAGCCTGTGTGTCACAGAGCCATGTAGCGCCCCACCTGGCCAGTAGTACGGGTGTGACCCATACCTAACGCTCCACGCAGACCCATAACAACCCCCCCCCCCAGCGCACCAGAGGCCTCCCCTTACCTGTGTAGATGGTCTTCGTTAAGCGCCTCTGCTACCTACCTTCCTGTTTCCCTTCACAAACACTTCTCTTGTGGATGAAATGGCAAAAAAAAAAAAAAAAAAAAAAAGGGAGGAGTCACCGAATCTCAAAATAAAGGTTTTCCACTTAGCCATCAAGAGGTCAGACATACATAGGATTCAACAGACATGGTGAACACTGGCTACTCACACGTCTTGCGTCCCGTGTGGGCGAAGTGGACGAGGAAGTCGTCGTCCTCGTCGTCGTCCTCGTCAGTGGCGATCAGGTCCTCGTTCACGACGTCTCCGTCAGGCGGGTCCTCGCTTCTCTTCATCACTTTCATCAAGTCGACCACGTCACTATCACAGTCCGAAGGTGACCCTACACGCTCCCCCAGGGATTGGCCACCCACCGTCTGGCCCCCTGGTTCCCCCAGTGTCTGGGGGCTCATGCTGTGGCTACCAGTGTCCCCCAGTGTCTGGGGGCTCATGCTGTGGCTACCAGTGTCCCCCAGTGTCTGGGGGCTCATGGTGTGGCTACCCGTGTCCCCCAGTGTCTGGGGGCTCATGGTGTGGCTACCAGTGTCCCCCAGTGTCTGGGGGCTCATGCTGTGGCTACCAGTATCCCCCAGTGTCTGGGGACTCATGGTGTCGTTCTCTGCGTCCCTAGGGGTCTGGGGTTTCATGTTGTGGCTCCCTGCATCCCCCAGAGACTGGGGATCCATATCGTGACCCCCTGTATCCCCCAACGTCTGGGGATCCATGTTGAAGCTCTCGATATCCCCTACTTTCTGAGGCTCCATGACGTGGCTCCCCACATCCCCCAGGATCTGGGGCTCCATGGTGTGGCTCCCAACATCCCCCAGGATCTGGGGCTCCATGGTGTGGCTCCCTGGATCCCCCAGAATCTGGGGCTCCATGGTGTGGCTCCCGAGATCCCCCATGATCTGGGGCTCCATGGTGTGGTACCCAGGATCCCCCAGGATCTGGGGGTCCATACTGGGGGTGTGTGACTCCGACAGGAACTCTGTGCCTTTAGCGTGGCTGACGGAGGGGGAGGTCTTCTTGCCGGGAGTGAGGTAGGCCCGCTCAGAGACGCAGGGCGTGCTGGGGTGGGCCGCGGAGACATGGGTGGAGAACATGGAGGCTGGGGTGGAGATGGTGCAGGACCTGAGGACAGGCGGAGGGCTAAAGTGGGCGGAGGAGGGGTCGACGAAGGACGCAGGACTCACGGAGGAGAAGGGGCTCGGGGCAGGGGGCAGTATGGTCTCCAGTGATGACTCCATGTCTCTGTCTGCCGACTGACGAAGGACGGGGCCTGAGCGGAGACCCTACTGACCTGGTGGCGTCCGCCGAGTCTGTCCACATGACGCCTTGGCATCCCTCTGGTCCGCCATGCTGAGGCGCTGCGGGCCAGCCGCTACTGACGGGGTAGAGGACGCTCGAGGTGTGTCTCCGCCTCTCGTATAACACCATAACACAACACACATGCCTACACGGTGCCCACACACCTTCCTCCTTCCACCATCACTTCTCAGTCCCGCTACAACCTCACATTTTCCACCGCCCTCTTCATGCTCTCCTGACGATATATGATGGCAAATATTTCTACACATAAATCAACTTTGTCAATACTTTATATAAAAATCACTTTCATCATCTAAAAAGCTTTCGAATTTATCACATTTTCTGTCAAAAATCTTATTTCTTTTGTGTTGAAAGTGCGTCCGTTTTCCCTAACTCCGTTTTCTATATATGGCCAGTCTGCGACCTCCACCAACGGCCAGTCTAGTTCCCAGTCGTGTTGTGGCCTGGTGAAGAAAGACCAAGTATTAATGCATGAATGACCTCACGAGGATGATTCAAACATACATCATTCATAATAATGTGTCAAAATGATGTATAATGATATATATAATGAAGAATATGAAACATTTACATGAACCCAAACAGAATCTAGCTCTACCTTCATAAATCCTTTCATAAAAGATCAAGTCTTGATAATATCATGGCAACACCATGTGTCCAACATGACATAATATCATGGCAACACCATGTGTCCAACATGACATAATATCATGGCAACACAATGTGTCCAACATGACATAATATCATGGCAACACCATGTGTCCAACATGACATAATATGACGTCACTGTCCACATGTTACATAACCACAGTTGTTATCATTCTACGAAATCCTTACAACAAGAGTTCAGGTTGTTAGTAGATGTAATCACAACCTTCGTTACCTTAGAACATAAATAAATAAAAGAAACAAATCTATTCAATCTAAGTTGAAGACGGAATTAATCGACTTTGTTAACAATCAAATATGTTATACACATGTTAAATGTTAGGTTATGAATGGCCAGCAACATAGCAAAACACACACCGACCATTACGTGTGTACACAAGTGGGGCAGTCATGTGTGTACAAAATGCGACCCCAAGGTGTACATGTGCACACACACAGATGACTTACAGAACATGTGAGGTGTGTTGTGGGAAACCACCTGCACACCAGGACAGCTGTCAATTGTGGGGGCGCACCACTACTACCCCACCTCAAGGAACCCCTCCCCCCACCCCTCCCCCTAATACACTATACTGTATCATACATCAGCTTCCTCTTGTGGTAAAGAACTCACACACACACACACACACACACACACACACACACGGGGTACCTGATCAACATACACTTATTCCTGTGACCTGCAGCTCACCACAGCTACCTCACAACACCACAGCTACCACACCACACCACAGCTACCACACCACACCACAACCACCACACCACACCACACCACACAGGTCGTAGCATCGGCCACAAGCGTCGTATCGTAGTGTTGGGGTCAATGGCAACAGTAATATTTACCTCCATCCTCAGGTGTGTGTGTGTGTGTGTGTGTGTGTGTGTGTGTGACCTGGTCCGGGCAGATGGGGTATATAGGTCACATCTTGTGGGTCAGCCACTCTCCCAGCCACACTGGATGCCCCACCCCCCTCTACTACACTGGCTGCCCCACCCCCTCTACCACACTGGCTGCCCCCACACCCACTACCACACTGGCTGCCCCACCCCCTCTACCACAACGGCTGCCCCCACACACACACTACCACACTGGCTGCCCCACCCCCTCTACCACAACGTCTGTCCCCACACACACTACCACACTAGTTGCCCCCGCCCCCTCTACCACACTGGCTGCCCCACCTCCTCTACCACACTAGCTGCCCCACCCCCTCTACCACACTGTTAGCGTTTTACATCTCCAAGTTTTGTGTCTTTTCTTTTTGTAGATTCGTGATGATGATGCCTCTATGAAGACGAAATTCTGATCAAAATAAAACAGATAACTGAACAACTGGTGTTTGAGCAGCCACCTATTGGTAATACTGAGAAAATTAAAGAATAAAAAAAGACGAATAGCTTTAAATATGCTGTTGTAGTTAATTATATGTGCTGGTAACCACGAGGAAAATGAAACACGATAAGTTCCCAAGTGCACTTTCGTGTCATAATCACATCATCAGGGGAGATACGTCTTCTGTCTCATTCTTGTGTCTCCCCTGACGATGTGATCACTGCACGATAGTGCACTTGGGAACTTATCGTGTTTCATCTTTCTCGTGGTTACCAGCAAACACTAGATCACGCGTACCACTGTGACCTCTTGCTATATACCACACAACCCTGACTGGTTACATACCATCTAACCACAACGACCAGCTGACACCTCCCCCACCCACACCCCACCCAAGCCTATAGTGGAATTTCCTTTGTGTTCACTGGGGAGGACCTTCTGGTGGGGAGGATAGTGTGGGAGGGACTGGGGAGGACCTGGGGAGGGTAGTATGGGAAGGACTGGGGAGGACCTTCTGGCGGGGAGGGCATGCACGACTGGGGGTAGGTGGGGGTAGGTGTGGGTAGATGTGGGTAGGTGGGGGTAGGTGTGGGTAGGTGGGGGTAGATGTGGGTAGGTGTGGGTAGGTGGGGAGGGTAGTATGGGAGGGACTGGGGAGGACCTTCTGGCGGGGAGGGCATGCACGACTGAGGGTAGGTGGGGGTAGGTGGGGGTAGATGTGGGTAGGTGGGGGTAGGTGTGGGTAGGTGGGGGTCGGTGGGGGTAGGTGGGTGTAGGTGGGGGCCGGTATAACGTGTGTGGAAGATACGTACAATACAATATGTTAAGTGGGTGACAGGTGGAGCCGAGTGATGGTGGGGGAGTAACATGGGTCAAGAGTCATATGATCTACGGCGATTCTGTAACACAAGTGTGGCTACAGATCATCAGGGTTGGTACAGTGAGGGATACAGAGGTTACAGTGGGGAGTGAGAACACAATACAGTACATATGTACTACCACTTATGTATTATGGGAAAGACAAGGCTTACTCAAGAGGCTAAACCAGTTATCTTGACCTGTGGCATGCGCCCTTATGACCGCCTGGCTGGTAGGAACATGACGGCCTGGCTGGTGGGAACATGACGGCCTGGCTGGTAGGAACATGACGGCCTGGCTGGTGGGAACATGACGGCCTGGCTGGTGGGAACATGACCGCCTGGTTGGTGGGAACATGACGACCTGGCTGGTGGGAACATGACGACCTGGTTGGGGGGAACATGACCCCTGCCGAGCCTCTCCCTCTCCCCAGCATCAAGGCACGTCAGCAGGGGTCAGGACCCACAACACTACTGACCCTCCCCCAGTACCGATATGACCACCCCAGCCTCACCCCTGGCCTCCCCAGCCTCACCCCTGGTCTCCCCAGCCTCACCACTGGTCTCCCCAGCCTAACCCCTAGTCTCCCCAGCCTCATCCCCGCCTCCCCAGCCTCACCCCTAGTCTCCCCAGCCTAACCCCTAGTCTCCCCAGCCTCATCCCCGCCTCCCCCCCAGCCTCACCCCTGGTCTCCCCAGCCTCACCCATGGCCTCCCCAGCCTCACCCATGGCCTCCCCAGCCTCACCCCAACCGGTACTGGGTAGCAGGAAGAGGGGCAGGCTGGGGGTAGGTCAGTGGGGAGTGGAGGACGTCCTCGACCTTGCCCTCCACCCCAGGAATGGTGTCACCCTCCCCCCTCCCCCCGCCACCACCCCACCCCAGTAACCCGGACCCCAGAGAACGTCTGGCCTCCAACACCACCGCCCACCCACCCCCAGCAACCAGACCCCCAGAGAACGTCTGGCTCCCCGCCAACACCGACCCTCCCCCAGCAGTCAGGACCCTGTAGTACACATCCCAGCCTTCACTCAGCAGCTACGTCAGCTATGTACACACAGCTACCGGACCAGCATCCCACATGCTGTGCACGGCTACTGGACCAGCCCACATGCTGTGCACGGCTACTGGACCAGCCCACATGCTGTGCACGGCTACTGGACCAGCCCACATGCTGTGCACGGCTACTGGACCAGCCCACATGCTGTGTACGGCTACTGGACCAGCCCACATGCTGTGTACGGCTACTGGACCAGCCCACATGCTGTGCACGGCTACTGGACCAGCCCACATGCTGTGCACGGCTACTGGACCAGCAGCCCACATGCTGTGCACGGCTACTGGACCAGCAGCCCACATGCTGTGCACGGCTACTGGACCAGCAGCCCACATGCTGTGCACGGCTACTGGACCAGCCCACATGCTGTGCACGGCTACTGGACCAGCAGCCCACATGCTGTGTACGGCTACTGGACCAGCAGCCCACATGCTGTGCACGGCTACTGGACCAGCCCACATGCTGTGCACGGCTACTGGACCAGCCCACATGCTGTGCACGGCTACTGGACCAGCCCACATGCTATGGACGCAGCAAGACATTTCAGATATTCAACAAAAAAACTGTAGACAGTTACACAAATACAGCCAAGTATGAGACATGTTACAGAAGTGTCCTGAGGCATCTATGTATTCAGTACATACAGGTACATATACAGGGAGGGTCAGTACACGTGTGTCATGGTAAACAGAGCAGTACATAACATTATGGATACAGCTGGTTACATAGTAAACAGAGCAGTACATAACATCATGGATACAGCGGGTTACATAGTAACCAGAGCAGTACATAACATCATGGATACAGCTGGTTACATAGCGAGATCCAGAAACCTGGGAGACGCGGGTACAGGCGCAAGACCTCACCAAGTTTGTCTGTATCCGTGAGGTGATTACAGAGTTCCTGAAATCTGGGGTCTGAGGACTGAGGTCGCTGTAGCGGTGTGTGGTGACGACATGACCTACTGCTGGGGTTGTCCCCAGACGAGGGTACAGTACCGCTGGGGGAGGGTCGTCCCCAGACGAGGGTACAGCACCGCTGGGGGAGGGTCGTCCCCAGACGAGGGTACAGCACCGCTGGGGGAGGGTCGTCCCCAGGTGAGGGTACAGCACCGCTGGGGGAGGGTCGTCCCCAGACGAGGGTACAGCACCGCTGGGGGAGGGTCGTCCCCAGACGAGGGTACAGCACCGCTGGGGGAGGGTCGTCCCCAGACGAGGGTACAGCACCGCTGGGGGAGGGTCGTCCCCAGGTGAGGGTACAGCACCGCTGGGGGAGGGTCGTCCCCAGACGAGGGTACAGCACCGCTGGGGGAGGGTCGTCCCCAGGTGAGGGTACAGCACCGCTGGGGGAGGGTCGTCCCCAGGTGAGGGTACAGCACCGCTGGGGGAGGGTCGTCCCCAGACGAGGGTACAGCACCGCTGGGGGAGGGTCGTCCCCAGACGAGGGTACAGCACCGCTGGGGGAGGGTCGTCCCCAGACGAGGGTACAGCACCGCTGGGGGAGGGTCGTCCCCAGGTGAGGGTACAGCACCGCTGGGGGAGGGTCGTCCCCAGACGAGGGTACAGCACCGCTGGGGGAGGGTCGTCCCCAGACGAGGGTACAGCACCGCTGGGGGAGGGTCGTCCCCAGACGAGGGTACAGCACCGCTGGGGGAGGGTCGTCCCCAGACGAGGGTACAGCACCGCTGGGGGAGGGTCGTCCCCAGACGAGGGTACAGCACCGCTGGGGGAGGGTCGTCCCCAGACGAGGGTACAGCACCGCTGGGGGAGGGAGGAGTCCCTAGTTTTCCTGGGGCGTAGGGGGTTAGTGGGGGGGGGGGGTAGAGCGCCCTCAAACGACGCTACAGCGAGTGTCGAGACGAGTCTACGACCGGTGACTACAACCCAGAACTCTCTCTCTCTCTCTCTCTCTCTCTCTCTCTCTCTCTCTCTCTCTCTCTCTCTCTCTCTCTCTCTCTCTCTCTGCCACAACGCACACAGAGCAACACACACACACACGACACACCAGGACCCAGGCACCACATACACCATGCCGCCTCTCGCTGGCATGTAGTCCCTCCCTCCCTCCCTCCTCCCTCCTTCCTCCCTGTGCGAGTGACCAGACCCCGTCATTACAGGGCTTCCTCCACCACCACGTGACGACCATGAACGACCCTTCAGTCCCAGCAGCCGAGGGACGACCCTCCGGGGCCCGGCTGGGGCGAGGCCTCCTACTGAATGGCTCCTTCAGGGCGGCCCTCCTCACGCGCGCCCCACCACCAGACACACTCACTCCTCCTCCTCCTCCAGCACGTGGTCCTCACTCCTCCTACACGTGGCCCTCACTCTTGCACGTGGTCCTCACTAAAACGATGACAGTGATGGTGATCAGGACGAGAGAGAAGACGAGTGTCCCACGTGTCTTGTGTCAGCACGTGTCCCACACGTCCTAGTCGTCAGCACGTGTCCCACATGTCCTAATGGTCGACACGTGTCCTGGCGTGTCTTGTGTCAGCACGTGTGTCCTTCACGTCAGCCAGAGTATCAACCATGTTTCATATAAGTGTCCTAAGATATAGCAAACACTTATATCTACTTATATGATCTACTTTATACGTAAGTTAGTACCCGGGTAGGGCCAGGGAGGGCATGGCTGGTCACAGTGTGACCCCCCCCCCCCCACGAACCAGGGACGATGGATAACTGTCTATCATTCTCACCATTACGACGGTGTGTTCACGGATGGTTGCGCTATCATCTGGTCGACCGCGGCGCCTGGTGTCGCGACGGTGCGTGAGGTAATGGTGGCGTGTGTGGGCAGCCGGGCACACAGCCGGGCACACACCTCCCACAGGCTGGGGTAACCCATCGTCTCACCCTGGCAGCCGGGCACACAGCCGGGCACACACCTCCCACAGGCTGAGGTAACCCATCGTCTCACCCTGGCAGCCGCCCTCTGTGCGCGTCCTCCCTCGATCTCTGTTGTTGTCGGAGGTGAGACGCGGGGCTGGTGTGGGTGCTGCTCGTACCAAGGGTCAGTCATGACTCGTTGTCTGTCTACAGCTTCGTGCCCACGAGCCTGGAGATCATGGCGGAGTGTGAGGCCAACACCACAGTGTAGCTGACCTCTGGTGTTGGCAGAAAGGTTATCTGTATAATCCGCTTCCTCGTTTCCTGTGATGCCAGTTTGAGAGGGTCACTTACACACACTTGCGGAGGTCACGTGAGTCGTCAGAAGGAGGTCAACGACACGCATGAGGTCAGCTGCACCACACGAATTCGTGAGGGTACGTGCGCTCACTGGTCGTGTGACACGGATGGCGCCTGGCTATGACCTGCAGACTGGAGCAGACCAGGTCGACCCGACCTGAGGCCAGGCCATGGCCTGGAGAGTCAGTCAGACCAGGACCAGAGCCACCTGGCGGAAGTGAGCCCCCTCCCCCCCCCACACACCATTCCCCCAGAGAGTTACCAGTGGCAGATGTACAGGATGAGGGGTGGAGTGAGGTGGGGGGTTAGAGGAGGAGGCGCCGGCCTTGGAGTGGGTGAGGGGGTGAGGCAGTAGGCCTGGGGTGTGGCCAGAGGCCGGCTACCTCGCCAGTGTGATGATGAGAATGGTATGGGCAACCTGGCCCGCGGGAGCGGGGGGGGTTAGGTCGCGAGGTACACCCCCCCCCCCCTCCAAGACCAGACCTGCCGACCGCCAGCTGACGGCCCAGGCTCCTACCACACACACACACACACACACACACACACACACACACACACACACACGTTAAGATGACATCCTCACAAGCCTCAGTTTGGCGTGTGTGTATGCACACAGCCCCAGCCGGAAGACGACCAGGTACGTGCCAGCGGTACTGGGCCAGCACCAGCTGCCTTCACGCGTGTGGCCGCCCCGCGATAACTTGTTTATCTACAAAGTTCTACGACCTCATCAATGCTCTTCCTCTCATAATAGCCTCATTCATCGCATCTCCTCCCATCATGAGGCCGCCCTTGTCCTCCCCGGAACACCTCCTCCATCTTACATCTTCCGTCATCACAACATCCCCACCCACCCACCCAGTGGCTCAGCCTCGTGGCCACCACATCATCACAACCTTCCCCTCCAGGCCAGACCCACATCATCACAACCTTCCCCTCCAGGCCAGACCCACATCATCACAACCTTCCCCTCCAGGCCAGACCCACATCATCACAACCTTCCCCTCCAGGTCAGACCCACATCATCACAACCTTCCCCTCCAGGCCAGACCCACATCATCACAACCTTCCCCTCCAGGCCAGACCCACATCATCACAACCTTCCCCTCCAGGCCAGACCCACATCATCACAACCTTCCCCTCCAGGTCAGACCCACATCATCACAACCTTCCCCTTCCAGGCCAGACCCACATCATCACAACCTTCCCCTTCCAGGCCAGACCCACATCATCACAACCTTCCCCTTCCAGGCCAGACCCACATCATCACAACCTTCCCCTCCAGGCCAGACCCACATCATCACAACCTTCCCCTTCCAGGCCAGACCCACATCATCACAACCTTCCCCTCCAGGCCAGACCCACATCATCACAACCTTCCCCTTCCAGGCCAGACCCACGTCATCAAACCCGCCCGGGACACACTGACACACTGGCTCACCTCAGACGTGGGTAAGTCTGACACATGGTCCACTCAGCCAGGCTGGGTCCAGACCTGCTGCACAGGTCCTCTGTCCCGCGTGACCTGCTGACAGGTCCAGCCAAGCAGAGAGCAACACCCGCCACACACAACACACCAAACATAACCCCAGGTCCAGTGAAACGAAACCTGATCCTTCAACTTCCAATATGTCCTGGATACTACAACTTCCAGTATGTCCTGGATCCTGCAGCTTCCAGTATGTCCTGGATCCTACACCTTCCTGCATGTCCTGGATCCTGCAGCTTCCAGTATGTCCTGGATCCTGCAGCTTCCAGTATGTCCTGGATACTACAACTTCCAGTATGTCCTGGATCCTGCAGCTTCCAGTATGTCCTGGATCCTACACCTTCCTGCATGTCCTGGATCCTGCAGCTTCCAGTATGTCCTGGATCCTGCAGCTTCCAGTATGTCCTGGATCCTGCAGCTTCCAGTATGTCCTGGATCCTGCAGCTTCCAGTATGTCCTGGATCCTACACCTTCCTGCATGTCCTGGATCCTGCAGCTTCCAGTATGTCCTGGATCCTGCAGCTTCCCGAAGGTCCTGGATCCTACAACTTCCAGTATGTCCTGGATCCTGCAGCTTCCAGTATGTCCTGGATCCTGCAGCTTCCAGTATGTCCTAGATCCTACACCTTCCTGCATGTCCTGGATCCTGCAGCTTCCAGTATGTCCTGGATCCTGCAGCTTCCTGCATGTCCTGGACCCTGCAGCTTCCAGTATGTCCTGGATCCTACACCTTCCTGCATGTCCTGGATCCTGCAGCTTCCAGTATGTCCTGGATCCTGCAGCTTCCAGTATGTCCTGGATCCTGCAGCTTCCAGTATGTCCTGGATCCTGCAGCTTCCAGTATGTCCTGGATCCTACACCTTCCTGCATGTCCTGGATCCTGCAGCTTCCAGTATGTCCTAGATCCTACACCTTCCTGCATGTCCTGGATCCTGCAGCTTCCAGTATGTCCTGGATCCTGCAGCTTCCAGTATGTCCTGGATCCTGCAGCTTCCAGTATGTCCTAGATCCTACACCTTCCTGCATGTCCTGGATCCTGCAGCTTCCAGTATGTCCTAGATCCTACACCTTCCTGCATGTCCTGGATCCTGCAGCTTCCAGTATGTCCTGGATCCTACACCTTCCTGCATGTCCTGGGCGGTACAGCTTCTAGTATCACCCATAGTGTTCGAAAAAGGCAAAATTTTGACCTCGAAAAAAGTACCGTAATTTCATTCGTAAATTCATGGTAAGCGGGAAGCGTGTGGGGGGGGAGGGGAGGAAGAGAGAGAGAGAGAGAGAGAGAGAGAGAGAGAGAGAGAGAGAGAGAGAGAGAGAGAGAGAGAGAGAGAGAGAGAGAGCCAGCCAATCGTGACGTAAGATGATCAAGTCAAGTACCTGGTTTGTGGGTCACCTGGTCAGGCCTGCCCGGCCGTGTGTGTGTGTGTGTGTGTGTGTGTGTGTGTGTGTCTATACGCTTCTGAGCGTGTTCACCAGAGTGAGCACCAGGGCAGAGGCCCTCACCACCACCATACACCTTGACATTCCATCAGTAGACATCTGTTTTCCTTGTGATGGATGGCACGTGTGTGGGGCCCCCCCCCCCCCTCTCGAGCTAGCTCGACCCACAGGACCAGCAACGCTGTACTGCTGCTGCCCCCCCCCCCCCCTCCCTCGTGACCTTTACTTCACTGGTCCAACTTCCTGTTGTGACCTCCGGCAGGGCAGTTCCCCCAGACCTGGGGCACTGCCTCCTCCTGCTCCTCCTCCTCCTCCACACTCATCAGGAGTCATGATGACGCCTCATGATGACGCCTCATGATGAGTGGAGAGCGGGTCGTCTGTGCCTAGCGTACTGCCACGTACCATCATGGTGGCTACTACGGCTCCTCTTGACCTCCTTCCCTCCACTGCCCACAGTGGAGGCCCCTCCTCCTCCTCCTCCTCGGCCACTCCAGCATCAGGCCAGACACTCTGTGTTGCCTCTTAGCCCGCACATCTGCAGGTGTTCCCCAGGCCACCATACGTAGTACGCTGGGGCGTTCCCCCACTTAACCCCAGTCAAATGGTCGTTGTCAACAACTTCTACAACGTCCCTGTGGTCCAGTAGCTGAGGACAATTGTTAAACTGATCAGGAGATAATTGGATTCCATCACGGTCCCTCATATACTGTTACCTGGTGATGTGTCAGGCACACAGCCAACGGCTGACGTCATGTTCGACGGGTGGTTCACGTGACTTCGTTCCCCTCTCCTGTGTCGTTCCACGTTCCAGCCTTCCAGCTTCATTCTTTACATCCCATGAGGGATGCTTCTGCTACCATTCCGCCTGACCACTGTTGTTTGTGGTCTGGTTTGGCTTCGCTGTTGCACTGCTCACTGTACCCAACTCCGCTGTACATCAACTGCTAACATTTTCAAGTATGTGGTCGTGAGGGCATGCGGGTGTGTGTGTGTGTGTGTGTGTGTGTGTGTGTGTGTGTGTGTGTGTGTGTGTGTGTGTGTGTGTGTGGGTGATTGTGCGCAATTACCTATCTGTACTGTACGGGGAGGGAGTTCTACTCTCGTGGGACCCCATCTCTTGAACTTCTACGTTTACTAACTAACTTACCAGACTGCCTCCATGTACTGCTCTAGTGCCACACAACCACGATGGTTAAGCAATGTTGAAGTTTGTGGTGATCATGTTACCCCTTACTTTTCTCTCCTACATGATGCACATATCTATGGCCTTGAGCCTCACACTGTAACTCAGCTCTTAATTCTGGGACCATCTCTCCTCCTCCTTCTGGACCTTCTCTTGTCATATTTTCACGCTTCTGTGAGGTGACCCATGTGCTCACCTTACCCATGTACTGACCTTACCCATGTGCTGACCTTACCCATGTGCTCACCTTACCCATGTACTGACCTTACCCATGTGCTGACCTTACCTATGTGCTCACCTTACCCATGTGCTGATCTCACCCATGTACTAAACTTACCCATGTACTGAACTTACCCATGCACTGACCTTACCCATGTACAGGGCGCCATATCTATCTCTGATATACCTTGTCTTTATTCGTTTTCGATCATCTTTCTGTGAGACATATCATCTCTTGACAACACACTCCTTCCCTCTCTACACCTAGACCTGCCCACGTCCCAACTCCTGTATCTCCTGCATTACAAAATCCTACACAACACTCACCTGTACTACGGCTCAGAAAACCCCTTCCTCGAATTCTAGTTCTGGAATACAGTGTATCTTCCTGTAGTTTCCATGATTACGTCTAATGTGTGAACCTGATTTCCTTTCGGATCTACTTATGTCCTTAATTACCCTAATGATCATTACATGATCACAGTTTCCTAGTGTGTGTGTGTGTGTGTGTGTGTGTGTGTGTGTGTGTGTGTGTGTGTGTGTGTGTGTGTGTGTGTGTGTGTGTGTGTGTGTGTGTATGCCTACCTGAGGAGCCTCCTGTACACCAACTATGGGGTCGTGATGAAGCCAAACATGTGCACTGCTAAGCCTCAGATATCCGGCCAGCCCCTGTACCACCAACACCACCACATTATCTACCACCACCACCACATCCACATCCACTTTACCCACACCCCACACCCACTTTGCCCACACCCCACACCCACTTTGCCCACACCCCACACCCACTTTGCCCACACCCCATACCCACTTTGCCCACACCCCACACCCACTTTGCCCACACCCCACACAGAATTTGGCGGCTCGGGAAGGATAAACTGGGGGAGACAACTTCCTCCCCACGTTCCCCTTCTACTGTGGGAGGGGGAGAATGATGGCAGGGCGAGTCAGGAATTCGAGGAATCTGTATGAGTGGGTCCTGAGTCACTCCCCACTCAATTAATACAATACTTTCAGAAAACGGGACCTGGTTAAAGACAACAAAGCCATAGCAAAGACCTTAAAAGATTTATTCTTTTGTCATCCATATTTAGCAAGTAAGACATCTCGTATTCCACGTCCAGTTCTACAGCGGAGGACACCCCACGCAACATCCTGACACACGAGAACAACATGTATGATATCAGAATTACACACAATGAGAGGGAACACAACGACACATCCTGGAACGTAGTTTCCACCAACACTGCAGGACAAAAATATGATAGCTGAGACCCCTGGGCGTTCCTATCAATCATCTACTTGCTACACACAGTGCCACACGACTGGTCGCTTACCAGTACAACACCAGCAGGTCTCTCCCTGCATGTCGCCTCCTACGTCAGGGATGGCAACGTTGTAGGAACCACAACTGGCTAACAACACTGTGATCATCATGACTTCATGACTCATGGAAAAGTGTGATACAACATCGTTTATGTCTGACAAATGAACCTGATTCATATCATAACCAATATGTATGACGAAGCAACATTCATCTAGTGAGATTTTAATAAAGCATTAGATAAATTTTTGCATCAAATATTACGAGAAGTCTAGATGGGGTTGTCGTTCCGTTGTTAAGACAGTGGTGGAATGGTCGTAACCAGAGGGTATTGATCATGACGGTCAAGCCTGGGAATGGTTAGACGTAACAAGTGGGGTGCCTCAGGGATCAGTCTTGATACCACGTCCATTTCTGATTAAAACCATAATATCAATTCTGTTGACTTTTACAAAACGTAATGGAGAGAAACGTTCATGTTTTCTAGTCTCCCATGACCCAGAATCAAGTAAACATGACACATAACCCACACAAGAAGGAAAAATGAAAAACAACATTGAACGCTTCTTAGATAAGGTATCAAGTCTAAAAGGTAATCCTCACGCGTTACCTGATGGTGCGTCCCAATCTCGAATACTGAGTTCTGCTTTGGTCACCCTACTTGCGATAACACACACACACACACACACACACACACACACCACAGTGACCAGCTACTACAATGATTCCCAGACCAGAGAAATAAATCCCAAGACACAGTCAGGGGTTCTTGTGACACCACACACGCTGACACCAAACATAAGGTTATGACACCCGTGTGACACACCAGAAGGAATGTGGTAACACCACAAACGAGGCAAGTGTTGCCATGTTCTAACAACGTCACAAACGAGGCGTGTTGCCATGTTCTAACAATGTCACAAAAGAGGCAAGTGTTGCCATGTTCTAACAACGCCACAAACGAGGCAAGTGTTGCCATGTTCTAACAACGCCACAAACGAGGCGTGTTGCCATGTTCTAACAATGTCACAAAAGAGGCAAGTGTTGCCATGTTCTAACAACGCCACAAACGAGGCAAGTGTTGCCATGTTCTAACAATGTCACAAAAGAGGCAAGTGTTGCCATGTTCTAACAACGCCACAAACGAGGCAAGTGTTGCCTTGTTCTAACAACGCCACAAACGAGGCAAGTGTTGCCATGTTCTAACAACGCCACAAACGAGGCAAGTGTTGCCATGTTCTAACAATGTCACAAAAGAGGCAAGTGTTGCCATGTTCTACCAATGTCACAAACGAAGCAAGCGTTGCCATGTTCTAACAACGTCAGGTTCAGTGGGTAATGTAATCGTTATCAGCTGCTGGAAGGTCGTGTGGGTGGGAACGATCCGGGGTTTCATAAACAGGGTCGTACCGACGACTTTAAGGGTCGTCCCTTAACTGAAGCCAGTACACCAAGTCGTTCCATTATGCTCAAGGGTCGTATTGCACTGTCGTGCTCAAAGGACAAAGGAACTAACAGATTCACTCTTGATGGTTCACAGTTTATGTAAACACAACCAAGACAGATAATACAACGGTGTAGTGTATTCCTCCGGCTGTATCTAAGTAAGCGAGTACACTCTTAAGTAAGGACCCGGTGCTGTCATATATACCCTTCATAAGTATATAAGTAACTAACTGGGGTGCCAGGCGCTGCACGGAGGGAAAAATGGGATTAACAAAAAAAATTGCTTTATATCAGTTAATATAAAGACCACACAAGCTATGAGACGTGGTCTTTGTTGGGTTTCCACAGACCTTCGAGGCTGAATGTCAAAAATTTGAAATCTGTGGTCACTTTGGAGTTTGTGGTGTACCTCTGCTGGCCCTTGAAAGGTGGCCTTTGCTGGACTTAAAGACCAAACTTTGGTAACCCTTGAGTCGTGCCTTTGATCCTGAAGTACCTTCAGGATAATGTGAGCTGCTGGAACACCTGCGCTGGATGTGTGTGCTATCAAGTGCACTATATACAAGGCTGCAGAAAAATGGCATCTGGCAGCCTGAAATACGGTCTTATAGGTCAACATGCTATAGACTGAAATCTGCCCAGGTCCTGAAACCGTGAGAGTAAAATATAAACGTCCATGAACGAGTGAACAATGTTCTACAATAGAGTGAGCAATGTTCTGCAACGAACGAGTGAACAATGTTCTGCAATGAAGGACTGAACAATGTTCTGCAATGAAGTAAACAATGTTGTGCAATGGACTGAACAATGATCTGCAAGGAAGGACTGAACAATGCTCTGCAATGGACTGAACAGCAATGTTCTGCAATGAGCGACTGAGCAATGTTTTGGAACATTCCAAAGACATTTGCATACACGACAGAGGACGTTCTTGTCAGTATTGTCGACAACCTCGACAGATGAGGAGCAGCAGCAGCTGCCACCGTGCTTCATACCTCGGGTTTTTGTATGGGTCGTGCCTGACGGGGGCCCAGCCGACGGTCCTTCACTAAACTGCTTCACAAACGCTTCCTGTGCTGACCATGGCTCTGACGTCATCGTAGTACCGCTAGGAGCATGGTGAAGCTGTGGTCATTATATGACTTTATATATATATATATATATATATATATATATATATATATATATATATATATATATATATATATGTGTGTGTGTGTGTGTGTGTGTGTGTGTGTGTGTGTGTGTGTGTGGTGTACACTATATTCTATTCGGTAAGCTTTAATCATATATATGGTGACTTACCAGGGCGTTATCTTGGAGAGCAAATATGTGTATGTTTGAATGAAGAGTAGTTCCAACGATATTATATGGTTGCGAGGCGTGGGTTATAGATGAGGTTGTGCGGAGGAGGGTGTATGTGTTGGAAATGAGATGTTTGAGGACAATATGTGGTGTGAGGTGTTCGAGTAAGTAACGAAAGGGTAAGATAGATGTGTGGTAATAAAAAGAGTGGGGTTGAGAGAGCAGAAGAGGGTGTATTGAAATGGTTTGGTCACATGGAGAAAATGAGAGGAAAGATTGACAAAGAGGATTTATGTGTCAGAGGTGGAGGGAACGAGGAGAAGTGGGAGACCAAATTGAAGGTGAAAAGATGGAGTGAAAAAGATTTTGAGAGGTCGGGGCCTGAACATCCAAGAGGGTGAGAAGTGTGCAAGGACTAGAGTGAACTGGAACGATGTGGTATACCGGGGTCGACGTGCTGTCAATGGACTGAACCAGGACATGGGAAACATTTGGGGTAAAACAATGGAAAGTTTTGTGGGGCCTGGATATGGGTAGGGAGCTGTGGTTTCGGTACATTGCACATGACTGATACAACAAAGCGATCCAATATAGTTAATTTTCATTGTGGATTTAAAAACAGAAGATTCAATAATATTTCTCGGTGTAAAGGACTTACAGTTAATAACTGAATTGGCATGAGTCCAGTCAATACTGTGGTCATAATTTTTAACATGATTAAACAAAACATTTGGTTCTTGTCCTATTCCTATACCACATTCATGTTGCTGAAGTCTAACATAAAGATCCTTACCAGTCTGCCCAACATAAAACAGGATAAAAATTCTACAAGGTATTGTGTAAACACAACCCGCAGAATTTTCTGGCGAGTTTTTGATCAAGAGATTCTTTATAGTATTGTTATGGCTCAAAACTATATTTACAATAAAGGATTTAAGCAACCTGGGAAGTGATGTAAAATCATCACTAAAAGTGAGAACTAAAAGATTCTTGGTATCAAGGGGAGGTTTGGGTTTATAAAACAAAATCTTTGCCAACTTAAGGGATTTATCAATGAAAGATCTACGAAACTTGAGAAGATGTATCAAACTGGATCCAATCAGAGAGAGCGAGAGATGGCTAGGTCGACAGGCAAACACACTTCCTGGACAAACACGCGTCACTCCCCCGTACACGCTCTGGCAATCGTCCATCACGACAAACGCCGCTTCGACATATCTCCAGAAGACCCTCCCTGCCCACGATGCAGCTGTCTCAAAGAACACAACGTACACTTACTACTCAAGTCCCATGCACACTGTGGAACAGACACACGTATGGTCTCGACCGGTGGACCTGGTGCAGGAGCCTCATAGGGCCAGAAGCTCCTGAAGCAGGAGATATACAAGTTTGATGCCAACTAGGCTGTGTCATTGGTGTGGATGTGACGTTTCGTTAAAAATCTACTGATTTTCAATCATCATACGTAGGGAAGGGTAGGTAGGTCATTCCGAGATGCATCAAATTATGAATTACTGATAGCTAATTTCAGTTGAATATCGTTATATTACCAACCAACGTACCTATCAATTCTTCATCTGGCTTGGTCCCTTCCCAACACTTCCGCATTCGTCCTTAAAGCCGAACTAAACGAGAGAGAAAAATGTGAACTACAGACAGCTCCTGCAGGGGCAAAAATGTCATCACAGTTCCGCCATTTCAGGTGCTAGACCACAAGGGCATTTTTTCTTCCCTCCGTCCCCACAAGTGTTCGGCACAACGCGTGTTATTACGATGTTTCCACTTTCTCAAACAGCACGACATTTTACTGCTGTGAGCTGTGAGTGCTGGCCATGGGAAGGAGGAGGGGGAGCGCTTACTACGACCGGATATTGTCGTAAGCCAGCGGTACCAAGCACTGCTCACCGCAGGCAAAATCTTAAAGTTACGTGTTGTCAACGCGTCAGACGGAGAAATTGTTCGTCTGTGGACTGAATGCCACAACGTAACTGTGAGAGAGAGAGAGAGAGAGAGAGAGAGAGAGAGAGAGAGAGAGAGAGAGAGAGAGAGAGAGACAACGCTCTACGGATGAATTAAAGTACATATCTTGAAGAAGCATTCACATAAGTACACACTTAAAAAAAAAAAACACGAAATCATACCTACATAGAAAAACACACACTAGCACACACGAGTCAGCAAATAAACAACACACGAATCATACCAACAAGGAAGGGTTCAGTAGGAGGTTACATACATCCTGCCTGTGTGTGTACGAGCTTTGGTGTCATTCCCATGATGTCGGAACAATTATAAAAATCTCATTTACTGAAAACTGCGAATAAATATAGGCGAAATATTTCAGAAAGATAATGAAAATATCACAACGTAATTTAGTTATATTAGTGAAAGTATTTAAACTAAGAATATTAGTATGACACAAACAACCTATATAAACAACTGGATTTGACGAATCCTTAAGACGAATAATTATAAAACTAAAGTTTCCACTTTAGAATCCTAAAAACGCTAAGCTTCCTCTCTCAGACAACACAAATGTGATTGTAAAATGTTCAAAGATCATTTACTGTCCAGAATGATTGTTAAAGGTCAAAACTACTGAGAACAACTGGCGCACAACACCTGGAGGTCAGTGGGTAATTACCGCACTTCCATCTGGGGCATGTGCCCCCCTCTCACATTTTCAAACCAGCCACAATAGTCGATGTATTTTGGAAATGGTCATCAAGCTTACGTGATCAGGGAAGCAGGAAAAAAGTACATAGGGGGGATGGCTGAAGAATCATGTGTTAGTATAAAGGTTTCTCGTACTTTGTGATGCTTCTGTAAGCAAACACAGACATTTTGCTCACGGTGCGTACATCAATTTACAACGTAACTGCCATCACAAGCAATATGCAGCAGTCCTGACTGAAGGAATCTTGAAGTATTAATCAACGTTCAAGGGCGTGGTGAGGGGCGTGATTAGTCGTGCTCTACTAACATCAAAACGACCCATAAATAAGCTGGGAACACTGTACACGTCCTGGACCCATGACTGCCTCACACTCCACCTGCTCTGAAAATTGGACTATATAAATCCAATGTTCCTAACCCACCTGCTTGTGGGGGGTAGGTAGGCCTAGATATATAAATAGAGTATATACATCCATACAAATGCACGTACCTATAAATGTTAATCAAGGAATGCATACTTAATACCACTCAGTCTTCCAGCAGTTCTCGTACAAAATTCTAAAACTTGAGTTAATTATGAAAGTGGTGGCATGATGTAGCTTGGAAAAATGTTCAATGTTCTACCATTTGAAGAAGCTTCAAGCAAGACATGAATGTTACAAACTATGGCCAACTACCACGGTTAACTTACCACCTTAGCCCACCACTTCGTTATAACAAGTGGCACACTCCACACCCACAACGTATTGTAAGTCCTTCATCAAACCATTAACTGCCTCGTTCAACTCAGATAAGTAGCTGGAGAACCTGGAGGGTAACCTCAGAAGCAGTGTCGTCACTGCTACTTCGTCTTGATCGATAAAATGCTTTCCACACTTGATACGACTCTTTACGTTATCTTGCTATGGCGTCAATTAATAAAATGTATTTGACTGTATAAATACAGCGGGTATACACTAACCTGCAATGTCAACAAATCGACGAAACAATAAATCACAAACTCCTCTTGCTTGTTGCAGTTATTAACTCCTTGGTATGTCATCTGGGGACGTTATCACATTACCTCACAGAACATTCACTCGTCACCATAATGTAGTTCATGATACTGGCACTTGCTGACACTAGAGAAGCGAGACATTTGTGACATGAACACAGGAGGGAGACCCTGGTCACCATGACCCCCTCGGCCGGCGGTTTGTTTGCCTCTGTCTGGCCAGGTTGACTCCGTTACCCTGGCGACCCCACCATGTGCTACTCTCACACGCCGAAAATACCGCTTAACCAGTTTACTTTTCCGATGTTTATTGTACATTTCCGACAAATTATATCTACTCCTTTCCCCTTTTTATAATTATCTAATACCTCTGCGTATAAAAAATTTTAATAAATGTAACATTTTAGGAGACTTTTTGTAAGAAATATCTATAAAGCTTTGCGTATTTACAAGGTCTCATCATTACTTTATGACGTCAGCTGAAAGTTAAGGAGGCTGAGAATTGGCAGATTACACTTGATCCATTTATTACTATTCAACGAACCACTCATGGTCAACTCTGTGTTGCTGTACGATACATTTGCTAACAGTTGTCCATTATGATGGGAATAAAGGAATAATATTCGTGGTCTACTTTTACCACGAAAAATATCTCGTACCAGCGGTGTACAGGTGGTATTGCTGGGATTCAAGTGATTTATGTTAAGGTTCTTCTCAAAAATTCCTACATTATCTATTGTTATGCTTTAGTTTTACTAAAGGACATGTAAACTGTAAGTGCCACACAAGTGTACATGAAGCTCACTGCAACATTGGTGCAAGACATAGCATCACATTAATTGGTCTGTAATTAGTTTTCCCGCAACAGCTGGATGATAATTAAAGAGCTCGTTTGTCGGCCTCAAATATTCCCTTACCGAGTCTTGTCAGCCGAAGGTAACATATGTCTTGAGTCACGTACTGAAGAGTATATCATTATCCTTCCCCCACCATTCATAATTACATTATGTTCAGTCTCTATGTTCTACTACATTTACTTCCTCCGGTTTCGCCAGCCATTTATCTTTCTGTATAATACAGTTTACCACGACTGAGCTAATTAATGAACCACAGTAATGTTAGTCCAATGAACAATCAAACATTTTGTCCTGCAGCCTTGCTTCTCTTGCAGACCTGTGTTCCTTACATGACCTTAAGTGGGCAAACCTCATCACACAGACCAACCCATGTGTGATATAATGTGATTATAGTTCTTTATGTATTTTTTTTCTCTCTACACATGTATAACTCTATACATCTTCATCTTTTTTTTTTTTCATCCCAGGAACCTCTATCTATATCTCTGACGCCCGTTCCCTTTGGGAACTCCCATTAAAGGGTAGCCAAGGAAAATGTGTTTTCACTTACAACTGTCCTTACATGCCTCCCTCGCATACTCCATTCCACGCATTCTTCCACTATTTTTCTCCCTCCAGGACTCATATGTATCTTGTGTGCCTTAATTTCTTCCTAGACAATGTTATTTTTACCTATTTCAGATGCTCTACGTTATTCCACTCACTATTTTGCTGTAATGTGATTTTACACCAACTTATACCCAATACAATAAATTCCATTGGCAATAATCGTGGGCTGAACCATGCACGTACGACCTCTGACCACCATACCCAAAATATGAGTCAAGCACAGACTTCCACTCCTAATAAAGTATGGCATTTTCACTCTGGACACTAAAGTTGAGTGGACACCACTACCGTCTCCCTTCACACCATCCCTATACACAATGAGCTTCAACTGAATCCGATTACCCGGAATTATTACTCTAACATCAACATTCAAACTATCCTTGGCCTGAGCCAGTTTTCTTACCAGATTAATCTCTTAACTACCCTCCTTGAACTCTCTACTACACAACCACATAACTTCTTGACCAACCAATCATCTGCACTATGTTCTACATGCCTAAACCATCATGTGATACATTCTTCCATGTGCCTTTCTTGAGGTCTTTTCACAAAATCTTCACCCATAAATCTATGCATCATCCTTACACACCACACACCCTTCCCTTCATTATTTTTTCTAGCTATGCTTTTTATCCTAGTTACACTTAATAATCTATCCATCTCAATAGCTCTTGTATCTTCACTTATTCTAACATATATAAATTTGGGTTTCACATCCATACATAAGCATTGAGGCAAGAACTTCATAAGCTCTACACTTGAATTTTTCCCATAGACCAGAGCTTTCACTGCACCTCCCAATCTTCTCCCTTATATGACTATACTGAACTTTTCACTTCGGATTTCCCACTACCATCTTGGCATAACTTTACTCCAATTTCATATTCTTTAAACCCTATCATATGCTATATTCCTCTGTGTGTTTTCTTATCATTTGAATAATTCTCTAATCAATCCCTCTGTGTTTTACTTATTTCACGGTTTAAACATCTCTTCAGTAGTTCCCCTTCTTTTCAAACACACTGTTTCTCCACCTTTTTTGGCTTCCTTCTCTGTATCTTTAGACACTCACTGTCTTGTGGCTCATAATTACGTTATAAAAGTACAATACAAAATACCCACATGATATAATGCTTTATTGCACTTAAATCATATCTTTACAGTTTTGTTATTCATTATATACCTCCAATATTTACATAACAAGTAAAATACAAACCATTAATGAATATCTACACTATGTACAGCATAACGTATTTACTGTATATAGATGGCAACATACACAGATCATCTACAGTAAAATAAAAGCTTTTATGGGCCCTATTAACATTCTTAAGAAGGGTACAACCAAAACTTTTGGAGATTATAAATTTTCCAAAGTGAAACAGGTATGATTTTTCTCTATTTAGACAGTATAAGGTAAACTGTAAGCCTCACCATATAGGTACACAACCTGCTGGGAAAAATAGTCATCCACTTTGTATGAGTAAGTAATTCTTCATGCACTGTTATGCCACATTATTGATTCCAAGAGGCACTAGCATTAAAGCATTAATAGTTTATATCCAATGAAGCAAATGAACACCGCCTTTCCCTAAAACCACCTTTCCCATAAGTATGAAAACAGAGATAGACTTGTAACAGCTGCTTTATTAAGATTCAAAGGCTACTGGGTCATTCATCTGGGCAAAAACTAAATACTTAATGTAAACTGAACTATCAGTGTTGATGGTAACTCTACATATTTTAAATATTTCAGTGACTGAGGAAAGATCCCTAGAGCAGTCCACATGAATTTGACAAAAACAGGAAAAGATGAAAATCAATGACAATACCAGTGGATAATTATGGCAGGAACTAGAATTATTGCTAGACTGTGTATGACCTAACTCCTAGACAACTAATTCCACTGAGGAAAAAGCCATTAAGAATCCCAAAATTGGCTATTATGGTAGAATAATAATAACACTTTTATGAGGATAAACTTGCTGTTCGATCAGTATTACAGGAAATTATAACTCACTTCAACTGAATCAAGCTTCTGGTTGGATTTGCTTTTACTGGGCTGTTTTTGCAAACAGCCTGTGTGTATTTGTTGCTTGTCATAGTAAACTTGCAACACAGAGAGCAATGTGGTATTATCAAATCCAATGAAACATTAGTACTAGTTCCATTCCACCATTTAGAAAAGCCATCTGGGTCACTAATGCTTTTTTTTAAAGATGGTATGAAAAAAGATCACTGAAAACAATCAAAACTTTAAATACAGAGGTTTTTATTATATGAGCAACTAGTCCCCTTGTTTTTAACACTATCCTTCAATAATGACCTCAGAAAACAAGTTGATCCCCTATCTTAAATATCTACAGAGAGCAGAGAGTTGGTCAGTCAAAATAAGTCACTTTATCCAGACGACCTTTTGCAATTTGCATATCAACATGTTACTGTTGCCACTTCTGTTTCAATAAAACTTAAAAAGACACCATTACACTTGTTGGTTGAGCTACTATTAAATCTGGCATGATAACCATGCAAAGACTTGGCAGTAGCCACTGAATCTGATTAATCACAACTAAAAGATTTCTCTCTGCTGTTTAAACCATGTACTTTAGAAAATTATGTTCATTATTCTTGGATTTTTTTTTCACATCTACTCATGCCCCTTGACACTTCAAACTAGTACTAGACTTTCATTAGCTTTCTTATCACTGAACCTTGATTGATGAGCTCTGGAACTTTCTAGACCCACCATCCTAAGGTCACATCTCTGAATGGTAAGGTATATTTTCCATCACGCACTTGAACTGAGAAAAATTCCCATTCCATTTAAAGAATACTTACAAACTGCCGACAGTAAAATGATTTCAAATTAACTGACAAGAATTATCTGTGTAATCCTGTTGAAAAAACATTACATAAAAATCACACATGGAATGAGCTGTGGGACTGCGTTAAAAGAGTTCAAAAAATTCAGTTCAAAGTTTATGAGGCATAGAATGAAAACAGAGTACAAAAGGTGGGTGCCTTTGTGCTTATATACCAGGAAGAGAGAAATTAAAAAAGAAATGCATTTTGGGAGGACCTGAGTGAGTGCTGACAATTTTGATGCAAAGGACTGAATTGTAGTGCTGAGAACTCCATACAAGGATGGTTAAATGTTGCAATTAGGAATAAAAAACTGGGGGGCATAAGGTTCCTTGCACGAAGAAAAAGGAGGAGAAAGTGATCAAGAATATGTTAAAAAAAGAGCATACACTAAGATACAAACCAGCTTAGTGTAAAGATTGAAATATAAACACTTTTATGAGTATGGAGGTCTAGTTTCACTTCGACACACTTGGCATGGTTTGACGCTGTATGGGTCACAGCTTTCATCAGTTTTCCAAATCTATGCAGGAACTGGCCTTTATAGTTTTAACCTTGACAATTTCAAAAGCACAACAACTGGATTCCTGTTTGTCATAAACTTTAAAAAACCATGATACATTTACCCATTTAAAAGAAATCTTTTTTCATAATTTGCTTGCCATAGAGAACACAGTTAATGCTCCATCACTCAGGTTTTATGATTCATTCAAAATTAGTATGGTATATATATACATATATTAGACAAGTAACATATCTATAGAAAATATGTAAAGTGTTGGAGACAGTAATATCAATATGCTGAGCTTGAAATAAGTGTCTCCCCTCAGACACCACCTGGGACTGGGCCCGGAGTATTTTCACTTGACTTTGCTTTTGTGCTATCTTATACTTGTTGAAGTATGTTTTACATCCTTGTTAGTGTGCACATGTAATATGGACCAGAATGGGCCTTTTTATGAGCTGGTTTATTTGTTAATGGGAGAAGCATGAACAATTACACACCTCCCACCATCACTCAGAGCGAGTTTGTAAATGTCTCTACAACACATAGATGGTGTCATATTTTGTTTTTATTCTTTACATTGTTTCACAGTTGTTGAAGTGTACTTTACACTTTCCAAAGATTATTTTGGAAAAAAATAATTTTTCATTTTTCAGTTTCCCTAGAAACACTGGGAGAAATGGGTGGGGTACAAGTGGCCACACAGAGAAGGGTAAGGCTGTAAACTAGTTCATATTTTGTATCTTCCTGAGCCACCTTATAGAATTTGCGAATAGAATTAACACTGATTAAATGGATACAGCAGACAGACTCATCTGTTTTATACCCCCTGGATGACTTAACAATTCCTTCTCCAAAAGAACATCAATTTCCCTGATTCCACAATGCAACAGCTTCTGGAAAAGATGCTGCTTAACACACCATAAAACACAATGCAAATCACAGCAATGTTAAGTAAAACACCAGAGACAGGTTACAGCATAAAAGATAATGAAACTTCTATTCATATCCTGACAACTGCATGCTCATGTTCTTTAGTATGTTGTCAGTGACTTATAAAGCTATAAATGTATACAAAGTAATGGTCTTTGATGAAACTTAATATTGTTAAGCAGCAAGACTGAAATAATATTAGATTTTTACACAATCCATCTGCTAAATTTGAATATGCTTTAAAATTAAGGCAATGAAATTTATTCCATTACAGTGCTTTAAAACAGACCTACAAAGTACTGTAATCCATTACTTGCAAAGTTATCATTTCAACACTGCAAGGAATAGAGTGAATTGACCCCGACATACCACATCATTCCAATTCACTCTTTTCCATGCACACCTTTCATCCTCCTCCATAATTCAGGTCCTGTTTGCTCAATATCTTTTTCACTCTATCATTCATCTCCAATTTGGTCTTCTCATTCTCCTTGTTGCCTCCACTCCTGACACTTATATCCTCTTTAGCAACCTTTCTGCACTCATTCTCTCCTTGTGTCCAAACCATTTTTGCTATCTCTCAGCAGCCTGTGCTGTCTTAGCTAACATAAAATGAAAACAAATGATGCAATAAAATGTGTTCGAAAATGAGCAACCATCTTTTTCTTGTGAACATTAATGCTATTTCTTCTGCTAAAGTTTAACATGCTCCTCTTGAACCAAACAGTTAATGAGAAGGGGATCAATCTCCTTTGAAAAGATTCAGCAGAGATAAAAGACCTTTAAATTTCTAAATGAAAGCTTTGACATGTGTAAATAAATCAACTCCTTTATCAAAAAGTTCTGCAAGTACTGGCTCATCACTGTCAACATATAAACAAATCAAAAATGTTCACATATCCTAGGCTTTATTTGCAAACCTTCGAATCAAGATACTGAAGAAGAAATGTCATAAAAAATTAAAACATCAAAAATATAAGGTAGAGTGCAAATTTTGGTGCACCACAGAAGAAGCTCATGTTTTTGAGAGAAACATATGTCTGACCGTTTGGTTAGGGTTTTTAATATTCTCTTTTTCACTTTCAATGCTGTCTCTTTCTTCTGTCTGACCCTTTGGATCTAAGCAGTCATCATCATCAGGAAGCCTACTCAATTCAAGTTAATTCGTGCAAATTCCACACAGTTAAAGGTATCTTACAATGCCACAGGAGCACAATATCGTCACACTCTACATTCTAACACCTGGATAAACACTGACCAGCAGAGTCACTAGATATACTGACCTACAGTATGATAAATATGTAAAGTGATGTTGTGCATGCTGGGAATTCAAAATTCATAATTTATATACAGGTCAGCAGCAGTACACTGGCCAACAACTTTTGAACTACATAAGGCTTAAGAGCAATGAAAAGGACACTGACAAGGAGTGCAAGATGCTGAGGTGATACAATTTCCATGCAGGGTGAAAAAATTGTGAAGACTGAGAAGGAGGTACTGAGTGGTTGAAAACATAAAATGAGGAATTCAGAGATGGTGTAAGCATCAGGAAAAGATAGCAATTACATGCAAGAGTCTGAGAGTATGGGGTAAATACACAGTCTGTAGTGGGTGTGGGGGGCCTCGTGAGTCAGTTGTTGTTTGGTGATGACACAACACTGGTGTCAGATTTCGAGTGAGAAACTTCAGACAATGGAGTCTGAGTTTAGGAGATTATGTAAAAGGAGAAAGTTGAGAGTAAATGGAAACAAAAGCAAGGTGATAAGCTTTAACAGGGTAGAGGGACAGGTTAGTAGGGATATGACTTTTAGATAACTGAGAGTAGACATGGCAGAAAATGGAACCATGAAAGTAGAAGTGTCATAGGATGGGTAAGGGGCAAAGATGCTGGGAGCACTGAGGAATCTGTGGAGAGGTTGTTATCTGGGAGGGCAAAACTGGGCATGTTTGAAACAGTAGTAGTCCCAATGTTGTATGGATGCAAGGCATGGGCCACAGATACGAATGTGCAGGGAAGGGTGGATGTGTTGGAAATGAAATGTTTCAGGACAGCATGTGGTGAAAGGTGGTTTGATTGAGTAAGAAATAAAAGGGTAAAAGAGGTGTGGAAATAAGAGTTTGGTATAGAGAACTGAAGAGGGTGTGATGAAATGGTTTGGTCATATGGAGAGAATGAACAACAAAGGTTGACAAAGAGGATATATGAGTCAGAAAAGGAGGAGAGAAGATGGGAGGGAGATCAAACTGGAGATGGAAGGATAGAGTGAAAAATATTCTGGAAGTCAGGGCTTGAACATGCAGAATGATGAAAGGCATGCACAGGATAGAGTGTAATAGAGCAACATACTTTACAGGGAGTGAAATGCTGTTAGTGTACTGAGCCAGGGTATATGAAGCAGCCAGGGGAAACCATGGTAAAGTCTGTGGGGCATGATTATGAATAGGGGACTGCAGTTTTGATGTATTACACATGACAGCTAGAGAATGGATGTGAGCAAATGAGACATTTCTTGATCTGTTCTTGGTGCTACCTTGCTAACATGGGAAAATGTGAACAAGTATTATCAAAACATTCTGTATGTTTTTTTTTTTTTCTGCTGTCTCCCGCGTTTGCGAGGTAGCGCAAGGAAACAGACGAAAGAAATGGCCCAACCCACCCCCATACACATGTATATACATATGTCCACACACGCAAATATACATACCTACACAGCTTTCCATGGTTTACCCCAGACGCTTCACATGCCCTGATTCAATCCACTGACAGCACGTCAACCCTGGTATACCACATCGATCCAATTCACTCTATTCCTTGCCCTCCTTTCACCCTCCTGCATGTTCAGGTCCCGATCACACAAAATCTTTTTCACTCCATCTTTCCACCTAAAATTTGGTCTCCCACTTCTCCTCGTTCCCTCCACCTCCGACACATATATCCTCTTGGTCGATCTTTCCTCACTCATTCTCTCCATGTGCCCAAACCATTTCAAAACACCCTCTTCTGCTCTCTCAACCACGCTCTTTTTATTTCCACACATCTCTCTTACCCTTACGTTACTTACTCGATCAAACCACCTCACACCACACATTGTCCTCAAACATCTCATTTCCAGCACATCCATCCTCCTGCGCACAACTCTATCCATAGCCCATGCCTCGCAACCATACAACATTGTTGGAACCACTATTCCTTCAAACATACCCATTTTTGCTTTCCGAGATAATGTTCTCGACTTACACACATTCTTCAAGGCTCCCAGGATTTTCGCCCCCTCCCCCACCCTATGATCCACTTCCGCTTTCATGGTTCCATCCGCTGCCAGATCCACTCCCAGATATCTAAAACACTTTACTTCCTCCAGTTTTTCTCCATTCAAACTTATCTCCCAATTGACTTGACCCTCAACCCTACTGTACCTGTATATGTATATGAGAGAATGAAACCCCTTCTTTGTCTGTTCCTGGTGTTACTTCACTTACATGGAAAATGGCAAACAGGTATGAAAGAAAAAAAGAAATATGAAAGCCTCTAGAATATAATCAAACAATAAATTTCAGCGACAAAACATATTCAGCAATATACATGAAATCCTTCCATTTTTTTATCAAGGCCTAAACATGCAGGATAGCACTGGGTGTGCCTGGGATACAGCAAATTAGAGCAATGTGGTACATGGGTTGATAAGCTGTCAGAGGGATGAACCAGGGCTGTGTAGCTGTCATAGGAAATCACCAAGTAGCCTGTGGAGCTTCGCTGTGGATAGAGTGGCTCCAGTTTTAATGCATTATACATAACAGCAAGAGAGTGGATGTGAGCGAGTGTGTTTTCTTCATCTGTCCACTGCACTATTACGTTAATGTGGGAACAGTAAACAGCTACAAAAAATGCAAAAGAATTCACTTGTATGTTAAAGACTGCAGTTTATCTATCACAAAGCTTATTGTCAACGTATACTGCACTTTGGTTTGTTAGTAACTATATGTTATACTGCCATTGGTCAACCAATACCCAGCCAAATATACTATAGATCTTTTCCAAAGAGTAACTACATGCTTATCCTTACTTAACTTTGATTATGAGCTTATTTTGTTATTAGACAAGATCTCTTGTAACTTTACAGGCATCTATCCCAAAAATTAGCATACTCAGTATCTTCATTATCTACAAAAAATCCTAAGCATGAAACTGACACTCAGTTATCTATTTTCAGGTTACGCATGATTATTCGCAAATTTATCATCAAGGGTGAAGATGCCTACAACAAGAGCTGAAGTGCATAAAACTTAAAGAGGCTGCACTTACTTCAGCACACCCAAACTTCTTACTCAACATCACAACACAGATCTCATTGCCTTGTCTTTTCCAAGGCTATAAAATCTGTATCTGGTACCATCCCTAAAAGAACAAAAGAACACTTAACACAGTTAATGGAGAAACCTCTTCCTTTGGATAGGTTTTAGATGAAAATGGACAAATCTTTATTTCTCATATTACTTGCTGTTTGTTCCTGATGCTATCTTGCTGAGCCAGAAAATGAAATGGATAAACAGAAAGCCCAGTGTATCTAAAGAACATATTTCTTAAGCTACCCCATTTCAAATTTCGTAAAGTATTTAAAGTAAACATATGTCCATAATAAAGATATCTTTACCATTCTAACCAAACAGCTGAATGATTGTTTCCATTAGTGTGTATGGTTAAAACTCATTATAACAATACAAGAGAATAATTCAAGATCAGTTTTGCTTTTTAGGAATGTTAGCATATATTTTTATATCTTTATTCTACAGAAGCTGTAGATATTTTACTAATGAAAATAGCCAAGGTTTCCTCAGTGAAAAATGGGATGAACATTCAAGATATATAATACTCTACTATAGAGAAAACCCAGTACACTAAAATTCATGGTGTCAACACATGCACTTACCTTCAAAATCTTTAATGAGAAGAAAACCTGTCAACAGCATATCATCATCATATGTAAAGGGGAGAAACTAAAGTTCATGTACTAATGCTATCAGAGCTTTGATAATGGACTGTAATGGCAAATCTGAGAACATGAAGAACAAGCACTTATAATAATCAACTTATGATCCGTGATATAAGCCTCCTTGCTGCAGAAAAAGAAGACCAAACTACAAGCTCAAGGGATGAGACTAGTGCTGGCTTGCATGACCACCACAAAATATACAGGAAGCACACAATGTTATGTAACCCCTTCTACCCTAACCCACCCATTTCATTTCCTCTGCTTATTCTCGTTTCAGATTACCAAACTGAAACTTTATCTACAAAAGATGTGTTATCTCCACATAGTGCGATCTCCATTTGTGAACATCTTAATCAAGGCTTTTAAGGACCAGTGGAAATACGTGACTCAAGCTTATTTTCAAGCACCACTAAGCTGGCTGGCTGGCTAGAGTCCAGATATCACTATGAAAACTCACTAAGGAGATTTGCTAGGCTGTGCAAAACAGCACACAGAACATGGTGGCACTTTAATCTGCATTACGTACATGACAGCACTCAAACTGACAATTGAAAAGAGATCATTATGCCGCAAACGACATTATCAAGTGAATAAGAATGTCACAAAATCATTAGAATTCTTAAAACAATGTGGATTTCACACTATCATTACATGTAATAGGAAGAATACAAAAAATAATAATAACAGGGGAAGAGTAACAAGACTCTGTATTCACCATGAAAAAAATTTTCTCAACTATGAATTCATTTCTGTTTCCTTCACAGTAATTTCCACATTTTTTCTGAAACCAAGATTCTTATAACTGCAATGAAAAGAATATTTACAGCAATGAAATTTCTCAGAGAGAGTAAAAATGCTCAATGTATTTTCTCTAGTGGGAGCATCAGCTGAGTGTAAGTTTCTTCATCCTGTTTCTGTAGCAAGGAGAGAGAGCTGAGGTCAAAAGGCAAGTAGTTGGTGTCCCACAAACTAGGCCGGTGGACAAGTCCAAGAAGGGCTGCCATCTTGGCTGCCAGCGGGCCCTTGTCTACAAGTATGTGATGTTCTTCATCTGGCATCATCTGAGGAAACAAAATTAATATAATGCACTGATCATGCATTATGTCCTGTTAACTTACTGCATTCCTTAAGATTACTAGCGATGTAGTGAGGATGAAAAATTGAAAGGGGAAAATGAACTCTTGATGGACAATCTAGTCAAGCAATGGTCATAAATTAGAGTCCCCCTATCCTTCCATATTCCTTAATAATACCAGAACTTGAGAACTGCATTGAAGTGGAAACAATTAAAAGAAGAATAAATTGCAGAGCACTCTAGTATGCATATACTACCAGATTAATTCTAAAGCACCTCCTACAAAAACATACATTCCTCAAGTAATGATATATCTGCTTCTAAAAGGAAGACAGATCACAGGAATCAAGAAAACCATATGACAGTATGATATCCACAGTGTAGCTGTGGATGGAAAGAAGCAGAATCAGAGTCAATAACACACATTCAAGAGATCTGTACATACAGGGTCCTTGCAATCAGTAACATTCAAACCAGATTGTGCACTGCTTTTGATAAGATGAAACCCTTATCAAATACAGACAGATATATTCCCATTCTTGAAGGGAAGTGTTTTTGCCTGTAATTTCAATTAGAAGGACCTCTGGATTCTGTGGCTTGGGAAAATTACCCCAAAATGCAACTGCAGCATATTATCTCAAACTCGAAAAGAGAGGATCTTCCTTAAAAAGGAGGGCTAGATATTCCTTATATAATGGTAGTTCATAAACTGGAATTTCCCTTAAAGTAATTCTTACATTATGGAATAAATAATTTTAACAGACGACTAAAATTGATTATAACAGAATTCTGAATCTATAAGTAATAAATTTCAGTCCATCTGGAAATAAAAAAATACACATCTTCAAACCATTTTCAATTACTAACAAAAATTATAACAAAATAGCCCATTTGCCCTATATAATACACTACAGATTGTACTATATCATCATTATAATGAAGTCCCAGTATCTTTATGCTAATTATGTTTTATGAGTTTATTTTGCTGTAGCACTTTATAAAGAAAAGTTTTTTGTTTTTCCCCCAGCCATGGACAAAAGTCCACATCAAGGCCAGGCCTTAATTGAAATAAATACAGAATTGTGAAAGGGAATAAGAAAAGACAAGGGAAAGTATTCACAAATTTTGGAGGTCGTGAAAAAATTTAGAATCTGAAGTACAGTTTACAACATATGTTTTGTACTCATGACAAAATCATCCAAAGTTTATCTGAATGTAAATTGATGGTGCCTGCGTAGATTTGCAACCTATCTCTCTATCTAATTTATCTTTTTCATTATACTTTGTCGCTGTCTCCTGCTTCAGCAAGGTAGTGCATGGAAACAGACGAAAGAATGGCCCAACCCACCCAAATACACATGGATATACATACATGTCCACACACGCACATATACATACCTATATATTTCAATGTATACATATATATACATACACAGACATATACATATATACACATGTACATAATTTATACTTGCTGCATTTATTCATTCTGGTTGCCACCCCGCCACACATGAAATGACCACCCCCTCCCCCCGTATGCGCGCGAGGTAGCGCTACGGAAAAGACAAGGGCCACATTCGTTCACACTCAGTCTCTAGCTGTCATGTACAATGCACTGAAACCACAGCTCCCTTTCCACATCCAGGCCCCACAAAACTTTATATGATTTACCCAGACGCTTCACATGCCCTGGTTCAATCCATTGACAGCACATCGACCCCAGTATACCACATCATTCCAATTCACTCTATTCTTTGCATGCCTTTCATCCTCCTGCATGTTCAGGCCCCGATTGCTCAAAATCTTTTTCACTCCATCTTTCTACCTCCAATTTGGTTTCCCACTTCTCCTCATTCCCTCCACTTCTGACACATATATCCTCTTTGTCAATCTTTCCTTACTCATTCTCTCCATACGACCAAACCATTTCAAAACACCCTCTTCTGCTTTCTCAACCACACTCTTTTTATCACCACACATCTCTCTCACCCTTTCATTACTTACTCGATCAAACCACCTAACATCATATATTGTCCTCAAACATCTCATTTCCAACACATCCACCCTCCTCTGCACAACTCTATCTATAGCCCACGCCTCACAACCATATAACATGGTTGGAACCACTATTCCTTCAAACATACCCATTTTTGCTTTTCCTAGACAATGTTCTCGCCTTCCACATTTTTCAACACTCCCAGAACTTTCGCCCCCTCCCCCACCCTGTGACTCACTTCCACTTCCATGTTTCCATCCGCTGCCAAATCCACTCCCAGATATCTAAAACACTTCACTTCCTCCAGTTTTTCTCTATTCAAACTTACCTCCCAATTGACTTGTCCCTCAATCCTATTGTACCTAATATCGATGTCTCTAATACTCATTCTATCAGGAGCTCCCCCAAGGTGGCCACAGCAACTCTCCAAAGTTGGTAAACTCCATTTATTATATTCTATGCTGTTAGATGATAGAGAGGCAGATATAGGGTGTTTTGGTCGAGGTGGTGTGCAAAGTGAGAGGGGTCAGGGAGAATGATTTGGTAAACAGAGGAGGCAGTGAAAGCTTTGCGGAAGATGAAAGCCGGCAAGGCAGCGGGTTTGGATGGTATTGCAGTGGAATTTATTAAAAAAAAGGGGATGACTGTGTTGTTGACTAGGAAGTGAGGATATTCAATGTATGTATGGCTCATGGTGAAGTACCTGAGGATTGGCGGAATGCATGCACAGTGCCATCGTACAAAGGCAAAGGGGATAAAGGTGAGTGTTCAAATTACAGAGGTATAAGTTTGTTGAGTATTCCTGGGAAATTATATGGGAGGGTACTGACTGAGAGGGTCAAGCATGTACACAGCATCAGATTGGGGAAGAGCAGTGTGGTTCCAGAAGTGGTAGAGGATGCGTGGATCAGGTGTTTGCTTTGAAGAATGTATGTGAGAAATACTTAGATAAACAGATGGATTTGTACGTAGCATTTATGGATCTGGAGAAGGCATATGATAAGAGTTCATAGGGATGCTCTGTGGAAGGTATTAAGAGTACATGGTGTGGGAGACAAGTGGCTAGAAGCAGCAAAAAGTTTTTATTGAGGATGTAAGGCATGTGTATGAGTAGGAAGAGAGGAAAGTGATTGGTTCTCAGTGAATGTCAGTCTGTGGCAGGGGTGCATGATGTCTCCATGGTTGTTTGATTTGTTTATGGATGGGGTTGTTATGGAGGTGAATGCAAGAGTTTTGGAGAGAGGGGCAAATGCCTTTCTCTTCTCTTTCGCTAATAATCTTACTTCTTCATCCCACCACTCACTACCCTTTCTAATCTGCCCACCTCCCACACTTCTCATGCCGCAAGCATTTTTGCGCAAGCCATACTGCTTCCCTAAATACATCCCATTCCTCCCCCACTCCCCTTACGTCCTTTGCTCTCACCTTTTTCCATTCTGCACTCAGTCTCTTCTGGTACTTCCTCACACAAGTCTCCTTCCCAAGCTCACTTACTCTCACCACTCTCTTCACCCCAACATTCTCTCTTCTTTTCAGAAAACCTCTACAAATCTTCACCTTCGCCTCCACAAGATAATGATCAGGCACCCCTACAGTTGCACCTCTCAGTACATTACATCCAAAACTCTCTCTTTCACACACCTATCAATTAACACGTAATCCAATAACGCTCTCTAGCCATCTCTCCTACTTACATACGTATACTTAAGTATATCTCACTTTTTAAACCAGGTATTCCCAATCACCGGTCCTTTTTCAGCACATAAATCTACACGCTCTTCACCATTTCCATTTACAACACTGAACACCCCATGTATACCAATTATTCCCTCAACTGCCACATTACTCACCTTTGCATTCAAATCACCCATCACCAACCCGGTCTTGTGCACCAAAACCACTAACACACTCATTCAGCTGCTCCCAAAACACTTGTCTCTCATGATCTTTCTTCTCATGCCCAGGTGCATATGCACCAATAATCACCCATCTCTCTCCATCCACTTTCAGTTTTACCCATATCAATCTACAGTTTACTTTCTTACACTCTATCACATACTCCCATCACTCCTGTTTCAGGAGTAGTGCTACTCCTTCCCTTGCTCTTGTCCTCTCACCAACCTCTGACTTTACTCCCAAAACATTCCTAAACCACTCTTCCCCTTTACCCTTGGGCTTTGTTTCACTCGGAGCCAAAACATCCAGGTTCCTTTCCTCAAAAAACTAATTTTCAACATACATTTCTGTGAATAGAACAGTTTTGGAAAGAGGGGCAAGTATGCAGTCTGTTGTGGATGAGAGAGCTTGGGAAGTGAGTCAGTTGTTGTTTGCTGATGATACAGAGCTGGTGGCTGATTCGTGTGAGAAACTGCAGATGCTGGTGACTGAGTTTGGTAAAGTGTGTGAAAGAAGAAAGCAGAGAGTAAATGTGAATAAGAGCAAGCTTATTAGGTACAGTAGGGTTGAGGGACAAGTCAATTGGGAGGTAAGTTTGAATGGAGAAAAACTGGAGGAAGTGAAGTGTTTTAGATATCTCAGAGTGGATTTGGCAGCAGATGGAAACATGGAAGCAGAAGTGAATCATAGGGTGGGGGAGGGGGCGAAAGTTCTGAGGGCGTTGAAGAATGTGTGGAAGTCGAGAACATTATCTCGGAAATCAAAAATGGGTATGTTTGAAGGAATAGTGGTTCCAACAATGTTATATGGTTGTGAGGCGTGGGCTATAGATAGAGTTGTGCGGAGGAGGGTGGATATGTGTTGGAAATGAGATGTTTGAGGACACTATGTGGTGTGAGGAGGTTTGATCGAGTAAGTAATAATAGGGTAAGAGAGATGTGTGGTAATAAAAAGTGTGTGCTTGAGAGAGCAGAAAAGGGTGTTTTGAAATGGTTTGGTCACATGGAGAGAATGAGTGAGGAAAGATTGACTAAGAGGATATATGTGTTAGAGGTGGAGGGAATGAGAAGTGGAAGACCAAATTGGAGGGGGGAATATGCAGTGAAAAAGATTTTGAGTGATCAGGGCCTGAACATGCAGGAGGGTGATACCAAGGTCGATGTGCTGTCAATGGATTGAACCAGGGCATGTGAAGCATCTGGGGTAAACCATGGAAAGTTCTGTGGGGCCTGGATGTGGAAAGGGAGCAGTGGTTTCGGTGCATTATTACATGACAGCTAGAGACTGAGTGTGAACGAATGTGGCCTTTGTTGTCTTCTCCTAGTGCTACCTCGCACACATGAGGGGGGAGGGGGTTTTTATTTCATGTGTGGTGGGGTGGCGATGGGGACAAATAAAGGCAGACAGTATGAATTATGTATATGTGTATATATGTATATGTCTGTGTTTATATATATGTATATGTTGAGATGTATAGGTATGTATATCTGCATGTGTGGAGGTGTATGTATATACATGTGTATGTCAGTGGGTACCTCACTAACACGGGAGACAGCGACAAAGCAAAATAAATAACTAAATAACATTTCTGTTATACACTACTACCATCTATCTAATTCTGTTCAAGTTAATGTCAATTTAATATGAAATATCAAAACCAGAATACACTGTACAGAGGAAAAATGGTTGGAAATGTTTGCCAGCACACCAAATATGAGAAAATGTGATGAGACGGTCATATGCAGGGGGTTCTGCTTTTAGTGATGCCATAATCCACCAGGAGAGGGCACACAGCATACGGGTGAAATAAGGTTTTGGAGAATATAAAACACTCATTCTGTGTATTACACATGACAGGCAGAGAATGGATTTAAGCAAATGAGGCCTTTTCTACATCTGTTCCTGGCACTATCTCACGAACAAAGGAAACAGCAAACAAGCTTGAAAGAAAATTGAGATACTGAAATTAAGTACTCACGCTGTCAGCCACATGCTTATACACAAGTCCATCCCCACCGACATAAAAAGTGGAGAAACCATCATACCAACTCTCCATCTGGTCTGTTACAGTCTTCCAATTCCACAACTTGATCTTCCAAAACTGGAACATGGCCTGAAAATACATTAAATACAATAAAAATGCATTAATAAAGAATTCACAAGTAATCTATGTCATAAATCATAACGCCATTAAATATAGGTAGTAGTGAAAGAAGTTAAAAAAAAATATTAGGATACAGTCATGTGAATCTGATCCCTAAAAATATTTATTTGATATTTCTGATATTTAGGTATAGAAGGAAAAAAGTGCCTATGATGCACACAGCTTTAATGCATCATGCAACAGCATAAAATCTATCAGCTGACAACTGCTAAATCTCACCCTCAAATAGCGAAACTAAAACCTGAATAATATACAATATAACAACCAAATAATATTTCCAGAAGTTTTCAGCAGATCATACAGCAGCATTCCATGATAAGATTAATACCAAAAAAGAAAGTTTCCTCGACATCAATATTTCTTCAACAAATCTAAGCCCCCATGCAAACAGTTAATAGGCTCAAACATGCTACTGCACAGTGTGTAAGGTTGTTCATATGTTTAACATCAAATCAATGATCTTAAGAAACACTGGTTCAAAGTGCCTGAGTTATGCCATGGTTGGAAACCATAGGGAAGCAAAGACTTGAGCCCATAACTTTAATAGTTTTCAGGAAGCAAAAATCCTTTTTCCAATGTTTTTCATTGGATATTCACATGTATGTATATACATGTGTATGTGGTTGGGTTGGGCCATTCTTTCGTATGTTTCCTTGTTCTACCTCGCTAACACAGGAGACAGCGACAAAGTATATTAAAAATAAATATAATTTACTACTTCAACATTTCTTTACAAATGATCAACATAGAACTTCATATGGAGTTTTTACCATCAGCAATAGGTTTCCTTGACAATCCATATATTTGTCTATATCTCTGACACTCATTTCCAAATGGAACTCCCTCAAAGGGGAGGCCACAACAATAGTGTCCAAAACTAGTTTACTCCCGTGCCAATTCTTAGCCTTTAGTGCTTCACCCTTAACAGGCCACTGGCGCAGTGTTTGCAGAGGATCGTGACAATGAAAAGAGAGTAAACTCTTTCCATCATAATTATTCATTTTCATCATGTGGCTAATAAAAAGACTGGCAGACTCAGTTATTTAGTCATACAAGTAGATTCATGCCATCAAGGCCCTTGTCTACTAACTCCCATGGAAGGCCAGAAATTACATCACAAGTATGCCAAAGACCTAGTTGAATGCAGATACTGATTAGCTGGCCACTGACCTTTTGGCATGATGAACTGGCCACTGAAATTTGGACAGACACTCCCACAACATCAGAGAATGACAGAATGGCACTGTTCAGTGCTATAACCACTTACCCCAACCATTTAACGCTTCATACTTCCCACACTGTTAGCACAACCTTCCCTCTGATCACTAACATTTTCCTGAAAAATATATCACCCACGCAACCAGTTATTTTTATCTTGCCAAAGAAATGGATAAACTGTTGACAACTGTGTTTAGGAGTTAGTCATTGGGCATCTGGCAATTTCCTCAGCTAGCAATTTCTATCCAACCAAGGGAATGGATGATTTTTTGGCAACTGCATATATGGCTTTGTTACCATGCATCTGGCAACTTCCATAAATTAGTTACAGACATACAGGACTAGCTTTTTAGAGCACAGATAATAATATAAGGTCTACTTTCAAAAACTGCATAATGCTGCAAATCAGATCTGGATTTCTGTTAAAAATGAAAAAATTTATTTTTGACAATGATAGCCTTTTCTGAGCTTGAACATTACTGAGTTACTGGTGCAACCACTAAACAAATGAAGTGGCACAGACTGCAAGGCTTGAAACTGAAAAGGGGATACATTAAAACAACAAATTTTGAAATGTTGGGATACTATCCCAATGCAAAAATTAATAATTTAATCCATACAAATCAAAGTAAGGAAAAACTCATTACTCTTGAGATAACAATGAAACAGTTTAGATTTAACTAAAAATACTAATTCAATTTGTTTTATCACCTACTGTAAATAATGAAAGTTTCAATCCAATCCATCAGCAAAAAATATACTGCATACCTAACTGCCTCACACACCTAGGCAGTCAAGAACAAAGAAAACACAGCCTTATCTGCACACATCCACTCTAACAGTTATATCTAATGTATTGAAACCACAGCCTAACATCCACAGCCAAGCCACACACTCTGTTCCAAGGCTTACCTTTACCACTTCACATCGCCTGGTCAGCCCACTGAAAGTATGTTGACATCCCAAACACCACACTATTCCAGTTCATTCTACCCAATGCACATGTCTCACCCTTCTGAATGTTAATGCCTCAATACCTCCAAATTTCCTTCTTTCCTTCATTCCAGCTCCTACTCAATCTCCTCCTCACCCATGCTCCCTAAACTTCTGACACATTGATTCTCTTAGCCTGTCTTTCTTTTCTCATCCTCTCCATACATCTAAGTATTACAGCACACCATAGTCAGCCCTCACAATCAGGCAAAACTTACTACCACAGCTCTCTTACACTGTCCTTCCTTACACAGTCAACCCACATCACACCACATATCCTCAAGAATCTAATTTCTAAAAAGTCCAACCACTTACTTTCTCTTTCACTAAAAGCCTAAGATTTATCATACAACACTGTCAGGACATTTATTACTTCAAACATATTTGTTCTAAATGCCAATGACCTCTCCTTCCACCCCATGGTTCCATCCAAAACCACATCCAATCCCACTACCATGCGTTAATGAATAGTACTGCCTAGATGTCAGGTGCTGTAGGAGCAAGGCAACCTGGCACCAACTTATGATGACAAAAGTGAGCCCAGCATAGTTGCTGAAAACTTAGAAATGATCATTAGGGGAAGGGTGATGCTACTGTAGACCATTGTAACCAATTTGCCACACAACGAAGTTCTAACAAAGATTAACATGACTTGCAAATTACAAAAGTGCAGCATCAGAAATAAGCACAAAAAAGTTACAATCAATACCCTATTACCTCATGAGTCAACTTTCCACATGTACCTTTAGTCCTGACAAGCCTGTGATTCGCCAACGAACTCTCACAGTGCCATCTTCAGGGTGTTTTGTGATCTTCAAAACTTCAAATTTGACATATGCAAACTTAATGTGGCCAACGGTTCTAAGTAATGACACTTGCCTCACATATGAAAATAATCCTCTGAAAAGAAAGAAATCCCTGTCACATACAAAACCACCCAACAGCTGGTGTTCATAGTACACATGCTTAATGACATGAGACACTCATATCAGTATCTACTCTCACAGATATTATGTCTATCAAGAAATCTCTAAGACCACTGAGTTTTCTATGCACACTTTAGAGTCTCCTCATCTTTTTCAAGTCATGCAAAACTCACTTTTTCTGCTGAGGTTTTCCTTTTAACTATTCAAGATGAAAAATATCTAAAATGCTATAATCTAAAATACTTTCTCCTATTCTTAAATCCCTTCTTGATCCTTACATATATAAGGGTTCAGTAATACTTCAGACATGATTAATCACAATTTTACCACATACTTTACTATCTTTAAGTTATCTTATAAAAATCTTTACTCCTTTGTCCTTCATGCAGTGGAGCAATCACACCTTCTATCAAATTATCTGGCATGTGACCTCTCCTCTATTCAGATACAAACAGCTTTCATATTCATTCATATACAGTCTGACTTCCATCCTTTAAAATCTCACTAATTACCACATAACAAGAAGCCTAACATGGTGTTTTATAACAATTCAGGCATATGAAAATTACAATATTGAAGAGGACTGACATAGATGAGCTATGTGTCAGAAGCAGAGGAAACAAGAGGAAGCAACAGCATAGGAAAAAAAGGAAGTATGAAGTAGTATGAAGTAAGTGCGACAACACTTTAAAAGGGTGTAATGGAGCATCACTTGACATAAGAATGATATGGAAAGAGTTTAAGTGCTCACATAAACCATGAGGGAAAAAATGTGGAAGCTAGCACAATAACTGTATGCAAAAGATGATAATTCTGTCTACTGGACCAAACTACTTGAAGAGAATTAATGATTTTACAAGAACATTGTCAGTGAAGAGAATTAATGATTTTACAAGAACATTGTCAGAAGTAAATGTACCATTTGAATATTGAAGAATTAGGAGTTCAAGTATCTATGAGTGACTGTGGAAAAGCTGAAACTGAGAGTAAAGGTATGGAAGAATGAAGAATTTGCAGCACAATGAGAATCCTAGTGAACAGAAAAAAAATCTAAGTTTAGAAAGCATACAAAGCTTACAAAGTGGTTTACTGTGCAAACTTCAATTAATGAATATGAAACCTTAGTTTTCCTTGGTCAAAACAGTTAAAAATACAAGCAAAAAAAATAAGGGGGAAATGCAAAGTTGGGTATGATTAACTTATATAATACAGTTAGAATATGGTGAAATAACAACAATGGTGGTGTGCGAAGTGAGAGGGTTAGGGAGAATGATTTGGTAAACAGAGAAGAGGTAGTAAAAGCTTTGCGGAAGATGAAAGCTGGCAAGGCAGCAGGTTTGGATGGTATTGCAGTAGAATTTATTAAAAAATGGGATGACTGTGTTGCTGACTGGTTGGTAAGGATAATTAATGTATGTATGACTCATGTGAGGTGCCTGAGGATTGGCAGAATGCATGCTCAAATTAGCAGTATAAGTTTGTCGAGAATTCCTGGGAAATTATATTAGAGAGTATTGACTGAGAGGGTGAAGGCATGTACAGAGCATAAGATTGGGGAAGAGCAGTGTGGTTTCAGAAGTGGTAGAGGATGTGTGGATCAGGTGTTTGCTTTAAAGAATGTATGTGAGAAATACTTAGAAAAGCAAATGGATTTGTTTGTATTTAGCATTCATGGATCTGGAAAAGGCATATGACAGAGTTGATACAGATGCTCTGTGGAAGGTATTAAAAATATATGGTGTGGGAGGCAAGTTGTTAGAAGCAGTGAAAAGTTTTTATCAAGGATGCAAGGCATATGCACGAGCAGGAAGAGAGGAAAGTGATCGGTTCTCAGTGAATGTCAGTTTGCGGCAGGTGTGCGTGGTGTCTCCATGGTTGTTCAACTTGTTTATGGATGGGGTTGTTAGGGAGGTGAATGAAAGTGTTTTGGCGAGAGGGGTAAGTATGCAGTTTGTTTAGGATGAGAGAGCTTGGGAAGTGAGTCAGTTGTTGTTCGCTGATGTTACAGCACTGGTGGCTGATTCGGATGAGAAACTGCAGAAGCTGGTGACTGAGTTTGGTAAAGTGTGTGAAAGAAGAAAGCTGAAAGCAAATGCGAATAAGAGCAAGGTTATTAGGTACAGTAGGGTTGAGGAACAAGTCAATTGGGAGGTAAGTTTGAATGGAGAAAAACTGGAGGAAGTGAAGTCTTTTAGATATCTGGGAGTGGATTTGGCAGTGGATGGAACCATGGAAGCAGAAATGAGTCACAGGGTGGGAGAGGAGGCGAAAGTTCTGGGAGCATTGAAAAATGTGTGGAAGTCGAGAACATTATCTCGGAAAGCAAAAATGGGTATGTTTGAAGGAATAGTGGTTCCAACAATGTTACATGGTTGCGAGAAGTGGGCTACAAATAGAGTTGTGTGGAGGAGGGTGGATGTGTTGGAAATGATATGTCTGAGGGCAATATGTGGTGTGAGGGGGTTTGATCGAGTAAGTAATGAAAGGGTAAGAGAGATGTGTGGAAATAAAAAGAGTGTGGTTGAGAGAGCAGAAGAGGGTGTTTTGAAATGGTTTGGTCACATGGATAGAATGAGTGAGGAAAGATTGACAAAGAGGATATATGTGTCAGAGGTGGAGGGAACAAGGAGAAGTGGGAGACCAAATTGGAGGTGGAAGGATGGAGTGAAAAAGATTTTGAGTGATCTGGGCCTGAACATGCAGGAGGGTGAAAGGCATGCAAGGACTAGAGTGAATTGGAACGATGTGGTATACCGGGGTTGACGTGCTCTCAATGGATTGAACTAGGGCATGTGAAGCGTCTGGGGTAAACCATGGAAAGTTGTGTGGGGCCTGGACGTGGAAAGGGAGCTATGGTTTTGGTGCATTATACATGACAGCTAGAGACTGAGTGTGAGCGCATGTGGCTTTTGCTGTCTTTTCCTAGCACCACCTCACACACACGCAGGGGGGGGAGAAAATTGTCACTTCATGTGTGGCGGGGTGGCAACAGGAATGAATAAAGGCAACAAGTATGAATTATGTACATGTGCACATATGTATATGTCTGTGTATGTACATATATGTGTGTGTTAAAATGTATAGGTATGTATATGTGCGTATGTGGACGTGTATGTATATACATGTGTGTGTGGGTGGGTTGGGCCATTCTTTCGTCTGTTTCATTGCGCTACCTCGCTAACGCGGGAGACAGTGACAAAGTATAATAAATGAATAATAAATATAACAAACAATGCAGTGGAAATATTTGGAGTCAAGCTATTAGAATTATGCATGGAGTGGACATTTTACAATGGTTGGCCAAGTAGGATGCATGATAGATGAAAGATATATATAGATCTATCAAAATAATGGTATGGTTAAAGTTACAGGAGGAAGACAACAAAAGTGACTGGCAAATGACTTTAGTGAGACACTGAAAGGCAAAGTATTCCAGACAAGAGTATTATGTGAATGATTCTCTATCATGTATAAATATGAGGCATATAAAAAGTTATAGATGGAGGTTGGAAAAACAATGTGTATTACAAGATTAATAAGATCAGCATAAAAAAGAAAAATGAATCACTTACAGCAGTGGGGAAGACTTGGTTCATTTTAGCACACTTGACATAGGTTGAGGAAGCATGAGAATTATAGACTGTATGCACTTCATGCATCCCATTTTCTTTATAAGACACAGTCATGGCAATCAACCAGACAAATACGATCTTTCTTGCAAAAACAGGTGCTTATCAGCTTTTTCTCCAAAACTCTCTTCCAGATAATGACTATACAAGCAGCCCATTTTAATTTTTGTATCACTTAAATTTGTTCTGCTGTGCACAGGCCTTCTACACCTCTCTGCCTATGTGTAGCCTGCAAGATGTGTGAGGCCTCAGTAGGGGTGATTAATAAATCTTATTTTCAAAAATCCCTCAAGGGCCATGATTGAACAGGCCATTGTTAAGAGCTGTGAAATGAAATGAAGACTAATGAATACTTTACTGAGGTTTTTGTAATATCTGCTTCAATGACTAGCTTTCACTGGGAAGGGCTGAATTACTTTTGTTCTTGAAGCCTTTCATAGGCAAAAACTTAAGTTGTAAAGAAATCCATATCACAGATAGAAAGAACAAAACTTACAAACAATCGAAACACATTCAAAGATAAAACTCCTGGTTGTACTTACACTGTTGTAACTCCTCGAATTCTATTCTCAAACACAATGTTCTGAGCGTAGATGGTGTAGTCCAGAGGTTGGACAAACAACTTGGGTAACTGCAACACACAAAAGTTTAATTACTTCTTTTTTTCTTTTGTCAGAAGGGGATGTGTAACCTACTTCAAAGCCTAGCTATCTCCTATATAGTTCTGTTTCAGTTTACGTAAGTTACATCAAAAGTATAGACATTTCCCCGATAAAGCATGGGCCTAGTATGTGTGGTTTCACTCATGTACATTCCATTTTTTGACATCAGCTTTAGAAAAGGCAGAGCAATTTTCACTCATGTACAGTATATGCCAGTACAAGTTGAGTATGTTGCCCCAGTGGGCCAAATGACCATAACTTGAGCAAGACATCTCAAGCACTAGAGGCCATTTGATTCCAAATTACTTAATCATCCCCTCTTCTATATCCAATAATCTCTTTCACTCGTCCACATCTTCATGCCTTGACAGTCATTTGAATTTTGCTAATTTCTATATCAGGTGTTTGCTTTGAAGTGTGTGAAATACTTAAAAAACAGAAGGATTTGTATGTGGCATTTATGGATCTGGAGAAGGGTTATGATAGGGTTGACAGAAATCCTTTGTAAAGGGTCTTAAGAGCATATCCTGTAGCAGCTTGAAGCAGTGAGAAGTTATTATCAATGGTGTAAAGTGTATGTACAAGTAAGAAGAAAGGAGAGTAAATAGTTCCCAGTGCAGGTCGGCCTGTGGCAGGGGTGTGTGAAGTCACCATGGATGTTTAATTTGTTTATGGATGCAATGGTGAGATAGCACCTGGAACTGACAAAAGAAAGGTCACATCTACTCACATTCTTGAGCTGTCATGTGCAATGCATAGAAACCACAGCTCCCTATCCACATCCAGGCCCCACAGCCCTTTCTACTGTTTACCATAGACATTTCACATCAATGACAGCATGTCGATCCCGGAATTTGGGGTATGAGAGCAAAAACAGCTATATCTATTTGAAACATCTCATAAGTGATATCTACAACTGAGAGAAATCCCATACTGACCGTTGATGCAAGCTTGTCAAAAACACGGGAAAGTTGCTCTGGACTAGGCTTGCCTGATGGGTCCAGTTTAACTGATTTTCCTTGGCCTGGTGATGAAACACTATTACACTGTAGCTGTCCTTCACCTAAAGACATACTCTTAATAAACATACACATATCACATGCTGTATTTTCTGTTTTCTGTACTTCAGTGTCTGATATATCAGTAGTGTATGACGTGTCCATTTCATTACTATGAGTAGCAACTGATGGTGATATGCTTTCTAACACTTGGTTTTCAATCTGACTATAAGAAACTGAGTAGAGAATATTATTTCCTTGGTGCTGTGCTCCTAGAGGGTACCACAGAGCATTTGGGGGTAAACGGAAAGTCCTGACACTTGTGTTACCATCATGGCAGACAACCGCTCCTGAACACTGCACCTGCAAGAAATATGTGCATCTATGAAAGTTCTATATAAAGTCTAATTCAACTTTTTATACACTGATGAAAAGATTTCTTTGTATCAAGTATATTTTTCCAACAGAATGTGAAATTCAACATGAAGACACTACTAAACAACAAATATTGGCTACACAAAACAGTAACAGATTCAAATCAAAACGGAAATAAGCAGAATATTGTACCCACACAGGGAGTAAAATCTGACTGATAGTGTTGATCTAAATTATTACAAAGCTGAGCATATCACTATAATATGAATTTTGCTCACAACCCTAAACTTAAATGCTGAAGGAAAGGAATAAAGAACAATACATATGCTTTCCAGCAATATACTATATATTCATATTCCACCATAATGAAAAATAAATACACTTATAGATTGGTAGGAAGATAATTTTGTGCTATGAGGTATAAGGAAAGACTTGTGTGGAGTTATGTACATTACTTTTGCTGCAGTAGGTGATAAAGGATACATTTCCTAAAGGAATATATGAGGCAAAAACTACAAAGTCCCTTACAATATTATGGTATAAAGTTACTGAGAATAGCACCATGGTACGTAACAGACTTCTGTGACACAGAGGTGCTTATATGTGACAGTCCCTTTATAGATAGATGTTATTCCTGTAGATGTTATCTAAGAAACAGACCATCTAATTTTCGGTAAAATATTACACAAAATATTATAACAAAAAAATTGACAAAGCCATGTAAAAGAAACTACAAAAAGTAAAAGTTCATCTCTGAATTAACTATCAATCTATTATTTGCAATTCTGTTCCCACTTACAATGGGAAGATCTAGTGTGTGCAGCCTGTCACTTTATATTCACAAATTTGTAGTAAACTGCTCTGGACTGGCAATGAAAATGAGGTTACTAAGGTACTGAGGTGGTTCTGAAAGTAGGTAAGGGATAAAACATACTGAGGTGCTTCTGAAAGTAGATAACAAATAAAAACATACTAGATGCTTCTGAAAGTAGGTAAGGGATAAAAACATGCTGAGATGCTGAGTAGCTTCTGAAACAATGAGAGTCAGGTTCCTTGGGTACAAATACGTACTTACCTTACATAATGAATGAAAACAGTCAACAACAACGAGAAAGAAGCTTTTTGGGTAATGAGATACTCCAGACTACATGAAAGGTTGCAGACAGTATACATCTTTCACAAATGTATATCATGGTCCAACATATCATATGCATTTGTAAAAAAATTAATTCATCAGTCACATACATATACTTTATAAAAAAAAAGTAAAAGTGTGTAAAGCTGTATCATTAAAACTTTATTACATAAACTGTCTTTCTTAGTAAAGGCACATAGACTGAAAATACTCTATGGGAGGTACCATTCTTCCAAATATTTGAATACATGTAAATTTCATGTCAAAAAGATACTCACAGGCACTTTAATTTAGAGGGTATTTCCTTAATTTTCTTCATTTCCTCAATAAATATATTTAAAAATGGTTACATATGCTGGTCATGGAAGCCACATATATCTTTATCTTTCTTAATTTGCAGCATGTATCAGCTCTTTGAATTAAAAATAAGTTATGAAAATGTTGGAAAATAGACAGGAAAATTCATGAAACGTTTAGTCAAGATACTATTTATGACTAATAATACAGCAGAAAAGAGTAAAGCATAGGAGGAAAGGAAGTTATGGGATAGAAGCTACTGCAGGGATGGGCAAAGAAGAGAATGACTTATAACTATAAGATTGTGCTAAAATATGAGCAGATTGCACATAATAGTTTACTGCATTCACTGTTGTGGTGGAAAGATATACAGAAAAACAATATGGGTAGAGGTGCAAAATTAGTCAGTCATAGAAGAAACTGAAAATAAAGAATGGTCCCATATGAAAACAATACTGTCAAAGCAAGCAAATTCAGCTCTTCAGAATGTAGTTGTGGGCAAAACCTGCTGGCTGTAAATTAGCAAAAACTAATGTCTGGTTTGAATTTCAGAAAACTGAAGACATTAATAAACTGAACCAATGTTACTAACTTCAACATCATCACTGGTGTATGAAGATGGGCACACAATGAAACCAAGGGGGTCAAAACAGTGAAGATGTTTACCAGATGAGGTACTCCTTTCGAATTCATCAGTCACATCTTTGTCTACAGCCTCAGCCTGGTTATAAGACAAAAAATACATGCATAAATATCATTTAATTTCATAACCAAAGGACCCCTCTTACAGGGGCCCCTACAGCTTTCTGGCTGTGCTACAGTAGGTAGCAGGGAAGTGAAGGACTCCTCTTGAGTGAAAAGCTCCTATACAAGATTGTATTGCTTTGCACCTATTGACAATATTACATGCTACATCTATTAATTATACTTGATCACCATTACCCACTTTAGCGAGATAGCACAAGGAAAAACACGAAGAAAGACCCATCTGCTCATATACACATATATGCACACACATATAATTTTTATATCACTTCTTTTATTATACTTTTAGTCGCTGTCTCCCCACATGCACACAAGGTAGCACTAGGAAAAGACAACAAAGGCCACATTCATTCACACTCAGTCTCTACCTGTCATGTGTAATGCACTGAAACCACAGGTACCTTTCCAGATCCAGGACCCACAAAACTTTCCATGGTTTACCCCAGATACTTCACATGCCCTGGTTCAATCCACTGACAGCACATCAGCCCCAGTATACCACATCGTTCCAATTCACTCTATTCCTTGCACGCCTTTCACTCTCCTGTGTGTTCAGGCTCTGATTGCTCAAAATCTTTTTCACTGCATCCTTTCACCTCCAATTTGGTCTCCCACTTCTTTTCGTTCCCTCCACCTCTGACACATATATCCTCTTTGTCAATCCTTCCTCACTCTTTCTCTCCATGTGTCCAAACCATTTCAATACACCCTCTTCTGCTCTCTCAACCTCACTCTTTTATTGCCACACATCTCTCTTACCCTTTCATTGCTTACTCGATCAAACCACCTCACACCACATATTGTCCTCAAACATCTCATTTCCAACACATCCACCCTCCTCTGCACAACGCTATCTATAGCCCATGCCTCGCAACCATATAATGTTGTTGGAACCACTATTCCTTCAAACATACCCATTTTTGCTCTCCAAGATAACGTTCTCGCCTTCCACACATTCTTCAACGCTCCCAGAACCTTTGCCCCCTCCCCCAACTGAGACTCACTTCCGTTTCCATGGTTCTATCCGCTGCTAAATCCACTACCACATATCTATAACACTTCACTTCCTCCAGTTTTTCTCTATTCAAACTAATCTCCCAATCTACTTGTCCTCAACCCTACTGAACTTAATAACCTTCCTCTTATTCACATTTACATTAAGCTTTCTGCTTTCACACACTTTACCAAACCCAGTCACCAGCTTCTGCAGTTTCTCACTTGAATCAGCCACCAGCACTGTTTCATCAGCAAACAACAACTGACTCACTTCCCTAGCTCTCTCATCCACAACAAACTGCATACTTACCCCTCTTTCCAAAACTCTTGCATTCACCTCCCTAACAACCCCATCAATATACATATTAAACAACCACGGAGACAGCACACACCCCTGCTGCAAACCAACATTCAGTGAGAACCAATCACTTTCCTCTCTTCCTACACGTACACATGCCTTACATCCTCGTTAAAAACTTTTCACTGCTTCTAACAACTTGCCTCCCACATCATATATTCTTAGTACCTTCCACAGAGCATCTCTATCAAGTTTGTCATATGCCTTCTCCACATCCATAAATGCTACATACAAATCCATCTGTTTTTCTAAGTATTTCTTATATACATTCTTCAAAGAAAACACCTGATCCACACATCCTCTACCACTTCTGAACTACACCGCTCTTCCCCAATCTTATGCTCTGTACATGCCTTCACCCTCTCAATCAATACCCTCCCATATAATTTACCAGGAATACTCAACAATCTTATACCTCTGTAATTTGAACACTCACAATTAACCCCTTTGCCTTTGTACAATGGCACTATGCAAGCATTCTGCCAATCCTCAGGCACCTCACCATGAGTCATACATATATTAAATAACCTTACCAACCAGTCAACAACACAGTCACCCCCTTTTTTTAATAAATTCCACTGCAATACTATCCAAACCCACTGCCTTGCCAGCTTTCATCTTCCACAAAGCTTTTACTACCTTTTCTCTGTTTACAAAATCATTCTCCCTTCCCCCTCTCACTTTGCATACCACATTGACCAAAGCACCCTATATCTGCCACTCTATCATCAAACACATTCAACAAACCTTCAAAATACTCACTCCATCTCCTTCTCACATCACCACTACTTGTTATCACCTTCCCATTTGCCCCCTTCACCGATGTTCCCATTTGTTCCCTTGTCTTACGCACTTTACTTACCTCCTTCCAAAACATCTTTTTATTCCCCCTAAAATTTAATGATACTCTCACCCCAACTCTCATTTGCCCTCTTTTTCACCTCCTGCACCATTCTCTTGTCCTCCTGCCTCTTTCTTTTATACATCTCCCACACTCATGTCCAAACTATACCTAAGTTCATCTGCAACCGATATACTGCTACTTTTATCCTAAGTGGAAAAAAAGGTAAAAAGTTGGGTGCATGACATCTCTTCATGCTAATACCACCAGACAAAATTAATGTCTCACATCTGCACCTCCACTATAAATAAAGGACAGTACATCTCAAATAAGGACATTAGAAACTGCTTACCCGATTTTTGTGCAACCATTGTGAAACCTCCAGGAGAGTGACAGAAGTATCTACAGAGGAGAGGTTTGGTGAGGATGTGGCATTAAAGTCCAGCTGCTGCTGTGGTGTCATGTTCAGGCTACTACTCAAGTGCAGAGAGTGCAGCGGGGTAGATGGGGCACTCTGAACACAACCCTGCAACCAACATTCTTAATGAAAAATGGAGCCAACAGTTTCTCTACTCAAAATATGGTTTCACTGATTATACATTCTCTATCTTACATGTACTCAATTCTGAAAAAAATTAAGTGACAAAAATCAAATTTGCAATTTTTGCAAGATTTCACTTAAATATATCCAATAAAGACATATACCTCATGAATGAAAGAGTGCATGTAAGCAAGCATTGGATATAAAGTATCAAATAATATCAGTATTAAATTTACCCTTTGGTTAGCTTTCAATTATTTTCATCAACATAAAATGCATGAATATCAGAAGTTACTTACTTTCCTTGCATCATCTTATAAAATTAATTCTTTTGAGAATTTTCACTGGAAAATTTATTTTGCGCTAGAAATCATAAATGTGTGAGGGGAGAATCATTTTTATCATTTCTTTTATTCTATGACAGTAAGTCAATAGTATGATAGGCTATGAATATCAGAAAATGAGGAGTTAATCAAAAAGAAAATTATATGAAACTCCTCCAGAAATCAAAAAAGCTATGAAAACCTCACAAACAACTCCCTTTAGCAGCCAACATTTACCTCAATTTCCTAGTTATTTGAAAAATATGCTAATGTTACGGTCCTATGTTTGTATAAAATTTTTGGAAGGTTGAGAGCTATGCACATTCCGATGCACAAAAGTGCTTCCTCATGCACATACATTACTTGTGGTGAGATGCAGCACTCGACAACATTGCTGATTTACTTAAAACATAGAAAAATTAAGGTTAATCAACCCACATATAACTTCATATGAGGTCTTTGGAAGTTATGTTGATTTCCCTAAGTGTTTCCCAACATATTCCACATTTTCAAGGCAATCTCCATGGTTGACTCACTAAATCAATACAGAATGCTCCATATCATTCTCCCTTTAAAATGTTCTCGTTTCTGGGATCAAATAACTTGCCTTGTAAAGTTATTTTTCAACAAACTTACTATTACCCTAGAGCACAATTACAAGATTTGGCCAGAAAGGTATGGCTAACACAAGGCACTCTATGCATGTCTTTTTTGTCAGATATCGCTCTTTCTCTTGGTGACCACTCTCTTGGTAAATATGCTTACGCATAATTTTTTTTTCCAGTTCTAATGCCATTCAAAATTCTGTCTAAACGTTTGCTTGACTGTTTGGACAATTTCTTTAATCAACAACTGCAAGTTATCACAATACTTATATAAAACCAACAACAGACTCTGGTAAGGCATCATTTTAGCTCCACTACTCTTTTATTTCTGGAACAGATAAATAAAGTGGAAGAGAACAATTGGAGGAAGAGAAATGGGGGAGGAATGCAAGGAATGAAGTGCGTGAAGGAAGAACATAATGACAGGGATAAATGTAGACCCTTTTACCATGGCCATCCCTGTTTCCAATATACTGCTTTCCTTTAATTAAATATAAATATATCAATAAGAAAGATAAGAGAGATCATTCCTCCATAGGTATTCTTGTAATTACAGTGAGTTATAAAAAGTAACTGGACATGAACAGTCAAGTCATTTCCAAATTAAGTCTCAATGTTGAGCTAATATACTTTTCTCCCTCATACTCTTCACATTTACCTCCCAACTTCAGATTTAATGACTTAATGCACAACTCTCAAAAATATTATTTTAGACAAAAATCAGATCTATTACACACAGCTTAAACATCAATTCTTCCCTAAAAGCAACAACCCAGCCTAACCACACCACCTGCACACCAGTGAGTTCAGTAAGTACGAGGCTGCTAGAGGGTGGACTGGCTGGAGTACATGAGGGTACACATGCCATCTAACCTCTGTGTCCCGCCCGGTGCAGGCTCGACCCCGGGCCAGCAGGTGGCCGCCCTCGCCTGCAGCTCTACTACCACCGCTCCCTGCCATCCGAGGCGGCACACCAAGCTTCAAGGATCGTAGACAAGCTGACATGGTTGACAGATAGCGAATAACTGGGTAAATGGCGGTTATATAAGCCTTACTCAACCAACAGGGATATCCTCAACTTATGTCGTCATACTGGGTTCCAGTAATATTTCACAAGCAGACGATGCACAGCTGAGTAATGTAAATAAAAGAGATTCTACATATTTTCATCATTACTAACATAAATAAATCTTTTTGAGTATATTCAGCAGTTGTTTTGCCATTATCAGGATAATTTGACCTTCTATTTATGCCATTATTAAGGTTTGTAATTTTCTTACGAGTACTTGCATGTACATAGTTTATATTGCGATCACGTGTGGTGATTTAAACATTTTTGTAGAATGTTTTCCCACACTCAAAAAGATGAAAAAAAAGGTTTTATTCCTTCCTTTGAGCCGGCTTCAGCACCCAGAAATATGTAAAAGCACCTCGTTAAGTCTCATCTTTCTAACACTAATTCTCGTCCTGTTCTTGGAAACTAATATCTGCAATGGTGAAAGCTATACATGATTTTGTGACAAATTGTATTATACAATATGTCAGCCAATTTCACCGGGCATTAATTGTTTTAAATCATGAACATAAAACCACTCCCTCTGCACACTGTCTACCCAAAGTAAATTTGGTTTCTGTCGCTGAACACTGCCTGGTGCTCCAGCTTCCTAATATCTATGCTGACAGTGGCGTAGTAAGTGTATCATCTTTCCAGGACGTTATTGGTCTACCATCACTGCCAAAACTTGACTGTTTTGCACACTTGGGGTCTTCACTTATCATATTCAAGGAAGAGGTCAACCGAACTGATTAAGTTTATACGCGAAAAGTGCATTTCTCTTTTCCGTTGCTATCTTACTCAGGTAACTCAGTTAGGTAATAAAACACTGTTGATGTAGGCTACAGCAACACTGGTCAGTACTTCGTAATTTGTTCACGAAACATAGCCTCATAATTATGCATCATCAATGGTTCTCATCTAGACTAAGAATTACGATCAGTAACTAACGATTGTCAATTTGGTAACATTTTTTCGTTGTTCCGATTTTTCTTTTGTCTCCATGGTTGTTTAATTTGTTTATGGATGGGGTTGTTAGGGAGGTAAATGCAAGAGTTTTGGAAAGAGGGGCAAGTATGAAGTCTGTTGGGGATGAGAGAGCTTGTGAAGTGAGTCAGTTGCTGTTCGCTGATGATACAGCGCTGGTGGCTGATTCATGTGAGAAACTGCAGAAGCTGGTGACTGAGTTTGGTAAAGTGTGTGGAAGAAGAAAGTTAAGAGTAAATGTGAATAAGAGCAAGGTTATTAGGTACAGTAGGGTTGAGGGTCAAGTCAATTGGGAGGTGAGTTTGAATGGAGAAAAACTGGAGGAAGTGAAGTGTTTTAGATATCTGGGAGTGGATCTGGCAGCGGATGGAACCATGGAAGCGGAAGTGGATCATAGGGTGGGGGAGGGGGCGAAAATTCTGGGGGCCTTGAAGAATGTGTGGAAGTCGAGAACATTATCTCGGAAAGCAAAAATGGGTATGTTTGAAGGAATAGTGGTTCCAACAATGTTGTATGGTTGCGAGGCGTGGGCTATGGATAGAGTTGTGCACAGGAGGATGGATGTGCTGGAAATGAGATGTTTGAGGACAATGTGTGGTGTGAGGTGGTTTGATCGAGTGAGTAACGTAAGGGTAAGAGAGATGTGTGGAAATAAAAAGAGCGTGGTTGAGAGAGCAGAAGAGGGTGTTTTGAAGTGGTTTGGGCACATGGAGAGAATGAGTGAGGAAAGATTGACCAAGAGGATATATGTGTCGGAGGTGGAGGGAATGAGGAGAAGAGGGAGACCAAATTGGAGGTGGAAAGATGGAGTGAAAAAGATTTTGTGTGATCGGGGCCTGAACATGCAGGAGGGTGAAAGGAGGGCAAGGAATAGAGTGATTTGGAGCGATGTGGTATACCGGGGTTGACGTGCTGTCAGTGGATTGAATCAAGGCATGTGAAGCGTCTGGGGTAAATCATGGAAAGCTGTGTAGGTATGTATATTTGCGTGTGTGGATGTATGTATATACATGTGTATGGGGGGGGGGGGGTTGGGCCATTTCTTTCGTCTGTTTCCTTGCGCTACCTCGCAAACGCGGGAGACAGCGACAAAGAATAATATATAAAATATAAAAATACATCTTAAATTCAATAAGGTTAATTTGGTTACTACAGTCTGTCTTAAAGTTTTTAATTTGGTTACTACATTCTGTCTCTTTACTAAACACTTTACTAGTTTCTACATAATGCTCTTGCCTAATGTTCCTACTAAGTACTTTATATTGTTCCTACCATGTACGCTGGCTCACTACGCATTCGTCACCAATTTTCCCATTAACCAGGCGGTAGTAACGGATTTCTCGGATCCCTTCCTGGTTGGTGGCTGTCTACCAACTAGAACTAGCAGTGTACCCCTGAATGATTTCTTTTCATACATGGTCGCTGTTTCGTGCGCCTGGAACAGACAAGAAAAGCCTCATTCGCTTTTTATCCCTTCTCCAGGTGTCATATGTAAAGTACCTAAACCAGAGCTCCATATCCCAACCAGGCCCCACAGACCTTTCTATGGTGTACCCAGCATGCCTCATATGACCTGTTTCAGTCCATTGACAGCATGTCGACCCCTGTATACATCATTCTTGTCGAGGCAAGACTGAAGATTTGTAGGGGTTTTAAGTAAAGAGTAAACATCTCTGCTACATATCCTTGTGTATATCCATCTTTTTAAAACAGATATTCTGAATCATCAATCCTTTTTCAGCACACTACTACACAGGCTGTTCATTTCCATTGATAATACCAAATACCCCATGACCCCAGTTGCTACATCATTCACCTTTGCATTTAATAATTCCCTGATTAATGTGCTGTAAATAAAAATTCTCGTTACATGATTAAAACACATTAGGCTACACTGCACTTTGCATGGAGTTATTCCTAGTAAAAGATACTGAAACCTGAAACACTGTTCCTCCATTCTAATAAATAAATATCAGTTACGTATAGGATATTACAAAACCACCAACGAACATCAGTATCTTTATTTTTTTAACTTTAATACTGTACATAAATATATAAATCTTCTGTTTGGAAATGTGTGGAATTCAGGAAATGAACAAAACAAACTCTGCTTTATGCATATGCCTTTCTCCATTTACACATTACTGCAGTACCAATCTTCCAGACTTAACATTACTGCTATTTACCGTTTGGTCACTCAGTTCAACAAAATTTTTTTTTTTTAAATTAAGACAGTCCATGAAGACTAATAAAATAAATGCACATACAGTCACCTAAAAATCATTCACCCTTTATACAGAAAGAATCACTGTACTGCCATTGAAACAATCAGATGATACTGTCCATTTGAATATTTTGGAACACTCAACCACAATGTGCACAAAGACTTCACCAACATACACATCAACTGGGTGATTGCAAAATTATGAGGAGAAACAGGACTGTAAGTGATAATTTGTAAATAAGCCAGAGGGAATTAACCCACTCACCGTTTTTGTAGCATATATGCAAGTCAGTTCCTAACTCATGTTAGTGCTACTTATGTATAACACAAGATTCCTGCATTTTAATTCTTCTTGTTTTAATGCATCAAGCTGCTGCTTACTGTCCCTTCAGTCAGTGCTGCCATCGGTTGGGCAAAATATGCACAACACCCACATGGTGTGATTTATATATTGCATCAGTTTATCAAAACATTGTAGTTAGGTTGTGTGCAATGAAAAGAGAGAGCTGAAGAGGGTGTGCTGAAATGGTTTAGACATATGAAGAGAATGAGTGAGGAAATGTTGACAAAGATGATACATGTAAGAATTGGAGGGTACAAGGAGAACAAATTGGAGATGGAAGAATGGAGTGAAAAAGATTACGAGTGATCAGGGCAATGGGGTAAACATACTATCAGTGGACTGAACCAGGGTATGTTAATCATCCAGGGTAAACCATAGGAAGATTTGTGGGGCCTGGTTATGGATGGAAAGCTTCAATTTCGAAGCATTACACATGACAGACATAAAATGGATGTGAGCAGATGCACCCTTTCTTCATCTCCTCCTGGCACTTCCAGGATAAGGCGTGACATGGCGATCAAGTATGAAGGAAGAAACAAGAAAGCAGAACTTGGGACTGTGTAAAACCACAAATATATTGATGTATCAAGTGAATTTACCATGAGGTGTTCTACCATGGTAGCCCAGCTTAGACCAGCCAGTATATAAGCACCCTCCACTGATCCGTGGTAAAGTCAGTCAGTTGTATTACATTGTCCACCTGTACATATTATATAATATATTCCAAGGCATACGAAGCAGCCAGGGAAAAGCCTGGAAATGCCTGTGGGGCCTGGTTGTGGGTATAAGGCTCTGGTTTTGAAGCATCATGTGTGACAACTAAAGAGTGGATGTGAGTAAACGAGGCCATTCTTTGCCTTTCCTACTACTATCGCAGGAAACAGTGAGCAAGTATGAAATTATATATACATATTATACATGGTATATTATATAGAATTCATTATACAGTTTATCACTTCATACTGGTGATGTTCGTATAACAATTAGCATCTGGTGTACACAGTATTAAAAAGTAATCATTTATAGAAAAAAAAATGCAAGGGGGAAAAAAATCATCCCAATAGCAATGTTACAAACTGGTATCATAAACATTTCCATTCTGGCAACAGCAATTACTTAAACATAATTGCTTCATAATATTGGAGTTATATATCTATCATGAGGTATAAACAATATTACACAGCAATCATTTATGAATAAATGCATTTAAAAAATGTGAAAGACCAAGAACAGTGCCACAAACTGATAAATATTAATAATTATGCTATGGTGGGTGGTGCTAATTATCAGTTACATAATCACTTCATGAATGAGAATAATTGAGGCCATTCTTCACACATTCCTCACACTACCTCAACATTGCAAGTAACGATGAATTACAAAAAAATATTTGAACTGTAAAGTTGTATTTATTATTAAGTGTATGTTATAGAGGAATCATTTATGAACAAATGCAAGTACAAAAAACAGAAGACTAAAAGAGCTTCAAAAATTGTTACTTAACATTTACACTAATGGTGTACACACTACTGTACAGCAATCATTTGTGAACAATTACAAGTATACAAGAAAGTATATGAACAAAAACAACCTAACAAATTAATTAACATCATGTACAGTACATGATAGCATTGTGATGGGTGATGATGAATAACAAATCACAAGGCTTGCGTGTAATACTCAATTCTGATTCATTTCCCTGTAACTCTTCTGTTATACATTGTACTTTTTATTTTTCCTTCATCAATGCCCTCATTCAAAAAACTAAAAAAGTTTGACACACCAAAACAAAAAACCAGCTTCAAAGGCAAGAGTGAAAGGAAAATTTCATATTAGGTCATTACATTATGGAAATACTGATGATGCTGATCCTGTAGATGGTAGGCTCTGGTTTTGGAACATTATACATGACAGCTTGAGATGTTAATATGCACAAATAATGATACTGCTCTTTTGTTCCTAATGCTACCTTACTAAAGCAAAAGCTGTTAAGTATAAGAATGGCCCATCCACTCATACACATGCCCTGGTTCAATCCACTGACAGCATATATATATATATATATATATATATATATATATATATATATATATATATATATATATATATATATATATATATTGGAAAGGATCACAATTTTGCGCATGATCAAGATATTCCTATGAGTCCACAGGGAAAATGAAACACGAAAAGTTCCCAAGTGCACTTTCGTGTAATAATCATATCATCAGGGGAGACACAAGAGAGAAATATAACAGTCAGTTGATATACATCGAACAGACGAAGCTAGGATGCCATTTGGTAAACATGTGATTCAATCACATGTTTACCAAATGGCGTCCTAGCTTCGTCTCTTCGATATATATCAACTGACTGTTATATTTCTCTCGTGTCTCCCGATGATGTGATTATTACACAAAAGTGCACTTGGGAACGTTTCGTATTTCATTTTCCCCGTGGACTAGAATTATATATATATATATATATATATATATATATATATATTCATTATAATTAATCGCTGTTTCCTGCATCAGTGAGGTAGCACCAGGAATCAGATGAAGAATGGCTCATCCACTCATATACACATATATATACATAAATGCCCACACACGCACATATACATACGTATACATATCAACATAACACATACATATATACATATATTTGCTTGCCTTCATCCATCCCTGGCACTACCCCACCCCACAGGAAACAGCATCACTACCCCCTGCTTCAGCAAGGTAGCACCAGGAAAACAAAAAAAAAAAAGGCCACATTCATTCACACTCAGTCTCCAGCTGTCACATGTAATGCACCAAAACCACAGCTCCCTATCCACATCCAGACCCCACAGACCTTTCCATGGTTTACCCCAGACGTTTCACATGCCCTGGTTCAGTCCACTGACAGCACGTCGACCCCAGTATACCACATCATTCCAATTCATTCTTTTCCTTGCATGCCTCTCACCCTTCTGTATGTTCAGGCCGTGATCGCTCAAAATCTGAATAATCATTATGTATAATCATAGCAACACTCAAAGTCTACTTAAGGAACAAAGTTAACAAACCTTATTTTTATTATTTTGACACAAGACTGAAATACTGGCCACAGCCAGTATACTTTGAACAAACAAATCCCTCTGATATCAAAATTGTGGAGCAATACACACTTCTCTACTACCACACTATGGACACAAAATGACATCTGACAAATCTGAGAGCCACACGTCTCTAGACATCAAACTCTGGACACATAATTGCTTTTGACAATAGACTGTGAACCTATTCCCATGTGAAACATCACATTGTGAATGCATACAATGAAAATTGACATATTACAGAAGCCTCAAGTCTTGTGACATCAGATACTGGACATATAATGGCACCTGAGATAAGACTGTGAAGCCATATAAAAGTCTGAGAATAAATTTTCTGGCCCTGAACAGTATGGAGACATACCAACCAACAGACTACTGAAAAACCTGTTCTCTGTATGCAGACAGAGGAGACATACACTGGTTCTTGAAAACACTGTGTATGTATATGTATCGGTGACAAATATGAGATTAAGGCAGACAATGGCTTCTTACATTAAACTCAGAGAAATTTACTTATGTGTTTGTCTGCATTAAGTGGCCTGCTTTAGGCACAGGAATGCTTTGAGGAAACAAAGCTGAGGGAGATTATTTTTCCTAAACATACAACTTGCTTTTCGACACGGAAGAAAATTTCAGAAACTTACTACATAAGCAGGGTTTTGTAAGGAGTGTAGAACACCTGAAATGTTGGTTCATCTTGGTGCACATAGTGCCTGGTTTAAAAAAGTGAATGCATCACGTCATAAAAACGAAAATCACAGATTCAAAGATATCTGGACTTTCAACAGCACAAGTTTGAAGATAGAGGACATATGTTAGAGAAATGTGTATTAGTATCTTGTGGGGAAAATCTTCAAAAACTTCAGAATTACATAAAAAAATTTCTCTATGGCCTACTTAATTTGTACAACTATGTGAGATATTCATTGCCCCACCCGTAAACTGCAAACCTTCCCTATCAATGAGGTTTCATGCCCTCACAAAGTACCTACAGTATTTTAATTGAGGGTCAAATAAAAAAATCTCATGATGTATCATTATCATCATGAAAACCGTAAATTGTAATTCTTTCTTGGCAATATAAACACAAAAACACAAGCTAGGTCTTTAGTTTCTTGCGTCGCACACTGTTTGACGTTTCGGAGTCTGAGGTGTCTGAACCAGAACCACCGAATTCCATGAGAGAGCTGCCTTTGTTGTTTAAAAGTGCGTTATTGCTCGTCATGGCTGCAAAGTTGCCAGTGTACTTAGTTTTCTCCAAGGAGCGTACTGCAAAACAGAAAAGAGTATTAAGAGACTCTGTCAATATGTTTAGAGTCCACCTTTTCTTACACTTGGATCAGGTTGACATGCAAAATTCTAAAAATTTCCACTATCAACTAATAACATGCTTTGAAATGCTGAAAGACAAACAACATAGTACAATAAATCTACTGAAATATACAAGTTGATAAAGTCTTCATATGATGTAATTAACCTGCACAAAGACATTTTGGGTAAGAATTACTGATGTCAAGTACAGACAAGGAAATATCTGAAAGATAATCTATCAGTGCAACAGAATTAGCAGTAGGATGAGAGGAATACTTATAAGGGAGAGGAGGTAGCAGGTACCTAGGTAGTAGCTGGGAGGCAACCACAGACCAGGGAGGTATTTTACTGATACTAACTGCTTGGGTGTCAGGAAGGTTAGTGTCAGCTGCATAGTGAGCCAGCACTTCAATGGTTGTCAAGTCGCACTCCTCTGACCCTTGTAGGGAGTTCCAGGTGGGATATGGCATAAGAGTTATAGATACAGATATAGCAGTAGGTAGAAGTAGTAGGTAAGAACATTAGGTAAAAGTAGTAGCTTGGGACAACAGGTAAATATATTTAGGTAGAAGCAGTTAGTAGGAACATTAGTTAGGAGCTGTGAAAATACTGCACTAGAGTTGCTCTCTGCCAGTAGCCTGTTAAGGGTGAGGTACTAAAGGCAATGAAGCAGCACCAGAGTTCACTAGTCATGGAGACTTTTGCTGTGACCCTCCCCCTTAAGGGAGATCCCAAAGAAAAAGGGTGTCAGAGATACAGTACACTACACTACAGAGATACAGTACAGTACACTACAAAGGACAAAGTACAAATAGCATTAAGTATCTAAAACGATGAAAAAGCCTATGATATAGAGAACAGTGGTGAAGTGGATGGAGAGGAGTGGAGATGAAGCTGTTGAGGAGTGGATCTAGAAAATGTATATGGAAACTACAAAAGTGGGAAGGTGCCTGATGACCTGTCAAAAGACAGTAACTGTTCCACTGTATAAAAGTAGTAAAACTGATTGCAAAAAATATAGAGGACTGTCTCTGACAAACACACAACTGACAAGCTGTTCACCATTTTTACTTTCAAACTGTATGAATGGAAATACCCAGTTTTAAAAAAATGAAGTGCATACATGAGTAAGCATGAGTGGATGGGGTTAGGAAGAATAAGCATTATTGGATTATTTACGAACTGATAGGCATGCAAAGGAAAGGCTGTTGTATGTGAAAATCTTGAAAGGGTAGCTGGTAAAATGTCTGATCTCTTCTTGGTCGAGGCAAGCCTGAAAGTTTGTATTGGCTTAAAGAAATATATATGGGTCGGATAAGGGTGGTGAAGGTGAGTGAGCTTGGAAAAGAGACGTGTGCAGATATTAATATTTATTTTATTGGGTTGTTAAAGGAGAGGAAGAAGAACAGGGTTAGGGAATGGGATAGTCTGAACTGGAAAAAAAAGAATGATGCATGTACAGACGTATGGTGCAAGTTTTTTTTTCTAATTGGTGATTATCTCAAAGCATATTTTTGGTGCCTTTTTATATATCCCGGCAGACTAAGGTGTGTGTGATTGTGTTGTATCTCTGGTTTTTCAATTCACTACACAAAGCTAATCATTGTTCATTAAGTGCATCAACGGATGGCTGGAACCTCCTGAGCACATGGAGGCTTTGGGGAATTAAGGGTGTTCCATGATTGTACTCTTGTTGAGACTTTGGAATTGTCTGTAGTTTGTATCACTGTTGTCTTCAAGTCTCAGCCACGCTTTTTAGGCTGCTTCTATCAGGTACAAACTGAGTGGTTTAATCTTTAGCCACGCTTTTTAGGCTGCTTCTATCAGGTACAAACCGAGTGGTTTAATCTTTAACCATTCGTGCTGTTCTATGGTGTTTTCAATGTAGGATTATTTTTCATTTGTGACAAATTGTATAGCTTATTTGTATCCTCTAACTCTAGCATGTGTGATTTTGTTGTGAAGAATGTTGGTATAGAAGAATAACTTAGTAGAGTATTATTATGTCCTTGACTAGGCAGTGTTTTTGGTTCTCTGGAATGTGCCAGAGTCTTACAGACTAGTAAGGGCTGTTTATCCTTGTACAGATATATTATCATACCCCTTACTGTTAATGTGTGATCCAGAACTATGCAGCTTTTCTTGTGTGCTATCATGTTACCTTCTCTGGTTATGTCACTGGATTTTATTCTTCCTAGCATTACTATGGTAAATTTGTTTAGTATTGGTGTCTCTGTACTAAATGAGTATGTTCTGGGACTGCACTAACGAGTATGTTCAGGGAGTAAATTGTTCAAGACTTCTGTCCGAGTGGTGTCGTTGGCATAGAAAATGTCCATGCTCAGGGCACTAATTGGGGGGGGGGGGGGATGTCAGCTGTACAATTAAGTTCTTGGAGGGAACAGGTACCAGATATATAGATAGATAATTCTAGAGGTTAGTATTTTTGAGGCATCCTCTTAATCTTAGGTTAATATGTCTTTTAAAAAAATTTCTTGTTTCTTCCAGGAGGCAATACAAGGAAGTAGTTCTTTGGGTCTGTTTCTGGTAGTTTTGGTTTTGATATCAGTGTTACTCGGGCCTCTTTGAACTTTTGGAGAAAGCATCCTGTGCTTAGCATAGCACTGGAGATATTAAGCGGGTATTGAAGTTTTTTGGGGATAACATGCTAATTTGCCTCTTACCCATTTTACTTTTTCCTTGGGTTGAGTTCCACATTTCCCAAACAACAGTATGTATGAAGTTCCAGCAAGTCAACTGCCTTTGAGAACCAGGATGTGTATATGGCATTCATAGTTCTGAAGCAACCATATGATATGTTTGACAAAGTTGCCATCTGGAAGGTGCTACAAATATATTGTGTAACAGGAAAGCCACTAAAAGCAGTGAGGAGTGTTCATCAATAGAGAAAGGCAGGTGCGCGAGTACAATTTGAGGAGGGTGAGTGATTCCAGAAGGTACTTCCATGTACAGGGTGTGTGATATCACCATGGATGTTTACTATAGCTATAGATAGGTTGGTGAGGAAGGTGCATACAGAGGTCTTGAAGAGAGGGGTAGATGGAATAAAACAATCTGCAAGACAGAAAAACATCTCACTTTGGTTTTCAAGTAGATTATTTTGCTTCTTAAGGTCGTCGATATCCTGCTGATGGGCTGAGTTCTTACGCCTCATGAACTCTATGTAATCAGCCGCTTTCTTTAGAATTTGTGCGCGGCTTGCCTGTAAACACTACATTCATTAGTGATAAATACACATACATTGAAATGGAAACAAACTGCAACTTAAGTAGGCTTCTCAAGATAGAAATAAAATCAATGGACAGTTTAAGAGAGGAATGGTACATATGTATCATGTGCAACAACAAAATAGCCAATGCAAGTTTACTCGTCTAATGACTCCAGTGGATCCCTGTTGCTGATACAGGTTATTCTATCCTAGGTTTGTTGGTGCTCCATTTTTTTCTCACTTAAAGAACAAGGCTGATAAACGGATGAGAAAGAATGCCAGACTAAAGAATAAAACACCATGAATTGTTTTTGTATGCCTTACCCACCTTCTCTCCATGAAGAGAGGGAACCGAATCCCTTAAGGAGCAGAACGAGTCTTTTATGTGGTCCCGTCGTTTCCTCTCCAGGGCATTATGATGTGCTCTTTTCTCTGCCTGGGATGCAAACTGTAATTCCCCACGCGTACCACCAGGCAGTGATTCATCATCCTGTATACAAGACTAAATATCAACACAAGTGCTATTCCCATAAAATAAGCAATACAAAATAAATGTAAATTGACTAGTATAATCAATAGATTACACTAAATCTGCAAAAACATAGTCAAAACATTATGCTTTTTTTCAGACTACAACTTGAAGGTTTCATATTTAGATATTTCATTGAAACATCTTTGATATATTTTCTTCCAATACTATCTACAGTTTCACTTGTGTAATATGATACACTTATCTATCTTTTCTCTTTCACTATTTCAATTACCTACATACCTCTACTTCCCCCTCATGAGCAAGCTAGCTATGGCAACTTTTTCAACAAGTCTTAAGAAAGGCATTCTGACAAGTTCTGACATTATATAGTATACACAGAAGACTGCTAAATGCTATTATGAACTTTCGTGATGGTACTCGTGTTGGTATGCGTAAAAGAATGTATGAGTGAGTGGTCTGCCATAAATATGGTTGTGCATCACAACTGTGATGTCAGCATGGTTATTTAGCATTTCTATGACTGGGGCATTGGATGAGATGAGAGTGAGTTGGGGTGAGTGGTGTACTGGTAGTTCTTAACCATGGAGTTGTATGCAGATAACTGTTGTTACCTACATTAGAAGATGAGTTAGTTAAATGGGGGCCAATTCAATGATGTGTAAGAGGAGGATGCTGAAAATAAATACAAGTTGGAATAAGATGCAAGACTTTCAAGGGAAGTCATAACGCACAAGCAATCTGAATGATTTAGAACTGAGATTTAAGAATAAGTTTAAGAATTTGGGAGTGAAATTTAAAAAGGATGGTGGTAGGAAAACTTATGCCAAATCATGAACGAGAAAAATTTGGGGTAAACTGAGAGCTTAGGAAACAGAAAAAATTTGAGCATTGTGTATGTAAAAATCTGGCACTGAGAAGTACTTATCCTAAGGCTGGTGTATGCATGAGAAACACGTGTATATAACAGGTCAGGATGGGCCAAAGATTGAGGCAACAGAGACTGATAATTTGTGTAATTTAGTTGAAATTACGAAGATGAATACAATGATGTTCAAAATTCTAATGTGGAGTGAACGTCATTTGACAAGTGCATGGATGAAAGGTCTTTTTCAACATAGTCATGTATGATACATGGCAGACTATAGGCTAGTAAAGAATGTATATGAAAGGTATACTTTTCTACAGTAAAAGGTACAAGGAGGAGAGACAGACCATGGAAGAGACGACATATAGTGAGAAATTTGATGAGGGCTATGTTTCTCAATGGTAGGTCACGGATCACATGGGGGTATCAAAGGGGCTTACAAGCTATCCACACGAGAGATAATAGAACATTTTTGCTTAAGACTGAATGATCACCTGCATATAGGAAATAAAAAATCATTCACTTCCAGACTTTTCTTTTTGACCAATGTAGTAGTTGTTTGTGGGCAAAAATAAACCCTGGTGCCTTAGTCCGTTTACAAATATAGAAATAATAGGGGGATGGGGGCTGTGGTAAACAAAGATATGGACATGAGACTGTCTGGCAAATCCAGCTGAATAACTATATTATGTTTAAGGATGTTTCAGATGAAAATGAAAAAAGGAATGCCTTACAATTGAATGTAATGAAAGCATGACACTGGTCAACAAAGATTTTGTCCCATGGAAAACAAAAAATATGTTTCTTATGTATTTTTGCACACTGAATCCAAACTTGTTTTTTGTTCCAGCATACCCGCATATCATTATGTACAGTATATATGTACCAGTGCTCTTCTAACATTTCAAACAAAAAGTTTAACAAACACAGCTATTTTCAATGTGAAGTGCAATAGCTTCTTTATGAAAGCATAAGCCGAGGTAAATGAGTCACCAGGGGCCTGCATAAACACGAATGGAAATGTTGGGACATTCGAACAGTGCTCACTGCTGAGTAGCAGTTCTTTGTCAACTGCAAGATAGAACTCAAAATGTGTAAATAGTGTCTTTTCCACTCTGTTAACAGACTGTGCTTTTGTGTATTCAAGTCTTGTGCTGAAACAACATTCATCATTATAATGCCAAGAAACTTTGTAAATAGTCTGAATTCTTTCTGCTAAACCTGCAGTGAACTGATATTCATATCACAAAAATGTTCTTTCACACCCATTAAAAAATGGTTGTAAAGTGGGTGACCAGGATAAAAGTTGCGCCCCCATATTTGTTGTGTCATGGGTGTCAGGCTTCTCACAATATGGGCAAAAGATTCACGCCATATGCCTTTTGCCATTCCTATGGATTGGAGAGAACCCAAAGATCATGCTTTGGATTGCTACTTCTGTCAGACAAAATGGTACAACATAAAAATCCAAGCAAACTGATAAATTACCTAATTTACCATCTGTTATGAGGCCAGTACCTCACAGGAATTACCTGTGCCAGAGCCTCCAAGATACATGATACTGAGTGACGATGAGTCTGGTGATGAAAATGTAGGCCAACAATTGAAACAAGCTGTTCTTCAAGTGAAACACATTTGCCGAGTCAAGATCTTAATGATCTCATCCATGATTTAAATCTATCTAAGAAGCAACCGAACTTTTGGGTTTCAGGTTAAAAGGCTGGAAGCTTATCAAGAATGAAACTAAAGTTTGTTCTTTTTGTGATCACCATGACATTTTCAACAAATTTTCCTCCCTTGAAGATGGTCTGGTGTTTTGCGATGATGTTTGTTCTGTTATTGAGGTCCCTGGCGACAAATTTAACATAGATGAGTGGCACAAGTTTATCAACTCATCAAAAATAAGCTTGAAAGTAGTTCTACTCCACAACGGAAATAAGTTCCCTTCCATTCTTCTGACACAAAACTAACATGAAGGAATTGTATAACATGAAGCTTCTTTTGGAAAAATTAAGTATGGGGACTTTAAGTGGAATGTGTGTGGTGACTTGTACTTTGAATGCAACTTGGTTATATGAAGTTCTGTTGTTTCCTCTCTACGTGGGACAGCCAGGACAAGGAAAATCATTATGTAAAGAAAGTGTGGCCATAACAAACATCATTGACTCCACTGAAGAAGAATGTTATCACTCCTCCTCATGTTGATCATTAAAGAGAGTTTGCAAAGATTTTCTGGGTAATCACAGATCAGAAAACTATGATGTAAAAATCTAATGACTTCATATAAAGCTCTAAGTTGCAATAGGAGTCTAAAATTTTACTTCTTAGACTTGCACTTTACTTTTTCCTGTAAAATTTTGGGGCAGTCAGTGATGAACATATCGAAACATTTCACCACGACATTTGGACATGGAAAATAGATAACAAGAAAAGTGAAGCCCCTCTATGTTGGCAGATTACTGCTGGACACTATGGAGGGATGTTCCCGAGGCCAAATATAGCCAAAAATCATATACTTCTACACTTTTAAGGGTTAATTTTTTCAGTGTAATACCAACCTTGTTTATGAATGAGCAATATACACTTATAGCAAAATTTAATTGCTCTGTCATTTAAAAACCATGCCTGATAGAAAAATTTTAAAAACATTTGAATTTAGCTTAAAAAGTACCATAAGGTTTACCTAATTTAGTTCCTGGGACAAAATTTCTTTAAATTTTGTTGACCAGTGTTATTACCAAGATACCTTGGTCACAACAGACAAATCACCCTCGCATGTACAATGAGAATGTAAAAAGCGCCTGCATAAGCATGAAAGACCATTATTCAGTTGAAAAGCTCGACATATGTTGATGATGAGAAAAAATAGAAAGTATATGAATTTGCAGTGAGTACCTAATCCAATCAAGTTGGGAAAGCAGTGATGATGAATAAGAGAGGAAATCTATGCAGTAGCTGACAACTGCCTCATCTACAGACAATCAGTCCAATACTCAAAGTTTCATGAGTAATCTTTAAGCAGTTTTGGGTCTAATGCAACAGAATTTAAAAGAGTAATCAGAAACTTTCTAAGTACTGAGCTGCACTCTCATGAAATATGACAACTGTTTTCTTATCAAATTTCATTTCCTTTCTCATATACACATATAACAAGCTTTTGTACAGCAAATTGGAAAGCATCTATCAAAAAAATATTTTTCCTGCACGCTGAGAAGTATGTAGATAAACATTCCATTTAACTCTATGCTTCTGGGAGTTGACGACATAACACACTGCAACCCTTACAATGTTTCCAAAGAAGTTTTAATGCTTAACCCACTCTCCTGTGAACCTCTCACCAAGTGCCTCTCTCCCTGAAGGTTCCTTGGATTATTGTGGAATGCCAGCTGCTGTAAACTACTTATACTAAGAGAAATATGACTAGGGTTGCTTCAGCATTTGGGATACATAGTTAAAGGGGAAAAAAATTATGAAGCAAAGTTCAAAAAAAGCTACATTAGGTTCAACCTTTCCCTATCACAGTCATTCCAGCCTCTGTTCACGTTCACAGTGGGGAGTGTATGCAGGATTCTTAACAGAATATCAAAGACAAAAGTTCATGAAACAATTGTCAAGAGAACTGCCATCTGTTTGCTAATCACACACACACACAGACATACCTGAACCTTGTAACCCCAAAACCCCTTATATGAGGTTCTTGTAGTGCTCAGGATGTCAGTAACGTCCACTTGCTGGTACCACAGGTCATGAAGTTTGTTGATGTGAGTTAGTCTGGACAGGGTATATTCAGGGCAGTTGTGGAGTAGGTGTTTTCAGTGTGGAAGTTGCATCATGGGCATGATGAGTCCTGTAATATGTTTAATCGTTGTTTGTAATGTTGAAGAAATAGGTGGTGTCCACTGCACCCATAAGATATTAAGAAATGTTTGTACAAGTAGTGCAGTTTAAGATGGGTGTAAGTCTGGAAGGTGGAATGGAGTTCAACACTGGTTTGAAGAAGGTTGTTTGGATTTTGATGGGCCATTTTGGTGTAAATGTGGTGTTTGCTGGGAGTTGGGGATCTGTAAACACAGGGAGCTAAAAAGCGAGGCTGTAATGAGCAGTTCATTTCTGCACTTTTAACTCGTTAGTGAGTATGACGTGGCTTGGATGGGTCAATGAACACTGCTGCACAGATGTGGGTGCTAAGCATGTTAAGTGGGATTTGTACTGGAAGTTGGTTTTTCACTGTTTAAGTGCTGAATGTTTGTGATTGTCCTGAGAGCTCGTTTTGTGTGGTTTGAAATTTCACATTATGTTTGCTTTTATCTGAAAGGGCGTGTGACCAAGCAGGTGAGGAAAGGCTCTTTTAAAGAGGAGCAGATAAACTGTTTCTCAAGGATGCTGAGGGAATCTTTTTCTTGTTTGAAAATGGAGGCTACTTAGTTTGCTTATGGACTTTTGAGTTGATGTGTGTAGTGTGGGTAGTAAACTTCATGTGGGTATTGTATATCCCATTTTAAGCAAACCAGTACTTAATATTGTGCTGTATGTGAAATAACTGCAAAGTCATCTGCATATGAGAAGACATTCAAACTGTGGTTTGCTGGGGATGGAGCAAGGTCATGCAGGAAGACTTCAGAATCATGGTTAAAGAACAGCTCCCTAAAGAACTCCACTGTTAAGCATGAATGTTTTTAAAATATATTCTTTGTGGATAATTCTAGCTTGCTGGTTAGCTATGAAGCTGGCCAACATACACAGATACTGTGTGGTCAATTATTTAAAGCACAAAAATATAATAATAAAAGTCCAGTGGAGAGCAACAAAGATGGTACCAGAATAAAGAGAGCAGTTACAGGTAATGGGTAAAAGTCTTAAAGTCATCAACCATGAAAGAGATGAACAAGAAGCGATCTGATTACAACCATAAAGTGGATGAACGGAATAAACTGAGTGACTAAATTTAAAACGTGAACACGATTCAGACATTCAACAAGTTGTATAAAACCAAGTTTGAGAGATGGGGCTCTTTGAGTGTAAAACTCCCTTCCTGAACATTACACACAGGTAATTACACAAAACAACATACACACACAAAAAAATTCTTTCACTCAGTCCCCAGCTTTCATGTGTAATGCACCAAAATCACAGCTCCCTATCCACATCCAGGCCCCACAGGCCTTTCCATGGTTTACCCCAGACATTTAACATGCTATGGTTCAATCCACTGACAGCACATCGACCCCCGTATACCACATCGTTCCAATTCACTCTATTCCTTGCACGCCTCTTACCCTCCTGTATGTTCAGGCCCTGATCACTCAAAATCTTTTTCACTCCATCCTTACACCTCCAATCTGGTCTCCTGCTTCTCCTTGTTCCCTCCACCTTTGACACATATATCCTCTTTGTTAATCTTTCCTCGCTCATGCTCTCCATATGTCCAAACCATTTCAACACACCCTATTCGGCTCTCTCAACCGCACTTTTTATTTCCACCCTTCTCTCTCTGCCTTTCATTACTTACTCGATCAAACCACCTTGCACCACATATCGTCCTCAAACATTTCATTCAAAAACACATCCACCCTCCTCCATATAGCTGGCAATAGAACCATTATTTCTTTCCAATTTCTCCTACACCTTCCTCCTGGTTCAGTGCTCTGCTCACTACTAGGGGTCAGTAGATTACAAAAATCACAACTGTTGTGTTTAAAGAAATGCCTGTGGCAGACTGTTCTATCTCATTTTTCTGGTATTATCAGTAAGGTGGTTTACAAAGAACAGGAGTAAAATGAGTAAATGAGGTGTATTTTTATTTTGATACAATAAAAAATAGTAAAATATTGTTTCTTACCAACATATGCAAGAACATTCCCTTCACACATGAGGAAATTCATGGAGTATAATATAAAGAGATGTTCAAATGTTCTTACGAAGGTCATGCATCCTTTTCTCCCCTTCTCTTATTTGTCTATCTATCTATCTATCTATATATATATACCTCTAATGCCTGTTCCATTTGGAACTCCCTCAAAAGGGGTACTAATGCCTGTTCCATTTGGAACTCCCTCAAAGGGGTAGCCATGGCAACAGGTTCTCCATAAGTAAAGAACTCTAGTGCCACTTCTTAGCCTTTACTGCCACACCCTTAACAGGCCAATGGCAGAGGACTGCCACGGCAACAGGTTCTCCATAACTAAAGAACTCCAGTGCTGTTTCTTTGTCTTTGGTGCTTCACCCTTAACAGGCCACTGATAGAGGGCAAGTCTGGTGAAGTGTTTGCAGAAGCTCCCACCTAATGTTCCTAATGACTACTTCCTTCTAATGCTCCTATTATTTTGCCAAAAGGCAAGGCTAGCACACAGTGCTCACCACAGGAAAATCTAGAGTTACAAAGAATGAGCTGTGTGAGTTAAGTGATGTCAAGTGTTACATATGAAAAGGAGAGATTGTATATTTGTGGATAGAATGCCAGAGAAAAGACAGCTCCCTGGGTCAAAGGATTGCAGCTTGACTACCACTGAAGTATTGGCTCAATAAGCAAATGTCACCAACCCTCCTGATACCTTGGCGGGAAGCACTGGTAATATACCTCACTGGTCACTGTTACACCTTTAATGCTTTATTTCATGCATTCTTTTGCACTGGTAATATACCTCACTGGTCACTGTTACACCTTTAATGCTTTATTTCATGCATTCTTTTTTCCTTTTGTATAGATGATATAATATATTTGATGCTGAAACATTTGCTTTCTTATTCAGAAATTGGGACTCGTAAATATCTGTAAATAGAATGAAAATGCCTTTTTCAGCTCATTATTCAGTTTCTCGTGAGAAATACAGCATGCTGACACCTGTAGAAATTTTCTTGTCCTATTTCAGCATAGCTTTTATTTATGCTAGTTGTGACTGGAGCCTTCTTGAAATGAATTTGTTTTGCAAAATGTGTCAACTTTTGATTCACAATGTGACAGCCAACAACATGTGACCAAAGCAACAGTGTGAAGTAAATAATCATTTGCCAAATGCTGAGATGCAATAAATCGCAAAGACAAGCGATACATACAAGAAAATTTCCTTTTTAAAAAGTTGTCGTTTTCATCCAAGCAGACAAAATGGACCCTTTTGTAAACAGGCTTGCTTAAAGGAAATCCTTCCTACCTTACAACACCAGTACTTGTTCCTCACATCCCAGAAAAATGTTTTGTTTCACAGATTATCTCAAAGAGCACCACAATAAATTGGTCGAGCTTGGATCGACAGCTCCTGAGCTTTCTTGTCACTACAAAAACTACATTGGAAGAGGTGATATGACGAAATCAACACATCAAAGTTTGGCATATGGTTGCAGTTACATCCAAAATGTTATACAGGATAAAGTCTTACTGGTGTGATAGGTTCTACGACAAAATTCATAAATCATCATACCCTACGTTATATCTAGAGAGTTAGGGTTGGACTGCATTTTCAATCCTTTCACCCCACTATTTCCCTCAGCTTCAAACTCCAACCCACTTTTTAGGCACCTCATAGACCCTACATCTGGAAATTAATTCTATTAAAGTCGTTGAGTCTCATGATACCAATTTTGTGTACTTAAAACCAAAATTTTGTGAGCTAAACATTACTTATGAGGTCCTACTTACCACTAACTGATGTACATTGCCTCTCAATCTCCTTATACTCCAAAAAACGAAAACCCACGAATGTAATTTATAAGTTTTTATATTTCTAAGTCATATTCAATTTCATGAGTTACATTCTAGGTTTACTGATCAAAAGTGTCCTTAAAGTACCCTTTTACCGTACTGTACTGCTTCTCAACCCAACCCTGATGGATATAGACAATGCTATACACCATTATAGCCCATGGAATAAAAAATCGTAAATTCAAAGGAGATTTTAATACATGGTCCAAACACAGCTATCACATGCCAACCAGATCAAATCCCAGCTAAGCTGCTCGCTTCTCACAGCCCCAGCATAAGCTCAGGAAAGCTTAGTTAAGATCCAAAGTGGTTCAGAGAGGCGTAAAAGGTCACATTCACATCGAAATGTCAAATAGTGTGGATTAAGCGCCATTCTATATACTCAGTCTAAGCAACTGGAGCGAACTGACAAAATATCGAGCCACAGATGTCAAGATGTTTAGAAACAGACCCGACCACAACCCTACATCAGCACCTACTGACCCTCTAATGCTCTAAAAAAACCCTCCTGATCTGAACCAAGCTCCTCGGCCGACCATTCAACATGGGGCAATGCTCAGGCACGGGATCAAGCAGGTGACTGAAATGTAATGAAAACTCTCTTAAAAGACTAAATTAACCCGACCAAGACTCACATCACTTTCGATATCGATGTCCCTTTCTTCATCGCTCATTTTTGCGGGGCATTCCCACTGTGGAAAGGTTCCCCTGTTGATCAATATGGCGATTACACTAAACCTTCATCCACAGCGCCGCCACGCACCGCACTCCCGCACCACCTCGTACGCCCAGCGTTCTTCACGCGCCTCATGACGTCACTACTACGTCATCAAACCTGCGAACGGATTCATGCAAGTAACATGGTGCAAAAAAATCACATATTCGCCTATCCAAACACAACCATATATATTTTATCATTATCTACTATACTTTGTTACTGTCTCCCGCGTTAGCGAGGTAGCGCAAGGAAACAGACGAAAGAATGGCACAACCAACCCACATACACATGTATATACATATGTACACGTCCACACACGAACATATACATACCTATACGTATCAACATATATATATATATATATATATATATATATATATATATATATATATATATATATATATATATATATATATTTATTTATTTATTTTGCTTTGTCGCTGTCTCCCGCGTTTGCGAGGTAGCTCAAGGAAACAGACGAAAGAAATGGCTCAACCGACCCCCATACATATGTATATACATACACGTCCACACACGCAAATATACGTGCCTATACATCTCAATGTACACATATATATACACACACAGACATATACATATATACACATGTACATAATTCATACTGTCTGCCCTTCTTCATTCTCATCGCCACCCCGCCACACATGAAAAGACAACCCCCTCCCCCGCATGTGCGCGAGGTAACGATAGGAAAAGACAACAAAGGCCCCATTCGTTCACACTCAGACTCTAGCTGTCATGTATAATGCACCGAAACCACATTTCCCTTTCCACATCCAGGCCCCACAAATCTTTCCATGGCTTAACCCAGACGCTTCACATGGCCTGGTTCAATCCATTGACAGCACGTCGACCCCGGTGTACCACATCGTTCTGATTCACTCTATTCCTTGCATGCCTTTCACCCTCCTGCATGTTCAGGCCCCGATCACTCAAAATCTTTTTCACTCCATCTTTCCACCTTCAATTTGGTCTCCCACTTCTCGTTCACTCCACCTCTGACACATACATCCTCTTGGTTAATCTTTCCTCACTCATTCTCTCCATGTGACCAAACCATTTCAAAACACCCTCTTCTGCTCTCTCAACCACACTCTTATTATTACCACAAGTCTCTCTTACATTTTCATTACACGATCAAATCACCTCACACTACATATTGTCCTCAAACATCTCTTATCCAGCACATCCACCCTCAGCCACACATCTCTATCTATAGCCCACGCCTCGCAACCATATAACATTGTTGGAACCACTATTCCTTCAAATATTCCTCTTTATCAACGCGTTGCCTGGACTGTGTGTGCAAAGATTCGCCATATATTTACACAGAGAAGAGTGCCTATATATATATATATATATATATATATATATATATATATATATATATATATATATATATATATTCAGTGGAGTATCAAGGCTACAGGGCCGAAACTGAGAGCCCTGAAAATGAAAAAAGCCGATTTTTCTGAAATTATCCCAAGGTCCGATAGTTTCAGGGTGACCCTAGACAGAGAGGTTCCGACTTTTGATAAACTCTTCCAGAGTCTAATATAAGATCTAATGTTCTTTTTTATCGTAGGTATAAAAGCTTAAATACATCACTGTATTTAAATCTAGCACCTTATCTTATATTCTTTTTATGGCAAATGCTTATGTTATAGTTTACCATAATTTCGTTTTCTATACATATGGATAACTGTTCTATTTTTCTATTGTGTTTGTTTTAAATGTACATTATATTTATCAAAAAAACATAAACTTAATAGAAATTTTATAAGTTAATTATGATTATTATATTATCTTTATTCAAGTAATCAAATATTTAAAAAAAATATTTACTGATAGGTATTATAAATATTTTTCCTTTTTCAAATAAAATTATATATCTGGGAAAATAAGAAGTATTTTATGGTAACTTTCTTTAACAACTGGCCCCAAAAGGCTAAGCCAATCAGATTAATTTTGGCTGCCCGTAGGGCAAGTTGGTTCAATAACTGTTATGCCTGCAAGTAAATAATGTTTTTCATCAAAATTAAATATATGATTCGTAGAGAGATGACATGGATGACCATGCACACTTTGACACACTCAGTTCTCTCCAACTACCATACAGGCACCTGACAGATCTGGCAGTAGCTACTGCCCTATCCCCGCCAGTGTCACCTCCTGACACCAAAGATGCCTCGTCCCCGAGCTGTAGTTTGGCATGACAACCGCATCAAGTGCATCTGACATCGTACAAACCACTATAAGAACAGCCCCACTCGTACCATTGTGAACAATGATAACAAAGTGTTTGTGTAAATGTTTGCCTAACAACAATCCCGATGTGTTAGTGTGTCTGTGTGTGTGTGTGTGGAGATTCGCCCAGATTATGCCTTGACAGGTGCTCTTGTCACTGACAATCCTTTCTCGGTTGTCACGAGCCCGGGAAACTGGAGGAGTTCCCACAAGGTTCCCCATGACACTGGGGATGGGGACATTCCTAACTGATCAACAGTGTTGACGGCTACATTGAAGACACCCTCCCATTACACTAGTATGGCGACATTCCTTACTAGCGGCCAGTGATGGAGACAACCAATCGAGCATGCCCCCATGACACTAGTGATGGGGACATCCCTGACTGACAGGTCGTGTTGGAGACAACCTGTCGAGAATTATCTCATGACACCAGAGACAGGGACGGCCCTAAGTAGCTGCCAGTGTTGATAACCTCCCTGGCATCTCCCCATGACACCAGTGATGAAGACATCCCAAACTAATCACAGGTATCGGGGACAACCTATTGGACACCTTCCCGTTGGATTTTACTACTATAGCTTTCGAGACCTATTGGGCACCTCCTTATAGGTCTTGTGAGGGGAATATACAATTGAGCACCTACCCATTGTACCAGTGAAGGAAACAACCTGTTGGACATCACCCTATGTCACCAGAGATGGGGACAACCTGTTGGGCACTTCCCCATTGTCATCAATGGTGGGGTGTACCTGTCAAGTACTTCCCAGTAACACCAGTAATAAGGACAACATTTCAAGAACTTCCCCATGTTACCAATAAAATATTTGGTTATTCAAACTTTCATGAAGTATACGATTCAAAATTAGACTCATGCTTCGTATTTCCTATCTTACAGTAAGTGAAAGATGAATTATATATCATATACACATGTACTGGTGTCTTACCTTAACAAGCTTAAACCATGAATGCTAAATAGAATTAGGAAGTAGTGGTAGGTGACTTGGGTGCGCAGACGTGGTCGTGCAGGTGTGACCAGCTAGCCCACCATGACCGTCTGCCTCACTAGTCAACACAGTGGCAGGCACTGTGGCAGTGGGGCTCCAAGTGTCCACCAGTCAGAGGCTGAGCCAAGCATTACGCCTCACCACTCTTACAGTTATTGGATACAGTTTTATTTTTGATTTAAGTGAATCACTGTAGTCCCTAATCTAACCTCACACGTCTTTCTGTACTAAAGATAGTATCATCACATCAGATGTTGGCACAATGTTGTGGGTGCAGATGAGTGCTGATGGCTTGATATGCCGTCACTCCAGAGTGTATTAATCCCCGACATGGACTTCCTCACAACTAAAGCTATCGAGCAAAAAAATAAGTCCAAGTTAGCCCTTCCCCTCTTGAGGTGAACCACATATATAGCAGCCGGAGCCAGACGATCTTCATGTTAAGTTTATGATTGTCGATTTGATCAGCGAAATATTGATATAACCATATAATGGCTTTCCTAAAAGGATATATATTGGTTCTCGTCTTATGATATTGATTTGCTGTACAAATAGTAAGTTTCTACTTGAAATAATCAAAGTTAAGAGGGAGAGGGGTTGAAGTGCCTCTGTCACCCCAAAGGGCAGTTGCTTCTCAGGACACTGTAAAGGGGACAGTCTAGGCCAATTTACCCATGATTTCACTTTCAACCTTAAGTTAGATGCTTATATACCTGGATGGCTCTCTTTACACGCTCATGTGTGTGGAGATTGTTCAGCAGCACTTCTGCCCCTTATTGTTAAGAGTTTGGTTGACTGGAATGTGACTATGTGGTAAAAGTCTGCTTTAGCTGCACATCTCTATTGGTTTTGGATATTATGTGGTTCTTTTCTGAATTGAAAGTGTAGTTATCTGAGAACTGCATTATTTGGAATATTGTATTTTAATGCCACGAACCCTATACCCAGACTGTACGTACATCTGCAGTGCCTGGTAAAGGGGACCTCGTGTAAAGCAGTAATTTGTGCACTCATGCCTGTATTTGCATTCCAGTTGATTATGGTGGTGCTATAAGATGTCCTAGGTTTCCGTATACAACAGTTACAGGCATGGTTTAGGGAGGATGCTGTGTGTAATTAAGTCTAAATAACATCTTATCTGTGAGGAAAATAGTGAGCCTTGATAATCTGTTTGATGTTAAAAATCTAATTGTTAATGTTGAAAAGAACAAAGTGTTTCAAAATGCTATATAAATGAGGTGGTGACATTTGAGACCTCTTGACACCAGGCTGTGTAGTGCTTACAGCTGTATCAACAGTATACTCCCACCATAAGTTCTTATTACTCATTGGGAAATTTAAGATCTTTTTCTTGTTTTTCCATAGTTTTCTTTGGTTTATATCATGCAGTGTTCTTTCATTTCTTGAGAGTGATTGTTTTCCCCTTTTAATGAAAAATGCCCATTTTTCAGAAGCATCAGGAAATTTATGATCCTGGTTAAGAGTTGGATAAGGTGATAAGTAGATATGATTGATCAGGGGAAGTATGAGTTTAATTAATGTAAGATTAGTTAAAGTACTGGAAAGTCATTAGCACCTATGAAAACCTCACCAAGTAGCAAGTTAGTAGATATATACCAATATTAAATTGGTTTCCTGCTGGAATCACAAAGTTGCTTTGTCTGTCTCCTGTTTGTTTACATTTGGAGGCATTTATTTTGTGCTCAGTCATGGGTATGATATTTATTACAACTATTACTATGAATATTTTGATAAATCTCAACTGCTAGTTAGGTTCTATATTCTTTTTTTTTTTACAATTGTATTATCTACTTTTACTGTGATTGATTTCACATTTCCTTTAATCTTTGCAGCAATTATGTATAATAATAATTATTTTTTTTTTTTTTTTTTTCATACTATTCGCCATTTCCCGCGTTTGCGAGGTAGCGTTAAGAACAGAGGACTGGGCCTTAGAGGGAAAATCCTCACCTGGCCCCCTTCTCTGTTCCTTCTTTTGGAAAATCAAAAAAAAACGAGAGGGGAGGATTTCCAGCCACCCGCTCCCTCCCCTTTTAGTCGCCTTCTACGACACGCAGGGAATACGTGGGAAGTATTCTTTCTCCCCAATCCCCAGGGATAAAATAATAATAAAATAATAATTATAATTATAATTATAATAATAATTGGGAGGTGAGTTTGAATGGAGAAAAACTGGAGGAAGTGAAGTGTTTTAGATATCTGGGAGTGGATCTGGCAGCGGATGGAACCATGGAAGCGGAAGTGGATCATAGGGTGGGGGAGGGGGCGAAAATTCTGGGAGCCTTGAAGAATGTGTGGAAGTCGAGAACATTATCTCGGAAAGCAAAAATGAGTATGTTTGAAGGAATAGTGGTTCCAACAATGTTGTATGGTTGCGAGGCGTGGGCTATGGATAGAGTTGTGCGCAGGAGGATGGATGTGCTGGAAATGAGATGTTTGAGGACAATGTGTGGTGTGAGGTGGTTTGATCGAGTAAGTAACGTAAGGGTAAGAGAGATGTGTGGAAATAAAAAGAGCGTGGTTGAGAGAGCAGAAGAGGGTGTTTTGAAATGGTTTGGGCACATGGAGAGAATGAGTGAGGAAAGATTGACCAAGAGGATATATGTGTCGGAGGTGGAGGGAACGAGGAGAAGAGGGAGACCAAATTGGAGGTGGAAAGATGGAGTGAGAAAGATTTTGTGTGATCGGGGCCTGAACATGCAGGAGGGTGAAAGGAGGGCAAGGAATAGAGTGAATTGGAGCGATGTGGTATACCGGGGTTGACGTGCTGTCAGTGGATTGAATCAAGGCATGTGAAGCATCTGGGGTAAACCATGGAAAGCTGTGTAGGTATGTATATTTGCGTGTGTGGACGTATGTATATACATGTGTATGGGGGTGGGTTGGGCCATTTCTTTCGTCTGTTTCCTTGCGCTACCTCGCAAACGCGGGAGACAGCGGAAAAAAAAAAAAAATTATATATTCATTTATCTGTTTATTATACTTAGTCGCTGTCTCCCACATTAGCGAGATAGCGCAAGGAAACAGACAAAAGAATGGCCCAACCCACCCACATACACATGTAAATACATAAATGCCCACACACGCACCTATACATACCTATATATTTCAACGTATACATACATATACAAACACATACGTATACATATATACACGTACAAATTCATTCTTGCTACCTTCATCCATTCCCATCGCCACCCCACTGCACATGAAATGCAGCCCCCTTCCCCGTGTGCACACACGAGGTAGCACTAGGAAAAGATAACAAAGGCCACATTTGTTCACACTCAGTCTCTAGCTGTCATGTGCAATGCACCAAAACCACAGGTCCCTTTCTACATCCAGGTCCCACAAAACTTTCCATGGTTTACCCCAGATGCTTCACATGCCCTGGTTCAATCCATTGACAGCACCTTGACCCCGGTATACCACATCATTCCAGTTCACTCTATTCCTTGTACACCTTTCACCCTCCTGTATGTTCATGCTCAAAATCTTTTTCATCCTTCCACCTCCAATTTTGTCTCCCACTTCTTGTTCCACCCACCTTTGACATATATCCTTTGTCAATCTTTTCTCACTCAATCTCTCCATGTGACCAAACCATTTCAATACACCCTCTTCTGCTCTCTCAACCACAGTCTTTTATTGCCACACATGCTGGGGGAGGTGGCTGCCATTTTATGTGTGTCGGTGGCGACTGGAATGGATGAAGGTAGCAAGTATGAATATGTACTTGTGTATATATGTATATGTCTGTGTATGTACATGTATGTATACATTGAAATGTATAGGTATGTATATGTGTGTGTGTGGGCATTTATGTATATACATGTGTATGTGGGTGGGTTGGGCCATTCTTTCATCTGTTTCCTTGCGCCACCTTGCTAATGTAGGAGACAAAGACAAAGTATAATAAAAAAGTATAATACCAGAATTTATTCCTCATGTTCAACAAATGCCCTATGAGTATGCCAGAGAAGATTGCTTAAAGAGAAAGAAAAGGGTGAACTGGAAATTGATAAATGATAAAAGAAACTAATATCTCTCCATAATCTTTAGAATTTTGCATAACTGTATTTTTGGCACCAAAGTGGCTCTATGATATGAGGTGGGCTTGGTAAGGTGAGAAAACTGAATTGAAATCTGACTAAATTTACCAAGATTATGATTGTTAATTACATTGCTTAATCTGATTTAACCTGTATGAAAGTATACATCTTTTACTTTTAAGAATATACCACTGGTATTTAAAACCCATAAATGTCTTATTTTCTTGATATTTACACATCAGTTTTGGCTTATTTTTGTGACAGTGGAGAACTATAGCAAGGGTGAGAATGTGGATATCGAGTTGAAGGTTTTTGTCCCAGGGTGCATTAGAGATGCAAGCAGGATAGTGGTCAGCCCTAGCGCCAAGATGCGGGACATCATAACCGTTGCCCTTGATAGGTAAGAACTGTACTGATGAAGTTGGATATTGGTGTGTGGTTTGCCTGAAGTCTTGGATCAGTAGCCCTCTGCATTATTTGCTTCATTGTGTAATGAAATTTTTTTTCATGAGCTTGAAAGTTGTTTATTGTTGTGGAATGATTCCATATTTTGGAAATGTCATAAACAAAAGGGAATTTTTTTAAAGCAACAAAAATCACCTGCTTAGCTTAACAGTGCTGTTTTTTCTATTTTCTTAGTAATCATTTTATTTTCCTTTATAAGTGGGCATGAAATATATATGGGTAACCTGTGAAAGAGTAAAAAACCACATACGGTTGCTGGATTGGTAAATGAAAGTGGGAAGCTTGTATTAGAATAGGAGAGGAACATTGAATAGTCATGATATTTTCACAATCCAAAAGTGTTATTTTAATAAAAATTTCATTAAACAAAAACCTTGGATATTAGATAATCAAAAACAAACAGATATGTTGTAGAAAAACAGCATATTTGAAACATTGTAACAAAACTGAGGATTAATGAACCACCTTGCCTTCCTTCAGCCTCCTTTATGTTGTGCTGCTTGATGAACTTATGAAGTCTGTCCAGGAGAATGAGGCAGGATATTACTTGTTGCATGATTGTCATCATCAATGTAACTGTCTCTATTCTAAACGATACATAATGGATCTTAATGTTTACTATATCACTTTAGTAGCAGGATCTTTTTTTCATAGTTGTTCAGTGTTTCAGTTAAGCAAGGTAGTGCCAGAAACAAACAATACTTTACAATAGTATGATAGATTTGAGTGTGGGATTTCTGTGGAGTACAAATAGTTTCCAGTTCGATGTGAGATCAGAGAAGCCTAGACAGAGAATCTTGAAACAATTGCATGATTTCTTCATTCCATTGAGGCACTGAAAAATCAAACTCCTAACTTATAACAGAAATTACCTGTTTTAAGATTTTGTTTTTATCTAGCATAGCTTGAAAAGGAATGCTATACATATATCTGAGGTGAAATATCCATTACTGTTTAAGTTCTTGTGAGAGATCAAGCTAAATTTTTTTTTGTTTCATTGACATTTTGTGACATGAAATTAAGGTAATGTGCTTTTAGCAGGTCATAGGGACCCTGTTTAAAATAGTCACTTTATGTATTGCTTTAGTATGAAGTTCATACACCAGTAATGAATAGGTTAGAATTAGAAGGTGAGAACAGAGTTAACAGTATGAATCTCCTTATGCCCACTGTCATTGTGTGTGTCATATGAAAGTTATTTTTATTGATATTTATTTGTTTTTTCTGAAAACCCATACAAAGCTTCACCTTAGCCTCCACAAGATAATGATCAGACATCCCTCCAGTTGCACCTCTCAGCACATTAACATCCAAAAGTCTCTCTTTCGCGCGCCTGTCAATTAACACGTAATCCAATAACGTTTTCAGAAAAGGAGAGTGAATGTTGGGGTGAAGAGGGTGGTGAGAGTAAGTGAGCTTGGGAAGGAGACTTGTGTGAGGAAGTACCAGGAGAGACTGAGTACAGAATGGAAAAAGGTGAGAACAATGGAAGTAAGGGGAGTGGGGGAGGAATGGGATGTATTTAGGGAATCAGTGATGGATTGCGCAAAAGATGCTTGTGGCATGAGAAGAGTGGGAGGTGGGTTGATTAGAAAGGGTAGTGAGTGGTGGGATGAAGAAATAAGATTATTAGTGAAAGAGAAGAGAGAGGCATTTGGACGATTTTTGCAGGGAAAAAATGCAATTGAGTGGTAGATGTATAAAAGAAAGAGACAGGAGGTCAAGAGAAAGGTGCAAGAGGTGAAAAAGAGGGCAAATGAGAGTTGGGGTGAGAGAGTATCATTAAATTTTAGGGAGAATAAAAAGATGTTCTGGAAGGGGGTAAATAAAGTGCGTAAGACAAGGGAGCAAATGGGAACTTCAGTGAAGGGCGCAAATGGGGAGGTGATAACAAGTAGTGGTGATGTGAGAAGGAGATGGAGTGAGTATTTTGAAGGTTTGTTGAATGTGTTTGATGATAGAGTGGCAGATATAGGGTGTTTTGGTCGAGGTGGTGTGCAAAGTGAGAGGGTTAGGGAAAATGATTTGGTAAACAGAGAAGAGGTAGTAAAAGCTTTGCGGAAGATGAAAGCTGGCAAGGCAGAAGGTTTGGATGGTATTGGAGTGGAATTTATTAAAAAAGGGGGTGACTGTATTATTGACTGGTTGGTAAGGTTATTTAATGTATGTATGACTCTTGGTGAGGTGCCTGAGGATTGGCGGAATGCTTGCATAGTGCCATTGTACAAAGGCAAAGGGGATAAGAGTGAGTGCTCAAATTACAGAGGTATAAGTTTGTTGAGTATTCCTGGTAAATTATATGGGAGGGTATTGATTGAGAGGGTGAAAGCATGTACAGAGCATCAGATTGGGGAAGAGCAGTGTGGTTTCAGAAGTGGTAGAGGATGTGTGGATCAGGTGTTTCCTTTGAAGAATGTATGTGAGAAATACTTAGAAAAGCAAATGGATTTGTATGTAGCATTTATGGATCTGGAGAAGGCATATGATAAGAGTTGATAGAGATGCTCTGTGGAAGGTATTAAGAATATATGGTGTGGGAGGCAAGTTGTTAGAATCAGTGAAAAGTTTTTATCGAGGATGTAAGGCATGTGTACGTGTAGGAAGAGAGGAAAGTGATTGGTTCTTAGTGAATGTAGGTTTGCGGCAGGGGTGTGTGATGTCTCCATGGTTGTTTAATTTGTTTATGGATGGGGTTGTTAGGGAGGTGAATGCAAGAGTTTTGGAAAGAGGGGCAAGTATGAAGTCTGTTGGGGATGAGAGAGCTTGGGAAGTGAGTCAGTTGTTGTTCGCTGATGATACAGCGCTGGTGGCTGATTCATGTGAGAAACTGCAGAAGCTGGTGACTGAGTTTGGTAAAGTGTGTGAAAGAAGAAAGTTAAGAGTAAATGTGAATAAGAGCAAGGTTATTAGGTACATTAGGGTTGAGGGTCAAGTCAATTGGGAGGTAAGTTTGATTGGAGAAAAACTGGAGGAAGTAAAGTGTTTTAGATATCTGGGAGTGGATCTGGCAGCGGATGGAACCATGGAAGTGGAAATGGATCATAGGGTGGTGGAGGGGGCGAAAAGTCTGGGAGCCTTGAAGAATGTGTGGAAGTCGAGAACATTATCTCGGAAAGCAAAAATGGGTATGTTTGAAGGAATAGTGGTTCCAACAATGTTGTATGGTTGCGAGGCGTGGGCTATGGATAGAGTTGTGCGCAGGAGGATGGATGTGCTGGAAATGAGATGTTTGAGGACAATGTGTGGTGTGAGGTGGTTTGATTGAGTAAGTAACGTAAGGGTAAGAGAGGTGTGTGGAAATAAAAAGAGCGTGGTTGAGAGAGCAGAAGAGGGTGTTTTGAAATGGTTTGGGCACATGGAGAGAATGAGTGAGGAAAGATTGACCAAGAGGATATATGTGTCGGAGGTGGAGGGAACGAGGAGAAGTGGGAGACCAAATTGGAGGTGGAAAGATGGAGTGAAAAAGATTTTGTGTGATTGGGGCCTGAACATGCAGGAGGGTGAAAGAGGGCAAGGAATAGAGTGAATTGGATCGATGTGGTATACCGGGGTTGACGTGCTGTCAGTGGATTGAATCAGGGCATGTGAAGCGTCTGGGGTAAACCATGGAAAGCTGTGTAGGTATGTATTTTTGTGTGTGTGGACGTATGTATATACATGTGTATGGGGGTGGGTTGGGCCATTTCTTTCGTCTGTTTCCTTGCGCTACCTCGCAAACGTGGGAGACAGCGACACATCAAAAAAAAAGAAAAAAAAATTTGTTTTTTCTTGTCAGTATATGTATCCATTCAGACATCTACCTTCTCCATGAAACTATTTCTTTCACATATAACATAGCTTAGTTCTGTAAAAATTTCTACTTTCTTTCTTTTCTTTTAAACTATTTGCCATTTCCTGCGTTTGCAAGATAGCATTAAGAACAGAGGACTGGGCCTTTTTTGGAATATCCTCTCCTGGCCCCCTCTGTTCCTTCTTTTGGAAAATTAAAAAAAAATGAGAGGGGAGGATTTCCAGCCCCCCGCTCCACAAATTTCTACTATGAATGATTATTTCTTTTGGATTTCATTTGGTAGTAGAATGCTTTCTTTAGTGATGAAGATTTTCATGAAAGAGGATGGCATCATAGTGATTTGCTGGGTTTCAGGTTAAAGACAGAGGAGCAACTACTATGGATAGGCTCAGGACCTGCAGCAGTGAAGGCTGTGTCATGTGTTGAGGTTGTCAAGAGACGCATCAAGACCCTACACCAGATAACTCAGCTTGCTTACAAGATGTGAGTAATGTTACCTTAACTATTGTGGTGTTATTCCTATGAATATTTTGCTAATTTGTGAGGGGTCATAAAATCTAGGCAACTCAGTAAAAGTGTGTGTGTGTAAAGATTCGCCTGGACTAAGCATAACTGTGGTTTCTGTTAAAGACAGCACTTTTTAAGTGTGCATTTGCTAGTATAGGTTGGTTGTGTCTTCTTAGAATGCCAATACTGGCAAATCACAGCCTGTCAAGCAGTTTGTTTGGAGGGCACATTGCAGTAAAATGATCAAGAGGGAAGCATAAGAAATGTGGAATAGATGGATTTATGAAGGTAGAGCAATGATTCTAGGTAGAGATACTCGAGATAAAAAATTTTTTTATTATTATTATACTTTGTCACTGTCTCCCGCATTAGTGAGGTAGCGCAAGGAAACAGACAAAAGAATGGCCCAACCCACCCACATACACATGTATATACATACACGTTCACACACGCACATATACATACCTATACATCTCAACAGTGACAAAGCAAAATAGATATAAATAAATGATGTAAGGCATGTGTACGTGTAGGAAGAGAGGAAAGTGATTGGTTCTCAGTGAATGTAGGTTTGCGGCAGGGGTGTGTGATGTCTCCATGGTTGTTTAATTTGTTTATGGATGGGGTTGTTAGGGAGGTAAATGCAAGAGTTTTGGAAAGAGGGGCAAGTATGAAGTCTGTTGGGGATGAGAGAGCTTGGGAAGTGAGTCAGTTGTTGTTCGCTGATGATACAGCACTGGTGGCTGATTCATGTGAGAAACTGCAGAAGCTGGTGACTGAGTTTGGTAAAGTGTGTGAAAGAAGAAAGTTAAGAGTAAATGTGAATAAGAGCAAGGTTATTAGGTACAGTAGGGTTGAGGGTCAAGTCAATTGGGAGGTGAGTTTGAATGGAGAAAAACTGGAGGAAGTGAAGTGTTTTAGATATCTGGGAGTGGATCTGGCAGTGGATGGAACCATGGAAGCGGAAGTGGATCATAGGGTGGGGGAGGGGGCGAAAATTCTGGGAGCCTTGAAGAATGTGTGGAAGTCGAGAACATTATCTCGGAAAGCAAAAATGGGTATGTTTGAAGGAATAGTGGTTCCAACAATGTTGTATGGTTGCGAGGCGTGGGCTATGGATAGAGTTGTGCGCAGGAGGATGGATGTGCTGGAAATGAGATGTTTGAGGACAATGTGTGGTGTGAGGTGGTTTGATCGAGTAAGTAACGTAAGGGTAAGAGAGATGTGTGGAAATAAAAAGAGCGTGGTTGAGAGAGCAGAAGAGGGTGTTTTGAAATGGTTTGGGCACATGGAGAGAATGAGTGAGGAAAGATTGACCAAGAGGATATATGTGTCGGAGGTGGAGGGAACGAGGAGAAGAGGGAGACCAAATTGGAGGTGGAAAGATGGAGTGAAAAAGATTTTGTGTGATCGGGGCCTGAACATGCAGGAGGGTGAAAGGAGGGCAAGGAATAGAGTTAATTGGAGCGATGTGGTATACCGGGGTTGACGTGCTGTCAGTGGATTGAATCGGGGCATGTGAAGCGTCTGGGGTAAACCATGGAAAGCTGTGTAGGTATGTATATTTGCGTGTGTGGACGTATGTATATACATGTGTATGGGGGTGGGTTGGGCCATTTCTTTCGTCTGTTTCCTTGCGCTACCTCGCAAACGCGGGAGACCGACAAAGCAAAAAAAAAAAAAAAAAAAAAAAAAAAAAGAAATATATATCACCCGAATCAGCCACCAGCACTGTATCATCAATGAACAACAACTTCCCAAGCTCTCTCATCCACAACAGACTGCATACTTGCCCCTCTCTCCAAAACTCTTGCATTCACCTCCCTAACAACCCCATCCATAAACAAATTAAACAACCATGGAGACAACACCCACCCCTGCCACAAACCAACAATCACTGAGAACCAATCACTTTCCTCTCTTCCTATACATACACATGCCTTACATCCTCGATAAAAACTTTTCACTGCTTCTAACAACTTGCCTCCCACAACATATATTCTTAATACCTTCCACAGAGCATCTCTATCAACTCTGTCATATGCCTTCTCCAGATCCATAAATGCTACATACAAATCCACATGCTTTTCTAAGTATTTCTCACATACATTCTTCAAAGCAAACTCCTGATATACACATCCTCTACCACTTCTGAAACCACACTGCTCTTCCCCAGTCTGATGCTCTGTATATGCTTTCACCCTCTCAATCAATACCCTCCCATATAATTTCCCAGGAATACTCAACAAACTTTTACATCTGTAATTTGAGCACTCTCAAAATTTTATCCCCTTTGCCTTTTTACAATGGCACTATGCAAGCATTCTGCCAATCCTCAGGCACTTCACCATGAGTCATACATGCATTAAATAATCTTACCAACCAGTCAACAATACAGTCACCCCCTTTTTTAATAAATTCCACTGTAATACCATCCAAACCCACTGCCTTGTCGGCTTTCATCCTCTGCAAAGCTTTTACTACCTCTTCTCTGTTTACCAAATCATTCTCCCTAACCCTGTCGCTTTGCACACCATGTCGACCAAAACACCCTATATCTGCCACTCTATCATCTAACACATTTCAACAAACCTTCAAAATACTCACTCCATCCTCTCACATCACCACTACTTGTTATCACCTGCCCATTAGCCCCCTTAACTGATGTTCCCATTTGTTCCCTTGTCTTACACACTTTATTTACCTCCTTCCAAAACATCTTTTTACTCTCCCTAAAATTTAATGATACTCTCTCACCCCAACTCTCATTTGCCCTCTTTTTCACCTCTTGCACCTTTCTCTGGACCTCTTGCCTCTTTCTTTTATATATCTCCTGGTCATTTGCATTATTTCCCTGCAAAAATCATCCAAATGCCTCTCTCTTCTCTTTCACTAATAATCTTACTTCTTCATCCCACCACTCACTACCCTTTCTAATCAACCCACCTCCCACGCTTCTCATGCCACAAGCATCTTTTGCACAAGCCATCACTGCTTCCCTAAATACATCACATTCCTCCTCCACTCCCCTTACGTCCTTTGCTCTCACCTTTTTCCATTCTGTACTCAGTCTCTCATGGTACTTCCTCACACAAGTCTCCTTCCCAAGCTCACTTACTCTCATTACTCTCTTCACCCCAACATTCTGTCTTCTTTCCTGAAAACCTCTACAAATCTTCACTTTCGACGTGCTGTCAGTGGATTGAACCAGGGCATGTGAAGCGTCTGGGGTAAACCATGGAAAGTTTTGTGGGGCCTGGATGTGGAAAGGGCGCCACGGTTTTGGTGCATTATACATGACAGCTAGAGACTGAGTGTGAATGAATGTGGCCTTTGTTCTCTTTTCCTAGCACTACCTTGCACACATGTTTGGGGAGGGGGTTGTAATTTATGTGTGGTGGGGTGGCGATGGGAATGAATAAGAGCTGACAGTATGAATTATGTACTTGTGTATATATGTAGATGTCTGTGTGTGTATATATATGTATACGTTGAGATGTATAGATATGTATATGTGCGTGTGTGGACGTGTTATAGATCTGTATATATGTGTGTGTGGACGTGTATATATATATACATGTATATATGGGTGGGTTGGGCCATTCTTTCATCTGTTTCCTTGCGCTACCTCGCTAACATGGGAGACAGCGACAAAGTATAACAAATAAATATAGATAAATATATATATATGAATGGCAGGTCTTGGCAATATGCAGAATATAGGCAGTCATACTAGTGGACATAGTGACCACTAGCTTTATCCTAGTTCACTTTACTATAAGAAAGAGAATTTATTGCAGAATTGTAGTTTGTTGTGGTATGTTCTTTATTACAGGGTTGAGGAATATTGGGATCCGAAGCAAGAAGGTTTAGATCGTTTAAAGGTCACACGAGAAGTACCAACAGTTGTCATTTTACTCTCAAAGCAACCTCTTGACCCATCAGTCCCAGGGTATGTCTAATGCCATATTAATTTTTTTATGTTTGATGTCTTCGATGCTATTTTACTTGATCAAAACGGTGTGGAAACCCTTTTATGATAATTTGTAATGGATATAAACTTATGGGCAAATGTTTTTCCTCAAATGAAGCTAAGTACCTTTTCTTCAACAGCATTGTTAACTTATGGAACAAATTACTAATTAGAGTAGTTGAAAGCAGTACTGTTGATATGTTTAAGTGTAGAATTTATAAATATTTTGCTTCAAATCCACGACTAACATTAGTTGCACCTCCTTAGGTATATGATAAGTCTACAGGTCTTCCTCTTTGAAAAATCAATATCTTTCTACTCCTACCACAAATCAATGACATTTTGATCTCTTTCACTCTTACAAACAGTCTCATTAGGACCCAGTGGTCTGTTGTTTGAATTCAGTTGTATACTTGTATTCACAAGGTCATGCATACACATAAACCCTGCAGAAAATAAAATGTTTGTTGGTTAATGGATAAGTTATTAGGAGAAACACTTATGAGATGTTTCATTTGATGAGGGAAAATGAAGAAGAATGATGGTAGAAACGTGCAGAACTAGGTAACTTGGAGAGTGATTTTATCATGGTTATGTAAGAAGTAGGGGGAGGCATCCCTGATGAACTCGTGCTTATGTAAGAAATTAAGTAACCATTGCATTTATGTAATCTTGGAATTCTGGAGAATTTTGGTAACAGATGATAGGTAAATACCTTAAATTTTTTTTCTTTCACTCTTGCTTGCCTTTTCTGCATTAGTGAGGTAGACCCAGGAACAGACAAAGAAAGGCCACATTCACTTGCATCCATTCTCTGGCTGTCATGTACAATACACAGAAACTACAGCCCCCTATTTAAATCCAGGAACCACAGACTTTTCCCCCTATTGTTCTCCATTCAGATTCACACTGCAACTAACCAGTCCTTCAATCTTGCTGAACTTAATAACCTTGCTTTTACTCACTTTAACCATCAACTTTGTGCTTTCTCACATACTTTCAAAATCTTTCACCAACTTCTTCAGTATCTCACTCAAATCTGCCACCAGTCTGGTATCATCAACAAACTACAACTAACTCACATTCCAAACCCATTAATCCCCTACAGGCTGCATACTTGCCCTTCTCTCCAAGACTCTTGCATTTACCTCTCTTACCACCCCATCCATAAACAAATTAGACACCCTTGGTGACATCTCACACCCTTGGCATAGACCGACCTTCACATAGAACCACTCACTTTCCTCTCTTCCTACTCATACATATGCCTTACACTTGTTACAAAAACTTCTTGCTGCTTCTAGCAGCTTTTTTCCACACCACATGATTATAAGACCTTCCGTAAAGCATCTATGTCAACCCTATCATATGCTCTTTCTAGATCCAAAAATGCCACATATAAATCCGTTTCTTTAAATATTTCTCACACACATCCTTTGAAACAAATGCCTGATCCACACATTCTCCACCACCTCTGAGACCACACTGTTCCTCCCCATCTCTCATGCTTTGTATGTGCCTTCACTCTCAGTCACCACTCTCCCATACAATGTACCAGGTACACTCAGACTTATACTTCTGTAGTTTGTACTCTTACCTTTATTCTCTTTGTCTGTGTACAGTAGCACTACACATGAATTTTGCCATTCCTCAGGCAGCTGACCATGATCCATATGTACATTGAAAATGCTGACTAACAAATCAACAACTAAGTCCTCCCCTTTTAAGAAATTCAACTGCAGTACCATCTGCACCAGCTGCCTTGCTACATAATGTCATAAGTAAGGCTTCCACCATCTCTTCTCTATTTACTAAACTGCTCCATGACTCTCTCACTTCACATACCACCCCAAACCTAAATACCTTACATCTGCAACCTTATCAAATTCAATAGTCTTTCAAAATACTAACTTAAGCTCCTCCTCACTTCATCACCACCTTTTACCACTTGCCCTTTTGCCCCATTTCCCAAGTGTTCCCACTTGTTCTCTTGCTTTTCACACATTATTAACCTCCTTCCAAAAGTCTTGTTCTCCTTAAAGTTTACTGACACTTGCTCTCCCTAACTCTCATTTGGCATACTTTTCAACCTCTGCTCCTTCCCCTTAACCTCCTGCCACTTCCTCTTATACGTCTTCTAAGCATTTTCATCCTTTTCCTGTTAGTACTGCCCAAATACCTCTTTTCCCTTTCACTAAAACTTGACATCTTTTTCCCACCACTCAGTACCCTTTCTAATCTGCCCACCTCCTACCTTTTGCATGCCATATACATCTCTCACACATCCCTAGATACCTCCCATTCCTCACCCTCTCCCTTGGCTTCATTTGCTTTCATCTGCCATTCTACCCTAATCTTTTTTGGTAGTTCTTCACACAGATGTCTTATCCAGGCTCACTAATTCTCATCGCTCTCTTCTCACCAATGTTTCCTCTTCTCTGAAAACCTTTACGATTCTTCACCATTGCCTTCACAAGTTAGTGTGTGTGTGTGTGTGTGTGTAGTATGTGTGTGTGAATAACCTCACGATTTCATAGAACAGAAGTGACTAAAGTAATCTTTCTTATATTCTTATATCCCACCAGCTATCCTTATCAGCACATTCACATTCAAATGTCTATCTTTTATATGCTTATCAATCAATATGTAATCCATTAACTCCTGCTAACCATCTTCCCAACTTACAAATACTTGTGTATGTCTTTATTATACCAGGTATTCCCTATCACCAGTCCTTTTTTCATTACACAACTCCTCACACTGTTCATCATTTACATTCTCTTTACTGAATACCCCATGCCCCCTGATTACACCCTCTGCTTCCATGTTTCTCATCTTAGCATTTAAATCACCCATCACTGATACCCAGTCTTTTGCATCAAAACTGCTGACATACTCATTCAGCTGCATCTAAAACAATTACCTTTTTCTGATCTTTCTTTTCATGATCAGGTCTATAAACACTAATTATCACCCATCTCCTGCCATACACTTTCATTTTTACCCACATCAATGTAGAGCTCACTTCCTTAAACTTTTTAATGCACTCGCACAACTCCTGCTTCAACAGCAGGGCTGATCCCTCTTTAGCTCTTGTCCTTTCACCAACCCCTGACTCAACTCCTAAGACATTTCCAAACGGTTCATCCCCTTTACCCTAGCCTTGAGCTTTGTTAAACTAAGAGTCAGAACATCTAGGTTTCATATTTCAAATATACTAACTTTCTTTCCTTTCTTCTCCTGTTGGTTACATTCACACATTAAAAGATTTATTTCCAGAATAATCCAGTATCCTTCTTATGCTGACCATCCATTTGATTTAATTTTATATGCAGTGTAAAAGGCACAACACAGGTATTTTTTCATATAGACATGTTGTTCTCCATCAGCACTGCTCCAGTTTATGAAATAAGTGTATAAAGGAAGAGTAGAGTTTTCAGTGTGAAGAAAGAAACAAATTCTTCAGTATCATCCCTTTACTTGCCAGCCAACCTCCCTCACACTGAACATTAGTGTGAAACATATAATATTGCTAAATATATTCATGTTGTTTGCTGATGATACAGCACTGGTGGCTGATTCGGGTGAGAAACTACAGAAGCTGGTGACTGAGTTTGGTAGTGTGTGAAAGAACCAAGCTGAGAGTAAATGTGAATAAGAGCAAGGTTATTAGGTTCAGTAGGGTTGAGGGAAAAGTCACTTGGGAGGTAAGTTTGAGTGGAGAAAAACTGTAGGAAGTGAAGGGTTCTAGATATCTGGGAGTGGATTTGGCAGTGGATGGAATCATGGAAGCATAAGTGAGTCACAGGGTGGGGGAGGGGGTGAAGGTTCTGGGAGCGTTGGAGAATGTGTGGAAGGCGAGAATGTTATCTCGAAGAGCAAAAATGGGTATGTTTGAAGGAATAGTGGTTCCAACAATGTTATATGGTTGCAAGGCATAGGTTATAGATAGGGTTGAGTAGAGGATGGTGGATGTGCTGGAAATGAAATGTTTGATGACAATATGTGATGTGAGGTGATTAAGTGATGAAAGGGTAAGAGAGATGTGTGGTAATAAAAAGAGTGTGGTTGAGAGAGCAGAAGAGGGTTTATTGAAATGGTTTGGTCACATGGAGAGAATGATTGAAGAAAGATTGACAAAGAGGATATATGTGTCAGAGGTGGAGGGAACGAGGAGAAGTGGGAGACCAAATTGGAGGTGGAAAGATGGAGTTAAAAAGATTTTGAGCGATCGAGACTTGAACATACAGGAGGGTGAAAGGCGTGCAAGGAATAGAGTGAATTGGAACAATGTGGTATAACAGGGTTGACATGCTGTCAATGGATTAAACCAGGGCATGCGAAGCATCTGGGGTAAACCATGGAAAGTTTTGTTGGGCCTGGATGTGGAGAAGGAGCTGTGGTTTCAGTGCATTACACATGACAGGTAGAGACTGAGTGTGAATGAATATGGCCTTTTGTCTTTTCCTAGCGCTACCTTGTGGGGGGATGCTATTTCATGTGTGTTGGGGTGGCGACGGGAATGGATAAGGGCACCAAGTATGAATATGTACATTTGTATGTATGTATATGTATGGATATGTTGAAATGTATAGGTATGTATATGTGTGTGTGTGTGGGCATGTATGTATATACATGTGTATGTGGGTGGGTTGGGCCATTCTTTCATGTGTTTCCTTGTGCTACCTCGCTAATGTGGGAGACAGCGACAAAGTATAATAAAAAAAATATATACCACATATACCACATTGATCCACATCACTCTATTCCTTGCCCTCCTTTCACCCTTCTGCATGTTCAGGCCCCGATCACACAAAATCTTTTTCACTCCATCTTTCCACCTCCAATTTGGTCTCCCACTTCTCCTCGTTCCCTCCACCTCCGACACATATATCCTCTTGGTCAATCGTTCCTCACTCATTCTCTCCATGTGCCCAAACCATTTCAAAACACCCTCTTCTGCTCTCTCAACCACGCTCTTTTTATTTCCACACATCTCTCTTACCCTTACATTACTTACTCAATCAAACCACCTCACACCACACATTGTCCTCAAACATCTCATTTCCAGCACATCCACCCTCCTGCACACAACTCTATCCATAGCCCACGCCTCGCAACCATACAACATTGTTGGAACCACTATTCCTTCAAACATACCCATTTTTGCTTTCCGAGATAATGTTCTCGACTTCCACACATTCTTCAAGGCTCCTAGGATTTTCGCCCCCTCCCCCACCCTATGATTCACTTCTGCTTCCATGGTTCCATCCGCTGCCAGATCCACTCCCAGATATCTAAAACACTTTACTTCCTCCAGTTTTTCTCCATTCAAACTTACCTCCCAATTGACTTGACCCTCAACCCTAATGTACCTAATAACCTTGCTCTTATTCACATTTACTCTTAACTTTCTTCTTTCACACACTTTACCAAACTCAGTCACCAGCTTCTGCAGTTTCTCACATGAATCAGCCACCAGCACTGTATCATCCGCGAACAACAACTGACTCACTTCCCAAGCTCTCTCATCCCCAACAGACTTCATACTTGCCCCTCTTTCCAAAACTCTTGCATTCACCTCTCTAACAACCCCATCCATAAACAAATTAAACAACCATGGAGACATCACACACCCCTGCCGCAAACCTACATTCACTAAGAACCAATCACTTTCCTCTCTTCCTACACGTACACATGCCTTACATCCTCGATAAAAACTTTTCACTGCTTCTAACAACTTGCCTCCCACACCATATATTCTTAATACCTTCCACAGAGCATCTCTATCAACTCTATCATATGCCTTCTCCAGATCCATAAATGCTACATACAAATCCATTTGCTTTTCTAAGTATTTCTCACATACATTCTTCAAAGCAAACACCTGATCCACACATCCTCTACCACTTCTGAAACCACACTGCTCTTCCCCAATCTGATGCTCTGTACATGCCTTCACCCTCTCAATCAATAACCTCCCATATATATATATATATATATATATATATATATATATATATATATATATATATATATATATGAAAGGAGGGCAAGGAATAGAGTGAATTGGAGCGATGTGGTATACTGGGGTTGACGTGCTGTCAGTGGATTGAATCAAGGCATGTGAAGCGTTTGGGGTAAACCATGGAAAGCTGTGTAGGTATGTATATTTGCGTGTGTGGACGTATGTATATACATGTGTATGGGGGGGGTTGGGCCATTTCTTTCGTCTGTTTCCTTGCGCTACCTCGCAAACGCGGGAGACAGCGACAAAGTATAATAGAAATATATATATATATATATATATATATATATATATATATATATTTTTTTTTTTTTTTTTATACTTTGTCGCTGTCTCCCGCGTTTGCGAGGTAGCGCAAGGAAACAGACGAAAGAAATGGCCCAACCCCCCCCCCCCCCCATACACATGTACATACACACGTCCACACACGCAAATATACATACCTACACAGCTTTCCATGGTTTACCCCAGACGCTTCACATGCCTTGATTCAATCCACTGACAGCACGTCAACCCCTGTATACCACATCGCTCCAATTCACTCTATTCCTTGCCCTACTTTCACCCTCCTGCATGTTCAGGCCCCGATCACACAAAATCTTTTTCACTCCATCTTTCCACCTCCAATTTGGTCTCCCTCTTCTCCTCGTTCCCTCCACCTCCGACACATATATCCTCTTGGTCAATCTTTCCTCACTCATTCTCTCCATGTGCCCAAACCATTTCAAAACACCCTCTTCTGCTCTCTCAACCACGCTCTTTTTATTTCCACACATCTCTCTTACCCTTACGTTACTTACTCGATCAAACCACCTCACACCACACATTGTCCTCAAACATCTCATTTCCAGCACATCCATCCTCCTGCGCACAACTCTATCCATAGCCCACGCCTCGCAACCATACAACATTGTATATATATATATATATATATATATATATATATATATATATATATATATATATATATATATATTTTTTTTTTTTTTTTTTTTTTTTTTTCTTGTTATTTACCCCTGAGTGCCTGTGTATCACATCTGAGTATGTGAAAACAATCTCAACAGAAAGAAATGCCATTTCCATGTCTTCCTCCCTGAATAGTGGCTGTCATATAAATCGTTCACACCCTTTCCAGGTGCTTACTTGGCACTAGACTAGTCCAACACTGAAGTAAAGATGTTAATTTTGTGTATTGTCTGGTTTTGTTGAAAGCAAATCTAATTATTTCATAAAGGATACAATTTTTTTTTTTCATCTTTCCCATTTTCCATGGTGGAATTTCTGGACCACACAGCCATTGAAAAGTTAACTTATTTTATCTTTTTTTTGTTAACTTTTTTGTGCCATAGTATATCATGTACTACACCCATGCCTAAGAATGATACAAAGGAGATACTTTTGAGAAATGTCTGCACCACCTTAAAAGGAAACATGGAAATTCTAGAAAGATTAGATAACAGTAGTGATGAAAAACATCATCCAGTTTGATATGGGAAGTAAAGGCAGGTTGTCAGAGGAACCATAAGGTTCTCAGCTTTACTGTTGATCCAGGCATGTCAAGGTAAGGATAGTGCCTTAATGAAAAAGCTATCAAAAAGCCCAAGTTTGAAACCATTGCTGAGGTGGTGCAGAAGTGATACTTCCAACAATGCTGCAATGTAGGTGGTACAGGTATTCCATGGAACACTGTCCTAATGGTGTTGCCTGCTTAGCATGACTGATACAAGAGGGCCAAACAAGTGCAAAACTCTCTCCCCATATGTACAATATGTACAATAGGATTATTTTATCCATTATCATTATTGTCTGTCCATTAGTTCAACTGTTTGTCTATCACTTGGAGTCACACTTTAATGTAAAACTTTATTCTTTCGTCTTTTTCCTTGCGCTACCTCGCAAACGTGGGAGACAGCGACAAAGTATGATAAAATAAATATAAAAATTTATCCTAACCAAAACTTGAAGACTAAATCAGATACTCATGAATTACACTCTTTTTTCTCAGCATTTAAAGAAGTCAGTGACATGAATTTAGTTTGGGTTTTGCTCAAATAAGGGTCTATAAAAAGGCTTAAGCTGAAAGTTAACCTAGGTGGTTTCATAACTTGAAGAAAATTCCACCTTATGCTTAGGAACTTAATCCACATTTTTTTTGATATTTCTCAAACAATATTTCCAACCATTCTTAATTTACACAATAACTGTGGTGCAATGCAGTGACACAAGTGTTACATGTAACATACTTGTAGTTGTCTATAGCCAATGGTTTACTACATTATCTGTACATTGTTCATTAATGGTAGCTTGTAATTTTCTTTAGCTTTATGGATAGTATACCATTGTTTCTGTTGGCTTGCCTTATACTGTACTATATAGCCCAAAATGAAGCTTTTAGTTAGACAAGGGTACAAATACCCTTAACTTGTCCAGTAAAGGTTCAAAATAAGTTTAAGGCAAAACCAATTTCTGCTTGCCATCAGGTGCCTTATAAGTGATATTGCTCCATACACTGACATCTAAGATCCTGTAATAAGAATATTGTTGAACTCTTTGAACAGTATAAGAAAATGCACTTGTCATTCCTTGTGTAGGAACTTTTTGCTTCTATTTATGGACCTTATCATTGAAAATTATTGATTTTATGAGATGAAGTACTGAATATATCATTCAGCTGCAAAGACATTCCTTGTACATGTATCTTTTCATGCTTTGCGAAAAAGACAGACTTAACAGTTTATGATCATAATTTTTTGTGACAGAACCAAAATCATTGCATGACAGTTTTTGGTGATTATGTGTAGTAAATGTATTATTCTTCTTATATACGAAGTCTTTTTATGATACTTGAAGAAAAATTGCTTTTCAGCTATCAGCCACCTGGTTCTCTGGGAGATGATTTTTGCAAGCAACAAACGCAACAGCGGCGACATCGCAAGGATCCCAGAGGCAGGTATGAAGACAAGGATGGTACCTCTAGATACTACAAAGACCAAAATACAAATGGATTTAGGGGAGAAAATGGAGATTTAGTAGGAGAGGCACTCAGCTTAGCACAGAGGACAAGGGGTAGGGGAGGACACAGAACAGCAGCATATTCCCAAAAGCAGTTTAGTAGTGGCGTTGGTGGCAGTAGTAAAGGAAAATGAGGAAGGGGTTCTGGAGAAATTCCTAAGGGGAAAATTAGAACAAATATTCAAGAAAATGACAGTTGAAATATAAGTTCAGTTGTAGAGTAGAGTATTGAAGGAACAATGAAAATTTCAAATTCATGGCACTCAAGAATGCTATGTTTATAATCAGAGGGTTGTTTGATATATATCAGTTGAGAAAGAAGAGAAATTCATCAGATTTGTTATTAGGGGGGAAGGCTGGTTTAATTATTGAAGTGGAGTTTGTAAGATGGCAGTGAATACTTAATGTATTGGGTAATTAAGAATGGAACTCTTAAACGTGGTTGCTGATACATGTAATGGTCACTTTAATGTATTTCAGCAGCCTAATTGAAAAAAGGCTGTAACATCTGTATTGCACCTAACTTTATTTTATTATTAAATTATCATTAATTCTGATATTTAACATGAAATATGTATCTCTGATATACTTAGATATGTAGCAAGATAGTCTAAAATATTTTGATAAAGAAAGGAACAATTATGTATTTTTTTTATTTACACTTCTAAATTAGAAGGGTGAGCTCTGTAATCAGTCCATCTTTTTTTGCTGCCCTCATCTCTTTAAGTACCTTAGAAATGAACATTTCATCCTGTACATGGGAGTATGAGAAGAGTGTGTATGAGAGCGCTGAAGAGGGTGCACAGAAAAGGATTGTACGTACAGAGAGGATGAGTGAGGAATGGCTGAATGAGAGGGTATACATGCTGGAAGTGAAGAGAACAGTGAAGGAAGTTGAAGGATGGAGTGAAAGTTCTTTTAGTGATTGAGGCCTGAACTTGTAGGAGTGTGTAAGGTGTGCATGGGATAGAGCAAATTGGAGTGATGTGGTATACAGTAGGTGCATGCCATCAGTGGGCTGAACCATGGCATATGAAGCGGTTAGAGGAAACCACAGAAAGGCTTATGGGACTTGGCTGTAGAAGGGGGGACTATGGTTTTTGTGCATTATTCATGACAGGGCATGTGAAGGAAACTGAGGAGAGGTCTTTTAATCCTAGTTGTGGATAGGGATCTGTGGTTTAGGTGCATTATATGTGACAGCTAGAAAGTGGATGTGAGTGACAGGCCATTTTTTTTCTCCTGTTACTACCTTGTTTTGCAGGAAGTGGCAAACAAGTGTGAAAAAATTACTTGCTGACACAAATTTCTCAAAATTGTGACTTCTCCATTTCTTATTTGTTATGAAGTGTGTTTACTGATTATATTATTTAGAGCTTTAAGTTTCTCTTTCTTGTTACAAACACAATATATCAGTAAGAATTTATATTTATCTTTTCTCATACACACTCAAATTCTTTTACTAGTGTCGGCAACTCATTCCCTTTATAGGTATTTACCTGTTTGTATGATATATTGAGTCCATGAGTAAAGCATCCCTTTCGACATTTTACAATACCTTCAAGCAAGTTCAACTCCTGGAATTCTTTATTTTCAGTCTCAGTTGGTTATGACCCATCATTATTAGCTCAATTTCTAGTTTATTTTGCAAAAGATATGCATTCTGGGACATACACAGACATTGCAAGTTCCATAGACTTGCAGTAATTTGTTATTATGAAGATCTATCACACCCACAGCAATGTAAGTCTTCTATACTCTACCTATCATAGTCTATAGAGACCCAGAACCTGTGTGGCTTTCACAACCTTCATCAGCTTAACCAAAGCTTTCTTCCCAGTTGTCTGTATAACAGCCAGTGATAAAACCATCAGTATTAGGTTGCAGAAAAGTCTGATTACCTGGTATTTATGCTTTCATAGTGAATATATGCTTCTGAGGGGCCATCTCCATCCAGTCCCTCACCTGTGGTATCTCATAAGGCACAATGATGGGATGCTTATGTTTTTTATCCTCATACACAATGCTTGCTATAATGGATGCACCAGCTCTATAGAAAGATGTTGATGACCCATAACCCCCCCTGAGGTGGACCACTGCCAACAATGTCCCATTCAAACAAAGACCATGGTTACGCATATCCATCTCACCTCCAGTCAAGTTCTACCCCTTAATGTCTTACTTTGCCCTAGCTTCCTCCAGGATGCTCAGTCCATCAGACATCTTGGTATCACTCAGGATGATAAACAGTTGGAGAGAATACATCAGTACCATCTTTAGATTCTCCAAGTAATGTCTCCATGTCTTCCACAGACTCGAGGTACACTCCCTATTCCTGACTTCAAGAATATCCATACAATCTTCATTCTTTCCAAACTCACCAAAGCCTTCCCCACCTCTTAAGATGATGTAGGGATGGAAGTGCCAAAATGTATGCAAAAGATTGATAAGAAATATTTCATAAATTTTTGATGAAGGTATGTAATTGCCTAAAAGTGTATAAACAAGGATAGGGATGATACAGCTATAGAGAACTCATCCCTACATGGTTTTTGATTGACAGATATAATTGGTTGCATGTCATGTTTTATTAACTGAACATCCCATCCCAAGTGACAGCACCGTTTGATGGTAGAGTCACTGATGTAGACATCTTTGTGAGTAGTAATTTGGAAACTAATAGACAAGAATAATGTCTGGCTGTGTGTCAAAATACAAGTCCAAAACTTGCGTGCAGCCAGAAATTATTTTTTACTACCAAAGTCATTTGGAGATGATTTTTGAGCTGTATCAACCCCATTGTTGTTGCAAACTTTTTGGCACTTCCATCTCTACATTATCTCTACATGAAAAGTTTATTCTTATTCTTGTTTGCATTCTTTTTGGCATTCATTCCCTACATCATATATATATATATATATATATATATTGTTTCCTTGCGCTACCTCGCAAACGCGGGAGACAGCGACAAAGTCTAAAAGAAAAAGAAAGAAAAAGAGTTTGAATGGAGAAAGGCTGGAGGAAGTGAAGTGTTTTAGATATCTGGGAGTGGATCTGGCAGCGGATGGAACCATGGAAGCGGAAGTGGATCATAGGGTGGGGGAGGGGGCGAAAATTCTGGGGGCCTTGAAGAATGTGTGGAAGTCGAGAACATTATCTCGGAAAGCAAAAATGGGTATGTTTGAAGGAATAGTGGTTCCAACAATGTTGTATGGTTGCGAGGCGTGGACTATGGATAGAGTTGTGCGCAGGAGGATGGATGTGCTGGAAATGAGATGTTTGAGGACAATGTGTGGTGTGAGGTGGTTTGATCGAGTGAGTAACGTAAGGGTAAGAGAGATGTGTGGAAATAAAAAGAGCGTGGTTGAGAGAGCAGAAGAGGGTGTTTTGAAGTGGTTTGGGCACATGGAGAGGATGAGTGAGGAAAGATTGACCAAGAGGATATATGTGTCGGTGGAGGGAGCAAGGAGAAGAGGGAGACCAAATTGGAGGTGGAAAGATGGAGTGAAAAAGATTTTGTGTGATCGGGGCCTGAACATGCAGGAGGGTGAAAGGAGGGCAAGGAATAGAGTGAGTTGGAGCGATGTGGTATACCGGGGTTGACGTGCTGTCGGTGGATTGAATCAGGGCATGTGAAGCGTCTGGGGTAAACCATGGAAAGCTGTGTAGGTATGTATATTTGTGTGTGTGGACGTATGTATATACATGTGTATGGGGGGGTTGGGCCATTTCTTTCGTCTGTTTCCTTGCGCTACCTCGCAAACGCGGGAGACAGCGACAAAGTATAAAAAAAAAAAAAAATATATATATATATGAAATGCTTTCTTTTTTTCTAACACATTCACCGTTTCCCACATGCATGAAGTGGTGAGAACAGATGGCTGAGCCTTAGAAGGAAAAATCCTTGCTTAGCTCCTTTCTCTGTTCCTTCTTGAGGAAAGTGATACAGAAGTGGAGGACTTTCTGGATTTTTATTATATTTTTTGCATATTTTTTTTGGTTCTTCCATCTCTACATTATTTTGCATTTATGAAATTTATCTTATAGTTTGTTTTACTTTTGTTGCTAGGCTTTCTTTAGTTGGATTATAAGGTTTCCTTAGAAGATTAACCCTCCTTTTATTTGTACGCTCGCCATGGTAGTGTGTTAAACTGATAAGGTACCTGCCTGCTACTGACTGACAAACAAACCATATTGTACTTAGCTCTGTTGAAAGAATTTTTTCTTTCATATGAGACAGGAATCTGAGATGGCCAAGATTTGAGCTTGCAATTGCCCATACCGGCTAAGCTACCATTAAAATGAAGTGAAACAGTACATTTCATTCTTGCTGCCTCACTGACACTGGAAATACAAGCAAGTATGAAAAAAAATCATTCTGAATTGTTTAAGAATATGACATAATAGTTATGTATATCACAGTTATAAGTAAGTTAAACACTGAATATGGCTTGTAGAATAGAGGAACCGGTATGTCTTCATTTTTTGATCTGGCGTCATTACTGCAATTTGAATTAAGAATGTGCGGACTTGCAATTCTGTTATCATTTTTTAATCATTGAATACTCCTGATACATTGATTATTAGAATTATAAAAGAAATACATGATTTAGAGTTTAGTATGAATTGTTAGGATGCAAATGACTGAAGAGTTGCTGTTTATTAGGAAATGAATGTTAGGTGATTATAAGATTTTGAATTCTTTATTTCATTTGACAGACTTGAATGGATATTCTTAAACTCACATGTTGCGGACCTTCATAAAGGTCATGTTGAATTGATTCAGAATAACTTAAGTTACATATTGATAAGAATAACCAAGGTTCTAAATCTAATTATATTTTGAAGTATTGCATTTACAAACTTTTAACGTGGCATACCCTAATTTAATCTTCTCTCTTCCAAGGTTAGGTTTTGAAGTGAGAAATATAGTATGCTCATCACATTTAATGGCTATGTAGGTGATCAGTCATATATACCAAAGATATAGAGCTTAAAAGTGGTGTACATACAAAGGGGTACAGTGCAGATTCTATGTGTCATGTAGGTTAAGCACATTGTACCAGTCATACATATCAAATTTGTTACACAAACAGTATTGGTCAAATGTATTAAGAGTACAGTATAAGGCTTTTGTTGATCATATATAGTATAATGAATGTGTGAAGCATTATACTAGCATCAGTCATGCATGTCAGTTGCACACAGTGAACATGTAAAGCATACATAAGCATTAGTGTTGATCATACATACTTAGCATATGATAAATAGTCCATATGTGAATCACACATACCAAGTCTATACAACATAACTGTAGTGCCAATCATAAACAACAATAATATAGGGCATATCATTTGTATCAGCCAAGGACCTCCGTAGTGTAGTGTTCAGCATTCCTGACTGTGGCAAATTCACAGGCTGCCCAGGGTTGAGTGCATTGGTTCAAATCCTGGTTGTTGCTGTCAGTCCACAGTCAACTCAACTGTTTATCAAACCCAAGGGGTTGGTTGATAAAATGGGTATTAAGCTCAGGCTAGGGAAATATACAGTGCCTGCCAATGTAGTAGGCATGAGGAAACTGATATAAAACCATGAAAACTGTGTATTCGCCACCAACTACTACTGTATTGGTTTCCTTTCCCTCTTTATACACTCCTTGAAGTGACCAAGAACTGAATCATAAATGAAACGGTGAATTTACAGTGCTTGCAATGCACTTGGAGTCAAATGGATCACACCTTGGGTGACTTTACACATGTCCGTTACAGCCACCTGTTACAGAAGAGGTGGACTCGTTACTTTATGAGACACTTCTGAACCTAGCTTCATCCCACACTACATATATTTTGTAAAAATCAATTCTTTTCTTCTGTTGTCTACAGAGTATGAGGGTTTTGAACAGTCTGTACTTCATGTAAGTGGTAATGCATTGTCCTTACTGTCACACCACCAAGCAGTCTAGGGTTTTCTCTTTTTTTCTATTATGCTCAACTGAGCATCTACATCCATTTGAAGTTTAAGAACATTCAGAGTACATGGAGAGGTTTTACTGACCTTTCCACAGCTTTTCACATAGATTGGTGTGGCATTGCCACCATCATTAAATTTTTATCACCCATTGTTGTATTGATCTCATGCTTGCACAAGTAATATTGGAAATTTCCATGTTTGCCTTGTTTCTCTTGTGAAGTGCAACTACAGAAACTATTTTGTCACTTGTAAGGTGAATATTTCCAGCTGTAGTAGGTGGGAGAAGTACAAAAAGATTGAAAAAAAATAAGGACATAATTGGGGAGCACAAGGCATTCCCACCCCCTGCTAATACTAAACTGCTACTGAAGCAGGTTCGTGTGGTATGCCTGTGCATGAAGAGTTGCCAGTTTTCGCTAGAGGGCACCAACTTCACTATCAGACACCAACACTATTTTATAAAGGTGGGTTTTTAAGTGATTTGTGTTAGTAAAATCGCCACAGGTCTGCTAGCGCTGACTTTGGCGGGCATGATACATGCTTGTATAGTGTTAAGAAGATGGCCTTGATTAGGGCTTCAGTTATGTTATCTGTCTCAGCTAACATAAGGAAAAGAAAAACATCAGTTATATAAAGCATAGTTAATAGCATACCTTGATTATATATATTAATTTTTCAAAAGAGGGAATGGAGAAGGGGGCCCAATGAGGATTTTCCTCTAAGGCTCTGTCCTTTGTTCTTAATGCTATCTCACTAATGCAGGAAATGGCAAATATGTATGAAAAATCAGATGGCATACATCAAGTAATATGGCAGTGTATTTCTGAACTAGTTCTGATCCTTTCTTGCCTGTTCTGCTTGTGTCAGAAAACCCAAACTCTACCTCCTCGGAGGCATGCCTTGATATAGCCCATCCATAACAAAGTGTTTTAACTCTTCCATTATTGTTGACTGTCTAGTCAGGTTCAATGGTTGTATGGCCCAAGGTGAGGTGCCTGAAGACCGGCAGAATGATATATATTGTTCCCTTGTATATGGCCAAGGGTGAAAAATTATTATTCAAGCTACAGAGGATTAAAGCTACTAAGTCCATCTGGTAAGGTGCATGGGAGAATGGTAATCAAGTAGTGGCATGCACAAAACACCTGACTGGGGAGAGACAACATAGCTTCTGGAGAGATAGAGGATGTGTGACCAGGTGTTTTCCTCAGAATAATGCTGTACTATTTTTCCATTCTTTGAAAATGATACAGCATTATCAAACATAACACTACTTGCGGGCAGAGTCCATTGATGGAAATTCTTTGTGGAAGGTGCGACAAATATATGGTTTAGAAGGAAAGATACTAGAAACGGTGATGAGATTTTATCAAGAGATGAGTTAGTTGTTAGCAGATGAAATTACACCGTTGGCAGACTCAGGTGAGAAATTACAGAGGCTGGTATTTGAATTTTTGAGAGTGTATGTTGAAAATAAAAGTATGTTAATGAAGTTTAGCAGGGGAGGGAAATGGTTTAGTTTAAATGGAGGAAGTTGGGTGTTTTAGATACCTGGGCATGGACATGACAGCAGATGGAAGTTGGTGCATTACAGTGTGTGGAAAGAAAGTACACCATGGGTGTTATAGTGCTGCCTGTGGTGTTATATGGATTCAGGGAGTGGGTTAAGAATATACAAGTATGGGAAAGGGTGGATGTGTTAAAAATGAAATGATTGAGGACAATAGTTGGTGTGAAGAAGGATGATCAAGTAAGAAATGAGATGTAAAAGGTAGAAAAGAATGGTTAAGAGAGCTGAAGAGGTAGTGCTGAACTGGTTTGGGCATATGAGCGAGAAAAGACTGACTAAGAGGATACACATGTCAGAAGTGGAGGGGATAAGAAGGAGGGAGAGACAAGACAGGTTGGAAAGATAGAGTGAAAGATACTTTTAGTGATGGGCCTGAACATGTAGGAAGGTGTGAGGCATCCAAGAGTTAATGGGAGAAATGTAGTATATAGGGGACAACATGCTGTCGTGAGCTGAACCACAGCTAAGGAAGTAGTAAAGGAAACCATGGGAACTAGTTGTAGACAGTGACTTTTGTTTTTTGCATTGCACAGGACAGCTGGAGAGTGGATGTGAGTAAATGAGGCCATTCTTTGGCTGTTCTTGGCTTTTCCTTGATAATGCCAAAAATGTGAAGCATCTGGGCGTAAACCATGGAAAGGTCTGTAGGGCCTGGATGTGGGTAGGGAGCTGTAGTTTCGGTGCTTTACACATGACAGCTAGAGACTAAGTGTGAAAGAATGTGGCCTTCTTTGTCTGTTTTCATGGCACTACCTCATTGAAGCAGAGGATAGTGATGCTGTTTTCCTATGGCACGGTGTAGCGACAGGAATGGATGAAGGCAAGCAAGTATGTATATGTACACGGGTATGTATGTAATGTCTACGTATGTGTATGTATGTATATGTTATGTATATGTATATATATGTGCATCTGTGGGTGACTGAGTTTGGTAAAGTGTGTGAAAGAAGAAAGCTGAGAGTAAATGTGAATAAGAGCAAGGTTATTAGGTACAGTAGGGTTGAAGGACAAGTCAATTGGGAGGTAAGTTTGAATGGAGAAAAAATGGAGGAAGTGAAGTGTTTTAGATATCTGGGAGTGGATTTGGCAACGGATGGAACCATGGAAGCAGAAGTAAGTCACAGGGTGGGGGAGGGGGCAAAAGTGTTGGGAATGTTGAAGAGTGTGTGGAAGGCCAGAACATTATCTCAGAAAGCAAAAATGGGTATGTTTGAAGGAATAGTGGTTCCAACAGAGTTATATAGTTGCGAGGCTTGGGCTATAGATAGGGTTGTTCATAGAAGGGTGGATGTGTTGGAAATAAGATGTTTGAGGACAATATGTGGTGTGAGGTGGTTGGATCGAGTAAGTAATGAAAGGGTAAGAGAGATGTGAGGTATTAAAAGAGTGTTGTTGAGAGAGCAGAAGAGGATGTATTGAAATGGTTTGGTCACATGGAGAGAATGAGAGAGGAAAGATTGACAAAGAGGATATATGTGTCAGAGGTGGAGGGAACAAGAATGGGAGACCGAATTGGAGGTGGAAGGATGGAGTGAAAAAGATTTTGGGCGATCGGAGCCTAAACATGCAGGAGGGTAAAAGGCGTGCAAGGAATAGAGTGAATTGGAACAATGTGGTATACCATGGTCGACTTGCCGTCAATGGATTGAACCAGGGCATGTGAAGCGTCTGGGGTAAACCAAGGAAAGTTTTGTGGGGACTGGAAGTGGAAAGGGAGCTGTGGTTTCGGTGCATTATACATGACAGTTAGAGACTTGGTGTGAACGAATGTGGCCTTTGTTATCTTTTCCTTGTGCTATCTCGTGGGGGATGGGGGATGTCATTTCATATGTGGCGGGGTGGTGACAGAAATGAATAAAGGCAGCAAGCATGAATTATGTACATGTGTATATATGTATATATTTGTGCATGTATATATATGTATATGTTGAAATGTATAGGTACGTATATATGCGTGTGTGGATGTGTATGTATATACATTTGTATGTGGGTGGGTTGGGCCATTCTTTCATCTGTTTCCTTATGCTACCTCGCTAACGCGGAAGACAGCAACAAAGTATAATAGATGAATATATATTTATTTATTTATTTATCCTTTGTCGCTGTCTCCTGCGTTAGCGAGGTAGCGCAAGGAAACAGAGGAAAGAATGGCCCAACCCCCCACATACACATGTATATACATACACATCCACATACACGCATATACATACCTATACATCTCAACGTATACATATATATACACACACAAACATATACATATGTACATAATTCATATGGTCTGCCCATATTCATTCCCATTGCCAACCCGCCACACATGAAATAACAACCCCTTCCATCACGAGGTAGCACTAGGAAAAGATAACAAAGGCCACATTCGTTCACACTAAATCTCTAGCTGTCATGTATAATGCACAGAAACCATAGCTCCCTTTCCACATCCAGGCCCCACAAAATGTTCCATGTTTACCCGAGACGCTTCACATGCCCTGGTTCAATCCATTGACAGCTTGTCAACCCCGGTACACCTCATCGTTCCAATCTACTCTATTCCTTGCATGCCTTTCACCCTCCTGCATGTTCAGGCCCTGATCACTCAAAATCTTTTTCACTCCATCTTTTTACCTCCAATTTGGTCTCCCACTTCTCCTCGTCCCCTCCACCTCTGACACATATATCCTCTTTGTCAATCTTTTCTCACTCATTCTCTCCATGTGACCAAACCATTTCAAAACACCCTCTTCTGCTCTCTCAACCACACACTTTTTTATTACCACACATCTCTCTTACCCTTTCATTACTTAATCAAACCACCTCACACCGCATATTGTCCTCAAACTTCTCATTTCCAGCACATCCACCCTCCTCTGCACAACTCTGGATTTGGCAGCAGATGGAACCATGGAAGCAGAAGTGAGTCACAGGGTGGGGGAGGGGGCGAAGGTTCTGAGAGTGTTGAAGAATGTGTGGAAGGCAAGAACATTATCTTGGAGAGCAAAAATGGTTATGTTTGAATTCCTTCAGTGGTTCCCAAAATGTTATGTGGTTGTGAGACATGGGCTATCGATAGGGTTGTGCTGAGGAGGGTGGATGTGTTGGAAATGAGATGTTTAAGAACAATATGTGGTGTGAGGTGGTTTGATCAAGTAGGTAATGAAAGGGTAAGATAGATGTGTGGTAATAAAAAGTGTGGTTGAGAGAGCAGAAAAGGGTGTATTGAAATGGTTTGGTCACATGGAGAGAATGAGTGAGGAAAGATTGACAAAGAGGATACATGTGTCAGAGGTGGAGATAATGAGAAGTGGGAGACCAAATTGGAGGTGGAAGGATGGAGTGAAAAAGATTTTGCTCGATCGAGGCCTGAACATACAGGAGGGTGAAAGGGGTGCAAGGAATAGAGGAATTGGAATGACGTAGTATACTGGGGTGGACATGCTGTCAGTGGATTGAACCAGGGCATGTGAAGCGTCTGGGGTAAACCATGGAAAGTTTTGTGGGGCCTGGATGTGGAAAGGGAGTTGTGGTTTCGGTGCATTACACATGACAGGTAGAGACTGAGTGTGAATGATTGTGGCCTTTGTTGTCTCCTCCTAGCACTACCTCACGTGCACACGGGTGGAGGTCGTTGCCATTACATGTGTGGCAGGGTGGCTGCGGGAATGGATGAAGGCAGCATGTATGAATATGTACATGTGTATATATGTATATGTCTGTGTATGTATTAAAAAAGGGGGTGACTGTGTTGTTGACTGGTTGGTGAGGATATTCAATGTATATATGGCTCATGGTGCAGTGCCTGAGGATTGGCAGAATGTATGCATAGTGCCATTGTACAAAGGCAAAGGGGATGAAGGTGAGTGTTCAAATTACAGAGGTATAAGTTTGTTGAGAATTCCTGGGAAATTATATGGGAGGATATTGATTGAGAGGGTGAAGGCCTGTACAGAACATTAGATTGGGGAAGAGCAGTGTGGTTTCAGAAGTGGTAGGATGTGTGGATCAGTTGTTTGCTTTGAAGAATGTATGTGAGAAATACTTTGAAAAACAAATGGATTTGTATGTAGCATTTATGAATCTGGAGAAGTCATATGATAGAGTTGATAGAGATGCGCTGTGGAAGGTATTAAGAGTATATGGTGTGGGAGGCCAGTTGCTAGACGCATTGAATAGTTTTTATCGAGGATGTAAGGCATGTGTACGAGTAGGAGGAGAGGAAAGTGATTGGTTCTCAGTGAATGTCGGTTTGTGGCAGGGGTGCGTGATGTCTCCATGGTTGTTTAATTTGTTTATGGATGGGGTTGTTAGGGAGGTGACTGCAAGAGTTTTGGAGAGAGGGGCAAGTATGCAGTCTGTTGTGGATGAAAGAGCTTGGGAAGTGTCAATTGTTCGCTGATGATTCAGCGATGGTGGCTGATTCGGGTGAGAAACTGCAGAAGTTGGTGAATGAGTTTGGTAGCGTGTGAAAGAAGAAAGCTAAGAGTAAATGTGAATAAGATCAAGGTTATTAGGTATGGTAGGGTTGAAGGACAAGTCAACTGGGAGGTAAGTTTAAATGGAGAAAACTGTAAGTGAAGTGTTTTGGATATCTGGGAGTGGATTTGGCAGTGGATGGAACCATGGAAGCGAAAGTGAGTCACAGGGTGGGGGTGGGGGTGGGGACGAAAGTTCTGGTAGCATTGAAAAATGTGTGGAAGGTGAGAACATTATCTCAGAAAGCAAAAATGGGTATACTTGAAGGAATAGTGGTTCCAACAAAGTTATGTGGTTGCAAGGCGTGGGCTATAGATAGGGTTGTGCGGAGGAGGGTGGATGTGTTGGAAATGAGATGTTTGAGGACAATATGTGGTGTGAGGTGGTTTGATCGAGTAAGTAATGAAAGGGTAAGAGAGATGTGTGGAGATAAAAAGTGTGTGGTTGAGAAAGCAGAAGAGGGTTTATTGAAATGGTTTGGTCACATGGAGAGAATGAGTGAGGAAAGATTGACAAAGAGGATATGTGTGTCATATGTGGAGAGAACAAGGAGAAGTGGGAGACCAAATTGGAGGTGGAAGGATGGAGTGAAAAAGATTTTGAGCGATCTGGGCCTGAACATGCAGGAGGGTGAAAGGCGTGCAAGGAATAGAGTGAATTGGAACGATATGGTATACCAGGGTCGACGTGCTGTCAATGGATTGAACCAGGGCATGTGAAGCGTCTGGGGTAAACCAAGGAAAGTTTTGTGGGGACTGGATGTGAAAAGGAAGCTGTGGTTTCGAGCATTATACATGACAGCTAGAGACTGAGTGTGAACGAATGTGGCCTTTGTTGTCTTTTCTTAGCGCTACCTCGCGCGCGTGTGGTGTGGGGGAGGGGGGGTGCCATTTCATTTGGCGGGAATGGATGAAGGCAGCATTTATGAATATGTACATCATATGTATATATGTATATGTCTGTGTATGTATATGTATGTATACTTTGAAATGTATAGGTATGTATATGTGCATGTGTGGGCGTTTATGTACATACATGTGTATGTGGGTGAGTTGGGCCGTTCTTTTGTCTCCTTGCACTACCTCGCTAACGCGGGAGACAGCGACAAAGTATAATAAGTAAATATACAAAATGGATTTGTATGTAGCATTTATGGATCTGGAGAAGGCATATGATAGAGTTGATAGAGATGCTCTGTGGAAGGTATTAAGAATATATGGTGTGGGAGGCAAGTTGTTAGAAGCAGTGAAAAGTTTTTATCGAGGATGTAAGGCATGTGTACGTGTAGGAAGAGAGGAAAGTGATTGGTTCTCAGTGAATGTAGGTTTGCGGCAGGGGTGTGTGATGTCTCCATGGTTGTTTAATTTGTTTATGGATGGGGTTGTTAGGGAGGTGAATGCAAGAGTTTTGGAAAGAGGGGCAAGTATGAAGTCTGTTGGGGATGAGAGAGCTTGGGAAGTGAGTCAGTTGTTGTTCGCTGATGATACAGCGTTGGTGGCTGATTCATGTGAGAAACTGCAGAAGCTGGTGACTGAGTTTGGTAAAGTGTGTGAAAGAAGAAAGTTAAGAGTAAATGTGGTGAGGTGGTTTGATCGAGTAAGTAACGTAAGGGTAAGAGAGATGTGTGGAAATAAAAAGAGCGTGGTTGAGAGAGCAGAAGAGGGTGTTTTGAAATGGTTTGGGCACATGGAGAGAATGAGTGAGGAAAGATTGACCAAGAGGATATATGTGTCGGAGGTGGAGGGAACGAGGAGAAGTGGGAGACCAAATTGGAGGTGGAAAGATGGAGTGAAAAAGATTTTGTGTGATCGGGGCCTGAACATGCAGGAGGGTGAAAGGAGGGCAAGGAATAGAGTGAATTGGATCGATGTGGTATACCGGGGTTGACGTGCTGTCAGTGGATTGAATTAGGGCATGTGAAGCGTCTGGGGTAAACCATGGAAAGCTGTATAGGTATGTATATTTGCGTGTGTGGACGTATGTATATACATGTGTATGGGGGTGGGTTGGGCCATTTCTTTCGTCTGATTGCTTGCGCTACCTCGCAAATGCGGGAGACAGCGACAAAGCAAAAAAAAAAAAAAAAAAATATATATATATATATATATATATATATATATATATATATATATATATATATATATATTCGCCATTTCCCGCATTAGCGAGGTAGCGGTAAGAACAGAGGACTGAGTATTTGAGGGAATATCCTCGCTTGGCCCCCTTCTCTGTTCCTTCTTTTGGAAAATTAAAAATGAGAGGAGAGAATATATATATATATATATATATATATATATATATATATATATATATATATATATATATATATATATATATATATACTTAACCAATGCATTAGTAAACGGCGGATCTAGATATATTTCCATTGGCTTGACCTTTATATAAAGTTAGATTAAATAACATACACTTAGTTGTTCCTGACGCCGTTTTCTGGTGCTGCTGGACCTTATCGGTACCGTAAACATATCCCAATACCAGTCTGGCTCATCTCAAATGATGGCATATGTGTGTGTCTAGCTACGTTCCCTTATTGCACTAAAATCTAGCTTCCTAAAGCTACTTTCGTTGGAAACCAACATTTTGAGATTACTTTTCCCCTTTCCGCATTGATCTACGGATAAGGTTTTGCAGTTTTATGTTCATAGAACCACATATTCAAATCTTTGGTTTTTGTGATTGTATCTAACTGCATCAACGTAGCCTGCTTGATTTGCTTTAGCCATTGAAGTAACTTCTCATCTTTCTTGACATCTTTTACTTAAAGTCTTATTAGGTTATATTTTGGAGCAACTTCTCCTCGTCTATTAAGAAATTTTAATGTAACCAAGACCCCTGGATCCCTCTGTCTGTAATCACAGTCAGTGGCAGCTAACCAAGACGACTACGAACACGGACAAGTTTGTAGCGAATGCTGTTAGCTTTCATTTCTTCGTGACGTGACCAATATGGTGATTCATACTTTGCACTGAATCTAACCTACGCTAAGGATACCCTCTTTAAATGTTATCCATGTATCTCAAGGAAGGTTTGACTGGCGGAAATATAGAGGCGTCGTCCATAAACCTTCTTACAGTTTCTGTTGCCGTTTTGGACATGTGTGACCCCCACACACTCCCACTTGTAAGTCAATATCTTTACGTTACTTTCTGGCAAATGATAATTTCGATAATTTCGTTAAGTTGCAATGTCTCGTGTCTTCACTATTAATTTATCTTCAACTGAATATCACTGGCTATGTATCCGACTCGTGCCGAAGCCTGGACTAGCATACTATTACCTTGAGGTGATTAGGGCTCATGTAATTAGGCATAGCATCATCGACAGAGACACACATACAAGTCTTGGAAGCAGGACACCCTTGCTTCATCAGAACCCTGACTCGATCCTCTTGCTAGCTAGCACTGGTGGTATTCTCGATCCACGAATTCGTAATGCCTTATCTGTTAATACCTGTTTATATGTATATATATATATATATATATATATATATATATATATATATATATATATATATATATATATATATTCTTCTTTTACTATACCTTGTGGCTGTCTCCCGCATTAGCGAGGTAGCGCAAGGAAACACGATGGAACGGCCCCAAGCCACCCACATACACATGTATATACGTACACGTCCACACACGCACATATACATACATATACATTTCAACGTATACATATATATACATACACAGACATATACATATATACACATATACATAATTCATACTTGCTACTTTTATTCATTTTCGTCGCCACCCCCCTCCCCTCACACGCGCGCGAGATAGCCTAGGAAAGGACAACAAAGGCCACATTCGTTCACGCTCAGTCTCTAGCTGTCATATGTAATGCACCGAAACCACAGCTCCCTTTCCACATCCAGGCACCACAGAACTTTCCATGGTTACCCCAGACGCTTCACATGACCTGGTTCAATCCATTGACAGCACTTCGACCCCAGTATACCACATCGTTCCAATTCACTCTATTCCTTGCACGCCTTTCACCCTTCAGCATGTTCAGGCCGCAGTCGCTCAAAATCTTTTTCACTCCATCTTTCCACCTCCAATGTGGTCTCCCATTTCTCTCGTTCCCTCCACCTCTGACACATCCTCTTTGTCAATCTTTCCTCACTCATTCTCTCCATGTGACCAAACCATTTCAATAAACCCTCTTCTGCTGACTCAACCACACTCGTTTTATTACCACACATCTCTCTTACCCTTTCATTACTTACTCGATCAAACCACCTCACACCACATATTGTCCTCAAACATCTCATTTCCAACACAACCACCCTCCTCCGCACAACTCTATCCATAGCCCACGTCTCGCAACCATATAGCATTGTTGGAACAACTGTTCCTTCAAACATCCCCATTTTTGCTTTCCGAGATAATGTTCTCGACTTCCACACATTTTTCAACCCCCCCCCCCCAGAACTCTCGCCCCCTCCCCTACCCTATGACTCACTTCCGCTTCCATGATTCCATCCGCTGCCAAATCCACTCCCATATATATATATATATATATATATATATATATATATATATATATATATATATATATATATATATATAATGAAATTGAGTGGGAGATGTATAAAAGAAAGAGACAGGAGGTCAAGAGAAAGGTGCAAGAGGTGAAAAAGAGGGCAAATGAGAGTTGGGGTGAGAGAGTATCATTAAATTTTAGGGAGAATAAAAAGATGTTCTGGAAGGAGGTAAATAAAGTGCGTAAGACAAGGGAGCAAATGGGAACTTCAGTGAAGGGCGCTAATGGGGAGGTGATAACAAGTAGTGGTGATGTGAGAAGGAGATGGAGTGAGTATTTTGAAGGTTTGTTGAATGTGTTTGATGATAGAGTGGCAGATATAGGGTGTCTTGGTCGTGGTGGTGTGCAAAGTGAGAGGTTGGGGAAAATGACTTGGTAAACAGAGAAGAGGTAGTAAAAGCTTTGCGGAAGATGAAAGCCGGCAAGGCAGCAGGTTTGGATGGTATTGCAGTGGAATTTATTAAAAAAGGGGGTGATTGTATTGTTGACTGGTTGGTAAGGTTATTCAATGTATGTATGACTCATGGTGAGGTGCCTGAGGATTGGCGGAATGCGTGCATAGTGCCATTGTACAAAGGCAAAGGGGATAAGAGTGAGTGCTCAAATTACAGAGGTATAAGTTTGTTGAGTATTCCTGGTAAATTATATGGGAGGGTATTGATTGAGAGGGTGAAGGCATGTACAGAGCATCAGATTGGGGAAGAGCAGTGTGGCTTCAGAAGTGGTAGAGGATGTGTGTATCAGGTGTTTGCCTTGAAGAATGTATGTGAGAAATACTTAGAAAAGCAAATGGATTTGTATGTAGCATTTATGGATCTGGAGAAGCATATGATAGAGTTGATAGAGATGCTCTGTGGAAGGTATTAAGAATATATGGTGTGGGTGGCAAGTTGTTAGAAGCAGTGAAAAGTTTTTATCGAGGATGTAAGGCATGTGTACGTGTAGGAAGAGAGGAAAGTGATTGGTTCTCAGTGAATGTAGGTTTGCGGCAGGGGTGTGTGATGTCTCCATGGTTGTTTAATTTGTTTATGGATGGGGTTGTTAGGGAGGTGAATGCAAGAGTTTTGGAAAGAGGGGCAAGTATGAAGTCTGTTGGGGATGAGAGAGCTTGGGAAGTGAGTCAATTGTTGTTCGCTGATGATACAGCACTGGTGGCTGATTCATGTGACAAACTGCAGAAGCTGGTGACTGAGTTTGGTAAAGTGTGTGAAAGAAGAAAGTTAAGAGTGAATGTGAATAAGAGCAAGGTTATTAGGTACAGTAGGGTTGAGGGTCAAGTCAATTGGGAGGTAAGTTTGAATGGAGCAAAACTGGAGGAAGTAAAGTGTTTTAGATATCTGGGAGTGGATCTGGCAGTGGATGGAACCATGGAAGCGGAAGTGGATCATAGGGTGGGGGAGGGGGCGAAAATCCTGGGAGCCTTGAAGAATGTGTGGAAGTCGAGAACATTATCTCGGAAAGCAAAAACGGGTATGTTTGAAGGAATAGTGGTTCCAACAATGTTGTATGGTTGCGAGGCGTGGGCTATGGATAGAGTTGTGCGCAGGAGGATGGATGTGCTGGAAATGAGATGTTTGAGGACAATGTGTGGTGTGAGGTGGTTTGATTAAGTAACGTAAGGGTAAGAGAGATGTGTGGAAATAAAAAGAGCGTGGTTGAGAGAGCAGAAGAGGGTGTTTTGAAATGGTTCGGGCACATGGGGAGAATGAGTGAGGAAAGATTGACCAAGAGAATATATGTGTCGGAGGTGGAGGGAACGAGGAGAAGAGGGAGACCAAATTGGAGGTGGAAAGATGGAGTGAAAAAGATTTTGTGTGATCGGGGCCTGAGCATGCAGGAGGGTGAAAGGAGGGCAAGGAATAGAGTGAATTGGAGCGATGTGGTATACCGGGGTTGACGTGCTGTCATTGGATTGAATCAAGGCATGTGAAGCGTCTGGGGTAAACCATGGAAAGCTGTGTAGGTATGTATATTTGCGTGTGTGCACGTATGTATATACATGTGTATGGGGGTGGGTTGGGCCATTTCTTTCGTCTGTTTCCTTGCGCTGCCTCGCAAACGCGGGAGACAGCGGCAAAAAAAAAAAAAAAAAAAAAATTTTCTTTCATACTATTCGCCATCTCCTGCATTAGCGAGATAGCGTTAAGAACAGAGGACTGGGCCTTAGAGGGAATATCCTCACCTGGTCCCCTTCTCTGTTCCTTCTTTTGGAAAATTAAAAAAAAAACGAGAGGGGAGGATTTCCAGCCACCCGCTACCTCCCTTTTTAGTCGCCTTCTACGACACGCAGGGAATACGTGGGAAGTATTCTTTCTCCCCTATCCCCAGGGATATATATATATATATATATATATATATATATATATATATATATATATATATATATATATATATCTTTCTTTCACACTATTCGCCATCTCCCGCATTAGCGAGGTTGCGTTAAGAACAGAGGACTGGACCTTTGAGGGAATATCCTCACCAGGCCCCCTTCTCTGTCCCTCCTTTTGGAATATTTGTGTGTGAAACTGTTTCTGTACTTTCCATGTACTCATACCATCTTTCTCAATTTCCCTTTCAATGGAGTTACGGATTGCAGTTCATTCTGGATGTCTTTTGCTCATAATGGGTCTGGTCGTGTTTCACTTAACATTTCAGGATGATGACAGCTGCTTAAAGGTAAATTTCATCTTGAAATTTAGAGATCTTGATTCGTACCAGTCTATCAAGTAAGATCTTTACATTTTTTTTTTCTTGTTTCTGTCTTGCCGGATCTTCATCTTCAGTGTGTAGTAAAGTATAAGATCTCTCTCTTCAGACCACTAATTGCTCGGCTCAGACAGGATTCTCTTGATCAAGTTGACTCTCAGGTCCGTATCAATAGCTTCTGGGAGGCCTGAAAGGTCATAGAAAATCAGATTACAGTGAAAACATAAAAATCCCAGTTTCCTGCTATTCTGCGCGACTTACAAAATGTCCTTCCCTTTACCAACGGCAATATTATCAGGATAAGGGTGTATAATCATTCCGTCTTTCCTTGGGTATATATCTCCATCTGCACATATCCATGAAATATCCAAACAAGAATGGTGAAAGCACAATACCCTGTCTGACTTCAGTTTGCAGAGTGAATCATCCCTGTTTCTCTGGGCTCCATCAATACTTTCACCACCTGATGATGGTTGTCATGAGTGTCTTTTTGTTACTAAGTATTTCTACGCTCATATCCTTCACCTCCTAGTGTTTTCTATGGTATATATTAGTTAGCCTGTCGCATGTCTCTTCCGACTAGAAAAATATTATGTATGCAGCACTCCCAGCTTTTCTTATAAACTATTTTTCGGAGCAAAGATCAACTCTACTGCTCACTCCCTATCTGGAAGTAGGCCGACATTTTCTGGTTTGTCCTCAACTAGGTATTGACGATTGTTTTTTCTCTTTCAAGTGTAATGTTTCTTGGAACACATATACTCCTGTTGTTTTTTGTAATATTTTTTTTTTAATAATGTCCTCCAGATGAGCATGTATTTCTGTAAGTATAGCAAACCATATAAAGCCCGTAAATCATAAGTAGCAGTATCTAGCGAAGATACGGAGCAGTACCTAGCGGAAGTTGCTATGTAGATCTAAACTCTGATATTGCCAAAGGCTCGTTTGATTAAGGAGCACATGGTACAAAATGCATGTCTGTGCATGTGATGAATAACAAGCCATAGTTGTGGTATTTTAAGAAATATAAGAAACAAGAAAAAAATCAATTCGTGTCCCACTAGAAACAAGCTAAAATCTTTGAGAAATCAGTCTAACAAAGTGGTACATATACAGTATATCATATAGGGCTTCTGAGAGGGGGATTCAGGGGGTACAATGTACCTGGGCCTGGGGATTTCCTGGGATCTCACAAAATGCAGAAAGTCAAGAGAACGGAGACTCCATCCCAGCCTTCTCTCATCTTCCATACCCTTTTTGGCCTCACAGCTCATGGCATAAAATCGTGGTGGATAAAAACACGATGACTAATGGAAGGGGACCCGAAAGTAACTTCGTACCCCCCCTGATAAAATTCCTCCCATGTTCCCTGACAGTGAGCACCAAGTCTGTATGCATTATTATTCATCGTATGTTTAGTGTATGAATGTGGAAGCCGAGTTCTCATTTTAAAAAGAACATAAAATTTGTAACTTGCACACTATAGTTGGAATTAAGAGGACAGAGTGAAGAATGAAGATGTGATAAGGGTATGTGTTCACCAAGTAGAAGTGTATGTTTGAACATTTTCACGTTGGTTTGACACGTACAACATAAGGGAGAAAAATTGGGTCAGTCAAGATTTGTGATGATAAAGCCAAAGATACCATAAGTAACCGACAATATGATAGAGAGTAAAGTCATTTTTAAGGATATTGCAGATGCAGCAGTTAGAGGAATGATAAGGGTCCGGCTTCATAACAAGTAATGGTGACGTTTCAACTTTTAGAACAGTAATCCAACTATGAAACTAAGAATATGGTTAAGTGATAAATACCGTGTACAATATACAGCCGTGATTGTTTTTCCTTTGCTTGTGACTTTGAATTTCTTTTCATTTACGAAATAATGGACAAAGACACTCGTAACCTTAAACTAACTACGCCACGTATGAGAAATAGTTTACGAAATAAGCAAAAACAGGAAATTCTTAAGTGCAAGATTTTTTTTATAATGAATATTAGGTCTATATTTCTATTTTTTATATATCTCCCTCTCATCGAAGAATATGATATGATTTACGATATTAGCCTTTTTATAAAGCTATAATTCAACATGTTTTCGAAATATCCGCCATGTTTGGTGGTGTAACATCCCGGGAGCAATGTTCCTGGCTTCACACACCTTAAAGTTAAAACCATGACATAAAACATGGTTTGTTAAGACAAACATATCGAAATAAGTATCTGTTATGCAAATATTCATGGATGGATTTCTCCATGGTTATATACAAAGGATGAAAGGAAAGTTTATCTGCAATTTTGTAACTCCCGCCAGAAATACTTTCCTGACGTCACATCCGCTTATCAGAATTTCCTGATTTAAACATCTTGAAAGCGATTTTATTGAAATCCTATATTCATACCACAAAATCCTTATAAATTAACTGACCTATTGGGAAAGATTCAGATTTCAAAAAGCTGTAATAATGTAAAATTAATATGTGACATGCGCGACGCCGCTCGAGTCTGTGACGCATCGGCCCAGACCAGCGGGAAGGAACGCTTGACGGACACCAGCTACCAGTTTAAAATTACTTTGTGGCGTCGGCGGAATACTTTGCGGAGAAAATGGTAAAGGAGGTGAGTTTTTGTTTCGTCCTGTTGACTGAGGCAGATGGATGTCGGATGAATAGCGAGAGGAAAGGATTTTAGAGGTATTTTGTCATGGCGCCGGGGTAGGAGGAGGCCGGCGAGACGTCATGGCGGCGATGATTGTGGCTTCCTTGTCATGGTGTAGTTAGTCTTTTCTCGTCCCGCCGGCCATGGTCGCCTGATATTGTTTAGGACTTTGAGAATGAGTCTTGGTGAATTTGTATTATGAAAGGATATGAAGTATTATGTACTAAAGAATGATTGTGTAGACAATGGAAATTCAATATTAACAAGATTTTTTTTTGTGTTGAAAGGTTGCGACGGTCTGGTTAAGTATTTGTGGTATTCCTGCATGTGGGTGAGGCAGGAGATGCTGGCCAGCAGCAGGAAAAGTATAGCTGCGTCCTTGGGAAGTCTATCCCTGGCAGAGGCCGTAGGTCTGTCACACGTGGGGCAGTAGTGCTTCATGGGACATAGTTATAGTTATTGAAACTGATCTCATGCTTGGGAGATGTCATTGAATGGCGAATCGCGTTTCTTTGGAAACTGTATTTAAACTTATAAGTGAATGTTGGAACAACAGTGTGTTAGGCTTGGGTTTCATCATGGCCGGGGTCCGCCATTGGTGCGTCTCTGTGGTTGACTTAATATAGTTTCATGAGCGGGACACTGAACACGTGGGCTGGTCAATACTGTGTCTCTTTGGCTACTGTTGACACGCTTCATCAGCCCACGTTGCCTGGTTGATGTTGTATATGAAGCATGTTGTAAGAATGAACGCAGCCCACGTTGCCTGGTTGATGTATATCAAGCATGATGTGAGAATGAACGACCTTATACATAGACATTGGGCTGTGAAATCTCTGCTGTAGCTTATTTCAGAAATTATAAATATAGGAATTTGAGTTACAGGAGAGTTGTTGTAGACGGGGCTTATGGGGAAATTGTCCTGGTTGAGGCAAGATAGCCGGATACTTTTACGTTAATTACTCGAGTTCATTGTAATTATATTTTGAGGAACACGTTTTTTAATTTATATAGCATAGATGTTCAATGGTTCCCATTGTGTACAGGGTGGCATAAAGAACCCTGGCGTCGTAAGTCGTCTACAATGTGGATATCAGGGATGAGTATGCCTAGGTTGCTGAAACGAATTTTTGTTGATTATTCTCTTCATTTCCCGTTCGTCTATAAGGCACAGTAATGGGAGGATTGCTATTGGTTTAGTTTATGTGGTGGGCGCTGGCATGTTTGGGATGGCTGTGCAGAATGTTTTAACAATGATTATGGTCCTAATATAATCCATTTCCTTAATGTCATTTTCTCAAGGTACAATGGATGCAAAACTTTCCATTTCCTAAATGCAATATTCTTTGAAGGTATGCATGGGCCCCACTAATTACAATGATTAAAACATTGGCAAGTTAGGTAAATGTTTATTTTTCTTATGAAATTAACTTGCAGAAATTTGTGAATCATATCTACGGGGAAAATATTTACATTAATGTGGTTTAAGCAAATACATTGATAGCAGTGGATTGTCTTGTAACTTGACTATATGCAGTGAATATAGTAAGAATGTTAGGTTTTTTTTTTTCAGATTCCCATCTTAAACTCTACTTATAATTTTGCGATCTCTTGGACTTCTGATAATTGATATATCATAGCTTCTTTTTTCTTTTATGAATATGAAATATAACTACAACTAGTTCAAATTTGGTGTATATCAGACTTTCAAAGATCATACCTTGCTGCAGTGCTTAGAGGTAAATGATTAGATGCATTGGGTTGTTGAAAGAATTTATTGGGTGTTGATGGGAGGAATGTATATATGTAGGTCATTCTGCAGCATTGATATGGATTTTAGTTATCTTTAGGTGCTTTGGGGCAGTGTATTAGGGAAATTTTTTTGGATAATTGTGGTGCAATGCTGACGTATTTTCTGCCAAGGAATTTGTTAATTGCTGTAGGGATTGTGCAGTGATGTGTACAAGCATATCAGGTGGTCACAACCACAATGCCAGTGTGTGTATCAAAGATGGTACATTGAAGCTAGTTTTGGGGAATCTTAGAGTACCAAATATTCTTTGTGGGGTATTGGGCTTTCTTGATAGCTGGTGCCATGTTCTGATGTATATATCAACTGTAATGTTGAAAATTGAAATGTCTGGATTACAAGGGGGTCAGGTGGTTGTCATAGGTTCTGTTGGTTTTTACGAATATACTATATTACTTAAACCTGTATATATTAATGGTTTATGTAATTGATAGAAAAAATGCTTTAGATTATGCAAGGCCAATGCCATTATGTTGACTGACAAATTTAGTGTTACCCAGTTAGTTTGCTGATACTTTGGTTTCTAAGACATTTAACCCTTCAGCCAATAAGTCAATTTTCTTCTGTTACTGCTTTATTATGCACACAAAGTAATTGTATTTATTCTCATTGACATGAACTTGTTTGTTGTTACTGATCTTTACCAGTGTGGATCTGTTCCCTTTCCCCTCCAGTCAGTTTGATAATCCTTGAATGGTAAGAAAATTTTCACTTTTTTATTTAAGATATTGACAAAATCTACAAACCAAATGATTGTCATAGCCTACCTTTATTATTATGATAGTTTGTCAATGTCATCTTCAGTAGTCTTCAGAGTGATCATGAGTCTTTGGCCTACCCATATAAATACGAAAATATTTATTGGTAGACTATGTTTTTGATTGATTCATGAAAGAATTACGAGAATATAGATGCTATGATAGCAGAGGTAGATCTATGAATACTTATAGCACCATATCATTGTGAAACTTAACACATTTACAGAATAATTGAGACTTGTGGAACAAGGGTATTAATATTAATATATTAGGCAAGAAGAGGGGTAAGAAATCAGTTGGGGTCAAAAGAGTTGGTCACGTTAGTGACATGTTTATAGTTGGTGACATGTTTGAGCTGCTGTTGATAGCGAATGAGCCAGTGACATGTTAGATTGGGATTTAGCTGCATTGTCATCATTTTTATGAATGAACCATCCACCCCAATCCTTTTCTTGAGTTATCATTGATGATTGCTGTTGTATAGAACTTAGGTAAATGTTTATGTATTGGAAATAACTCCAGTAAATGCTTGGATAGTACTGAAATTGATTATAACATGATACCTTATAGCATTCTTCGTTGATCATATTAGTTAACATATTGTCAACATTTCATTATGCAAATATGAAGTCCTTTATATGTATAGTATTAGTTTCATTGTACAACGTAGGTTATGTAATTGTTGTACATAATCAGGATGGGCTGAGGTTTTTACAGGTCATTATTTATTATCTATAGAAGTAATTTGAATAATTGATCTGGTGATCAAGCAGTCTCATCATTCAGTATGATTGTATTACCTGTAACAGTGTGCAGGCTGAGAATGATGGCAATTTCTTATGCAAGCTAATTTTTTCTATATTATAGTTTAAATTGTCTTTATTTTGCATTGTCTCCTAATAATGATAAGTAAGGGTGGGCCATGTTGCTATGTTCATGTCTTTAGAAGCAGTAGAAACATGAAAAAAATATTTACATGAGAGTGTCAGGCAAGGAATTCAGTGAGGAATCAGAATCTGCAAGACTGTAGTTAATTGTATTAGTCCAGAGAAAAATTGAACTTTTTATCGGATTAGCTTTGACAAATGACACTCATGGTGATGAATACCAGACATGTCAGACATCTTCATGCTTTTGGAAGGATTTATTTGTGGGTGATAATTTCTTTAATTTTTTGGTGCTTGATAGCATGTTGCTGTAAAGGTTAATGTAAACATTTACTTATGTCAGTCCCCAGAATTAATTACCAAAATATACTTTATGCTTGAGGTTTTTGCACCTCCATATGTCGTACTTGAGGTTGAATGGACGTGACAAAAGTGTATAGAATTTTGAACTTTAGGAAAGTTATTTGATCATTTGAATATAATCATCTTGGAAGCATGATGAGACTCTGTAGCCTTAAAAAGCCAAAGAATTCGCAGCAACATAGCTTGGAGGTAGTGAGGGGTAATATGCACATTTCCCAGTCCCCCCCCTCCATGAATAAGTGAACCAATATGCCTCTTTTTGATAGTGCATGTTCAGGACCCGTTTCATAATTATCGTACATTATTTTAGTCGGGAAAACGAAAGAATGGGAGATAAGGGTAGACACAAGTAATAAGTAATTCCAGATATGTCTCGCCTGTAATTTACAAGTTTTGTTGTATTTGTTTTGGAAAGGTGTAATGAAACAAGCTCTGCATATTTGACAATCTTACTCTTTCTACGTAAGTTGGTTCTTTATTGGGGTGAAATGAACCCAGAAATGGGGAAAATCCACTATGTGGCAGTCAGATGATTATACAGCACTTGTAATGTCTCATAAACAGAAGTTTATACAGCACCCTTTTAATGCCCCATAAACTTGGCATGCTGGTTCTCTGCATTTGGCTTGCGACATGTCGACAATTTTTTATATCAATTGCCACGAATAGTTTGTCGCAATTATTTGTGTACTGTTTTGTTTGGGCACATATTACATATAGGTTTTCTGTTTGATGTTGGTAAATGTCTTTGTTCAGGTGAATTGTCACTTCTGTATTTTGTCGAACGTTTTGTGCTTGTAATGAAAAGGTTTTTTCCATTATCCAGACATTAATAGATGTGAATGATATTGAGGACTTGAAGGCAAAGGGAAGATGTTCCCATTTTGTAGACTAGTACAGATTCTTATAAACCTAAGGAATTGTGTTCTTGAAGTCGAGGAAAAAATATTTTGTGTATTTTCTGACCAGTGCTAGGAATTGTGTTCCCAAGTAAAACTAGTAAGCCATGACCAGGCAAATCCTTTTATAATTGATTGGGTACAATCTTTTTCAGCTTTTGGGTAATGCTGATGTCCCATTGTCTCCATCAGTTTAAGAAGTGCTAGTAACTAGGTTTACAGTAATTTTGTGTTGAATTGTGCATGTAATGTCAGCAGCATTGGTATGAAAATGATGCGCATTTTCATATCCCAAAACAGTTCAGTACTGGTGCACTTGTGTGTTTGGTCAGAATTTAAATTTGTTCGTCTTTACTCTTTTAGTCTACTTTGGTGTTTGCTTTTCACTTTTTTTTTTCTTTTGTGATTACTTTAACTGCTTCAAATACTTGGCATCCATTTTGGGTAATTAGTTTGATAATGGAGGTCAAGAAAAAGAATGTTGAACCTTCAAGATAAAAATTGGAACAGAACTAGGTTAAGGAAGGGGAAATGGAAAATATTTTAATCTTATTGCTATGGAAAGTGTCCTGCTTTTGCATTCTATCAAAAAAATCTTACTGCTATGAAAAGTGTCCTGCTTTTGCATTGCTATCAAAAATTTATTTTGCTGAAAAGTTTAAATTGGTAATAATTTTGCTCATGTTTTTTAGCAAAGACTAATTACATGTATAGTATAACTAATCTCTGTTTCCCATGTCAGCAAGGTAGCTCCAGGAAACAGACAAAGAATGGCCCATCCACTCGTACACACACACACACAATATATATATATATATATATATATATATATATATATATATATATATATATATATATATATATATATTTTCATACTATTCGCTATTTCCCGCGATAGCGAGGTAGCGTTAAGAACAGAGGACTGGGCCTTTGAGGGAATATCCTCACCTGGACCTCTTCTCTGTTCCTTCTTTTTTGGGAAAAAAAACAAAAACGAGAGGAGGATTTCCAGCCCCCCGCTCCCTTCCCTTTTAGTCGCCTTCTACGACACGCAGGGAATACGTGGGAAGTATTCTTTCTCCCCTATCCCCAGGGAATATATATATATATATATATATATATATATATATATATATATATATATATATATATATATATATATATATATATATATGCACACAACTTATAAACAAAGTTTTGTATTTAATTCTTGATGTACTTAATGTACATAATTGCCTCAGCCCTAGTGAGATAGTGTTGGGAACCAATGATGTCCTTTTGCTCACATGAATATTGATGAATAACTTGCCGTGCATTTCTGCTACATGAAACTTTTTTTTTCTGAAACTAAATCAAAAGGTATCATGGAGTTTGTATGTAGATGTTCTACTGAATTTTGGGAGAATAGGACTAAAGAAGGGTGCTGGGTTAAGCATAAGGGAAAGTATGACTTGGGAAACATTAGTTAGATGACTTAGAAAACCTTAGTTAGAGACTGTAGTGGTTCAGATGTTTTAAGAGTGAGGCGAATCTGAACAGTTCAGGAGATTTCTGAAACAGTTTTGAGCCAGGCCTATTTTTGTGTAGAAAAATGCAAACATTTTCACTGAAAATCACTGGTTTTGGTCAATTGAATGGATTCTGAATTGTGGTATTGTAATCGCAAGTATTGGTACATCACAGAATTTCCGATAACTGATGGTTTGGCACCTCCTTAAGTCCGGACAAAATTACGCAAGGGAACTTTAAATTACTGCGGCCACCAGACTTGTTTGCTGGGTGGCCACAGATGGCATTGTGTGTAGGGTGCACTTATTTAAACATGGTTTACAATGCAGTTGTTAGTAGTGATACCGCAGTTCTGAAAGATTCTTAGCCTATTTTGCTTGAATTTAACCCTAGCCATGGCTTCTAAGACATGTGTTAGTTGTAGTGTCATGTAAACTCCAGTCCATATCGATCCAAGATAAAGTAGAACTGTTGAAAAAAATGGACCGTGGTGTTTCATTGTGTAATCTGTGACATCTACAGTATTGGTACATCAACTGTTTATAATATAAAGAAGCAAAGGGAGAAAATACTGAAATTCTATGCAGATCGATTCCAAGAAGCAAATGATGATTAGAAAAACTATAATTCAAATTTCTAGCAGTCCATGGTATACTTTAGACACGGGAGGTGTATGATTAGGTGGTTAGAGGTGTGTTAATGAATTATTACATGAACACGGTCTGGCAAAATGTTTAATCTGGCAAGGCCTTGAAACCAAGAGTGCTGGAAAATCGGTGTACCTGTATATGTAAATCAGTCTAAGGTTGCATGATAATGTTTCTATGATAGAGAGGGCATATCAGTTTTCATTTATTTTTATATGGACATCATTGACAGCAGTTTATAAATTTTTATATCTACTGTGGTGAGAGAAATACCCTAGCAGAGGTATCCATGGGCAGGAAAGGAATTTTGGCATCTTTGCCACATAATGCGATGAGCGAAAGAAAAAAATGAAGTGACCTTCCGTGTTAGATGTGAATGGTCTTTTAAATTATTCAAAAACTTTTTCATCGGCTGTATTAAGCTTTAATTAAAGTATACTAAGGATTTTTTCCTGCTGAATTTGAAAGTGGGTTTTTGCAATGTTCTTAAGTTACGTCAATATTGTTTTTCAACTAATGCTGTGTGCTAACCTACAAAACTTTTATTTCAATGGTAGGTAGCACTTCACAAATCAGCTAAATAGATCCCGCCCTCCAAAATTTGATTTTTGTAAATTTGGATGTTGCGTTATTTGACCGTGCCTAAATGTGAGAAAAAACTTCGACACTTTCAGACAGGTAAACTTAGACAGATTTGTATTCCCCATAGAAGTGTTAGACAGCAGCTGAGTGAGAGAATTGGGGAAGTTGGGGCATTGTAATGATCTTTGGACTGCCTTTTAAGTGCATCTCGATTGATAATCACTGCCATACTTTGTGTAATTATCTTTATTAACTCTACAGGGAGGGGGTTTTTACACTTGTGGGGCCCCATATCTTGGAACTTTTGATCATACATATGTGTATGCTGCCAATATTCTTGGTGTTTAAAATGTACATGGGACTTCATAACTGGTGTTAGTTTTCCAGGGTTTGAAAAGTTGTCAGTCTGAATAAAGTGTTTTAGGAAATTTAAAAGTTCAAATGTAACGTATGAGAAAAATGATAAAAATTGCTCTGGCCTGGATTACATAAGGCTAATATTTAATTTTTTTATTTATATTTATACTGACCTTAAAGCTTTGGTTGTTGATACTTGATAATGATTGACTCGTATGCAAGTTGCTTTTTTGCTAAAGTGGGGTCTGGAAAAAACTGAGCCCAAGTTTTCCAGGGTTTGAAAAGTCAGTCTTAATTATTTCTGGGAAACAAAAATTCAAATATGAACAAGAAAGATTATCAAATTGCTGTGTGGCCTGGATTATGTAGGGCCATTATTATCTTTATTTTTATTGACACATCGTAAAGTTTTGTTTCTTGAGAATAATGATTGATTCATATGCAAGTTACTTTTCTGCAAAAGTGGGACCTGGAAAAAACTGAGCCCTAAAGAGTTGTGTTGCTTTCTAGTAATTGTATGAACCCTGGTTTTTTGGACCTTGGTGGCAGTCACTGCAGTCTGCTTCAAACTGATATCAGTTTTCTACCTTGTCTGATTTATTGTTTTTAAAGTGCTGAAAGGTTTCCCAGCACCAGTTTGGATACTATGCAAGCAGTCATTTGGAGGAAGATCCTATTTTTTTCTTGGGTTTGCAGAGTCAACTGGCAGTTGGCATAAAGCCAAAGTAAGTCGTCTTGCCTGCTCATGCACTTCATTTATCACCTCAAGCTCTGTCTGGCATTGTATCTAAGTGCCCTGAGTGCAGAGCATTCCATTTTTGTGAGGTTTGCAAATGACCAGTTTCCCCAGACTGTAGATGTAGCTTATATTATCTTTCCAGATAGAGTATGCAGATATGGCAAAAGACGGCATTCGTTATCACCGAGAGCTTGCACAAGTTGATGAATGCGTAAGTATTTACATGGCTCTGTCCACACCCACACTTTTTGATGCAGGTATTTACTTGCTTGATAGATGCATAAGACGATATCATCCGCGCCATTCCCAAAGAATTTTTTGCATTGAGAAAACACGACAGTTGAGTTAATGGTTACACTCCCTGGACTTGATTTGGCCATTTGAATTATGTCATGGTCAGAGAACAGTAAGGTGGGCATGGGCATCCAGATTTACAGATTTGTTACCTTGTGTGCCTGATGAATTTGATCAGGGGACTGGATATCAACTATAAGAAATGAGATCTTTGGGAACTTCTGAAGAAATTTTTTTTTTCCACATAGTTCCTTAAGTGGAAATTTAAGTATTGATTTAGCATGTAATAATCAGAGTTTGGAAACTCTGTTTTGAAAGTACATGCATTTGTCCTATTACTACGCAATGTATGTGGGACATTATTTTGTAGACGACATGCTTGTCAGCGATATTAGAAATTAGATATGTATGTCATAGGAACCTCATGCAGGAAACACGCTAATCAAATTTTGGGGCACTTGGGAGCAAAAAATTTCTACCGAAAGTGCTGAATGAAGAAAAGTTTTTGTAACAATTGTATCAGGCAGACATATTTTGGGTTGAAACTTGGCAGATTGAATAGGTAGCCCCTCCTCAGCTCGTTTTGGCAGACAAGGTAACACTAAAAACTCGTGTATGTACAAGTATGTGGATACCTACTAAACTAATGTATTGTAAATACTAGAATATAGCTGAGGCAAAATGGAATGTTATCATGGAACATCTCTGACTCAAAATGATTCACAGAAGACTTCAGTATTGTTACATCTTGGGTAGAGTTCTTATCTATATCACCTTGGGATTCACTGATCCAGGCAGTGTTAGCAGGAATTAGGTACTTTTAAAACATGCCATGCCAGTACTAAGAGCAAGAAATGATTGGTGTAGTACTTGCACAGGCTTGTACAGAAAGTTTTCTCAGCTACTTAAGAAAGTGGGATTGAATTTTTGATATAACCAAATGGTTTTTAATGATTTTTTTTTTTTTACCAGAAATGGCAAAATCTGAAATTTTTAGAATGTGAAGTAAAGGATAAAAAAAAATTATGGTTGCAGTGGTATGTGGAGTCAATTTTTAATATTCTTGCAACACAAAAATGAGGTAGAATTGTATCGTTCACTGAAATATCCTATAGAAGTCAAATAATAGATGTGGATAAGGTTTGGAAATTCTCCCCACTTGTATTTTTGACAATTGAGAAGAGGGGCTAGGCCAATATTGTCCTTGTAAGGCTCTTTGCTGAGACAGGAAGAGTAAATTTTTTTTTTCTTTATTAAGCCTGTGTGCCATTTTCTGCTTTAGCAGGGAAGCATCATACGTAGATGTAGGAAGGACAATTCTCCCATTCACAACTTTCATGTACAAATATTCTCTTAATTTTTGTGTGATGCACTAAAATCACTGCCCCCTGTCCACAACAAGATCCCCCCAGCGCATTCCTTGGCTTCCCCCAGCTGTTTCTCATTCCATGGTTCAAATCATTAACAGTGTGTTACCCCCTTTATACGACATTATTTCATTGACTGTCATGTGCATGCTTTATCACCTTCCTGTATTTTTGGTCCTGATCACTCAAATTATTTTCCACTCCATATTTCTCCCCAGTTTGGTCTTGCCCATCTTTTCCAATCAGCTTCTGACATTAATCTCTTTTGTCAGCCTCTGCTCACTCTCCATATTTTGTAAACTTTTAGCACATCCTCAACACTCAACCACACTCTTTATTACCACATTTCTTTATCATTTAAGTAATTACTTGATTAAAATTTATACCTCATATTGTCAAATGTATTTTGAACACATGCGTACGTATATATTCTCATAATTGATTGCAGTTTCTCTTGATGGCAAGAGAGCACCAGGAACAAATATAGATAGGTTGTTGACTCATTCTTTTTGGTATGCAGTGTAAAACACAATCCTGTATCCCCAACCAGGACCTGCAGACATTGCCATGGGTTTACCTGGCTGTTTCACATGCCTTTTCAGTTAATTGACATTACCTTGACCCTAGTATACTGCATCATTCCAATTCACTTCATCCTGTGCAAGCTTTTCACCCTCCTCCATTTTCAGGCCATGATCACTGGAAACCTTTTTAACCTCATCCTTCTGTTGTCAATTTAGTGTCCCCAAAATTTCTGACACTCGTCCTCTTTGTCATCCTCTCCTCAGTATTCTGCACCCTTCTTTCATCTTGCTCCATGCACCTTTCCCACATGCCTGTGCTGCTTCTTTAAGTACCTCCTTTTCTTCAACCACTCCCCTAGATTTTACTCATCTTTTGCCATTTCACATTCATGATGTTCTCTTTCAAGCTTGCTCACTTTTGCCACATCTTATTCATAATGTATCCTTTTGTCTGAATACCTTGGCAGATCTTCCTCTAGAAGGTGAAGTCCCACCAGCTCCCCCACCCATCAAATTCACATAATTAAATTGCCCATCACTAATATTGCTTTCTTGCATCAAAACTTCAGACACAGTCACTCGTCTGCTTCCAAAAAACTTGCTACTCGTGATCTTTTGTGCTCGTCTGCTTCCAAAAAACTTGCTACTCGTGATCTTTTGGGGTCAGGTATAAGCATTGTCACCCATCTCACTTGGTACACTTATCATTTGTTCCCACCATATGGAGCACATTCCGTTATCCCATAATTGCTTCTGCAATAGTGCTACCCATCATTAGCTTTTGCCTTCACACCGAAACTGCAGCTCCATTTCCACACCCACAAAAATTTCCATGGTTTACCCCAGACGCTTTACATTCCCTGGTTCAATCCATTGACAGCACGTCGACCCCAGTATACCTCAGCGTTCCAGTTCACTATTCTTCGCACGCCTTTCACCCTCCTGTATGTTCAGGCCCCAATTGCTCAAAAAAATTTTCCATCCTTCCACCTCCAATTTGGTCTCCCAATTCTCTTTCCCTCCACCTCTGACACACATCCTCTTTGTCAGTCTTTCCTCACTCACTCTTCATGTGACCAAACCATTTCGGTACACCCTCATCTGCTCACCTACACTTTTTATTTCCTCGCATCTCTCTTACACTTTCATTACTTACTCGATCAAACCACCTCACACCACATATTGTCCTCAAACATCTCATTTCCAACACATCTACCCTCCTCCTAGCAACCCTATCTATAGCCCACGCCTTGCAACCATATAACATTATTGAAACCACAATTCCTTCAAACATACCCAATTTTTTGCTCTCCAAGATAACGTTCTCGCCTTCCACACATTCATCATCGCTCCCAGAACCTTCGCCCCCTCCTCCCCTGTGACTCTTCTGATTTCATGGTAATTAATGGAATAAAATGTTTGCATACTCAAATGAGGGTGAGAACCATTATATTGTCAATTGATAGTAAACTGCATCACTTAATAGATGTCATTCTAATACAAAGGAATTCAGATTGCAAGGGAACAATGCTTGAAGTTCAGCAGAAATTATTACACGGTTTATCTAATGTATACTCGAACACTACACACTTCAAAAAAAAAAGAATGTGTAAACTTACGTAAAGACTTGTTGCTTTGGCTCAAAATGCTGTTTGTATAGACTAGAATTGTTTGGCTTGCTTCCCAACTTTGTTCTTCCTTTGGTTCATTTTCAAATGGATGAGTTAGTCTGCTGCAATATTCATCTGGAAATCTAAATGCACATTTTCCATTTGAGTACTTGTGAAACTGTTGAGAATATTAAAGAAGATTCTTGTACATGATGGTGTTGTAGGTGCTGTATAAGTATTGCAGAGAATTGTCAAGCTTTTATGTCTTGACACCAGTGCTGTCACATGCTTAGAACTTTGCAGAAGTAGTTACAGGACAATACACTTTTTTTGTCATATTTGGCTGGTGTGGCATAACTGGCATGAATTTTTGTTTGTTCCATTTGTCCTTTTGCATGACAGGAAGAAACCATTTAAAGGTTTGTGCTAGTTTCTCATTTGCCTAGGCTAATAACTTGTGCATTCCTATTTTGAGTTTATTTGATATCATAGAACATCCAAAATGTAGATTTTCACATAAGAACTGTTTGTGCATGCAGTGTAGTGCTAGTTAAGTGCTTACTAAAGTAAGGTCGAAATAATTACTCAAGTTGTGTAACAAGTTTGTTAAATTCAAAATTTTCTGGTGAAGTAACCAACCAATTGGTGTCGCCTAAGTTTTTTCATGTGCTGTTAATTCATTTAATAGGGTGTTGTGGAGGAAACCCCCCACCCCCAGAATTCACATTAGGTTTATTCCATTGCCAAAAGACATCACAAGTAGAAATAGTTTTTAAGTACTGTTGAGTTTCTTATCCAGAGGGCAAGGGAGCTCTTTAAGATTTTGTAGTTGAACAACTGTGGGAAATGTTGTGCACACATGTATGAAATCTGGCATTTTATGATATAACTAGCAGACTTGAATGTTTGTATGGTGTAACTTTTTAAAGTCTCCCAGGAATTGTTTGTTAGTGTGTTCCCCTAGTTTTGCATCAGCACATTGACAGGATTTTTCATTTTGTCTTAGAAATTGTTGAAATTGAGCACATGTACAGAAGTTATCTAGCAAGCATTGTGTGTAATAGCTGATAATTCTCAGAAATACCCATACTCGTGGTATATTTCGGGTGTTTCAAGTCTTCTCCCCTACCCCATATAAAGTTAGATTTACTTGCTTCCTGGAGTTTGAATGTAAATATTAAGTAAAGTTTTGAATTTGGATGGCCATTTTGGCTGAAAGTATATAGTTGAACATTCCATATTTGGGGGTCATAACTGAAATTAATCACAAAAGGATGGTAGATCATAGTGGGACTACAGGCTTGTATGATTAGGATAAGTACAAGTGAAGTCTATCAACATAGTACAGGAAGTTTCACAGGACAAATTTTAGGTTTTACATTATACATCTATTGGTGATTAGTTGAATGTAGATAGTATTGTTGACATTGTATTTAATGGTGAACATCAAGTGATGTAAAGGTACATACTTGAACTGCAGTAATGCTGACGAATATGAATGTAATGTGATGAATTTTCAGTGATTGCATTGTTTTATAAGGTGAAATACACACAACTATGGAAAACTAAGATATTTGCTTGCTTAGCTGTGCACTTTTTAATAGATTGACATTTACTGTAGTAGAGGACCGTTCTTGTATGTATGTTTGAAAATGGTTGACAAAATGAGTGTTATGCATGTCATCAGTGGAGGTTAGTCTTTGTTAGTGTCAAGATGTTTATATTAGGGCCCTTTGACCCCTGAAATTATGTAGTTCACTAGAGCAGTCCAAGGGCTGAAGGATATGTCATGTTGCTTACACTGAGGGGATTATAGATCTGGCGTCGGCCTCTAGAGGAAGAGTTTTTGGTTCATTGGTAAAGCTATCATGTATGCATCTCATAATCAAATATTGGGGGTAGACACTTTGCGAAGATGTTAGGTCCAGTCGTGTAATCCAAATATTAAGCCAGGGCGGTAAGTGTCTTGTGTTAAGGTCAACATGTTGACTGTAGATAGACCAAGATTTCCGCTGACATGCCTTTTCCTTTTTAGGCTTGGATGAGGAATGTTTGTGTGGATGCATGGTATTGGAACTTTTTCTAAATTTGCTAACTTAACATGTGTAGTAAATCAACTTTCTGAAATATTTCAAGCTCTTAATTTGTGAACCCAGATATGGATAGAGTTGTGCGCAGGAGGATGGATGTGCTGGAAATGAGATGTTTGAGGACAATGTGTGGAGTGAGGTGGTTTGATCGAGTAAGTAACGTAAGGGTAAGAGAGATGTGTGGAAATAAAAAGAGCGTGGTTGAGAGAGCAGAAGAGGGTGTTTTGAAGTGGTTTGGGCACATGGAGAGAATGAGTGAGGAAAGATTGACCAAGAGGATATATGTGTCGGAGGTGGAGGGAACGAGGAGAAGAGGGAGACCAAATTGGAGGTGGAAAGATGGAGTGAAAAAGATTTTGTGTGATCGGGGCCTGAACATGCAGGAGGGTGAAAGGAGGGCAAGGAATAGAGTGAATTGGATCGATGTGGTATACCGGGGTTGACGTGCTGTCAGTGGATTGAATCAGGGCATGTGAAGCGTCTGGGGTAAACCACGGAAAGCTGTGTAGGTATGTATATTTGCGTGTGTGGACGTATGTATATACATGTGTATGGGGGTGGGTTGGGCCATTTCTTTCGTCTGTTTCCTTGCACTACCTCGCAAACGCGGGAGACAGCAAAAAAAAAAATATTAAAGTTAATTTACTATGGTTTACATGTTTACCCTTTTGTACTTGAATTGGTTTGAGTTTGATAAAGAATTTTGGTAAGTGTGCAGTACACTTGATCATAATCAGTCTGTTGTGGGTAGGTATGTGCAGTACACTTGATCATAATCAGTCTGTTGTAGGTAGGTAGTAGTTGGTAGGCAGTCTCCAACCAGGGAGGTATGTTATGGGTGCCATCCTCCTGTAAATTGGGAGTGTCAAAGACTGCTGTGTAGTGAGCCAGCACCAGGGTGGTTGTCGAGTTTATACTTTCAACATAGACTACTGCATCTTCTGAAAATGAAGCATGTTCTTTACAAAAAAAACATAAACAGCCCAATGATGTTAGTAGAAAATGTGTTCATTGGTTGACATAATTGACATGGTTTAATGACTACAGTACAGGCTTGTTGGTAAGAGCCAATAAGGTTAAGCTTACTGGTTTTAGAGTTCGGACATTGTTGTATGATACCAGTCAAGAGCCCTAAGAAATAGTATCAGCTGAGGGCTAAGAGAGAGGTGTGTTAGTAAGAATATGGTTGAGAGCTGAGGGTGTGCTTTAATGGTATGGCCATGTTGAGAGAATGACGAACTAAGGAGGAAGTGGAAGGTTGGAGTGAAATGCACTTTGTTATTGCATCGATTCAACAAGCAGTAAGGTGAGGAGTGCATAATATAGTGAGTTGGAAGGATATATGCAGGAAGTGATGTGACCTCAATTAGTTTAACCAGAGAAATTGAAGCATTTGGAGAAAGCCATGGAAAGTCACTGGGACCTGGTTGTGGATAGGAACCTCTGGTTTCCATGCATTGTACACAACGTGTAGATTGGATATGAGCAGGGCATGTGAAATGTCTGCAGTACACCATAGAAAGGTTTGCTGGGCCTGAAGGTGTTTAGGGAGCTGCTGTATCGGTGCATTACACATAACTAGAGAATGAGTGAGTGAATGTAGCCTTTTTTGTCCGTTTTCTGAAGCTACCCTGCTGTTGCAGGGGGTGGTGATGCAGTTTCCTGTGGGTTGGGGTGGTCCTGGGAATGGATGAAGGTAAGCTGTGCATTACACATGACAGCTAGACTGAGAGTGAACGAATGTGGCCTTTGTTGTCTCTTCGTAGCTCTACCTTGTGCGGGGAGATTTCATGTGTGGCAGGGTGGCAAGGGAAATGGATGAAGGCAGCAAGTATGAATATGTATGTCTTGTGTGTGTATATGTATGGATACATTGAAATGTATAGGTATGTATATGTGTGAGCATGGACGTTTATGTATATACATTGTGTGGGTGGGTTGGGCCATTCTTTCGTCTGATTCCTTGCGCTACCTTGCTAATGGAGGAGACAGCGACAAAGTATAAAGGATATATATATATATATATATATATATAATTTTTTTTTTTTTTTTTTTTTTTTTTTTTTTTTTTTTTGCCGCTGTCTCCCGCGTTTGCGAGGTAGCGCAAGGAAACACAAAAGAAATGGCCCAACCCACCCCCATACACATGTATATACATACGTCCACACACGCAAATATACATACCTACACAGCTTTCCATGGTTTACCCCAGACGCTTCACATGCCTTGATTCAATCCAATGACAGCACGTCAGCCCCGGTATACCACATTGCTCCAATTCACTCTATTCCTTGCCCTCCTTTCACCCTCCTGCATGTTCAGGCCCCGATCACACAAAATCTTTTTCACTCCATCTTTCCACCTCCAATTTGGTCTCCCTCTTCTCCTCGTTCCCTCCACCTCCGACACATATATCCTCTTGGTCAATCTTTCCTCACTCATTCTCTCCATGTGCCCAAACCATTTCAAAACACCCTCTTCTGCTCTCTCAACCACGCTCTTTATTTCCACACATCTCTCTTACCCTTACGTTACTTACTCGATCAAACCACCTCACACCACACATTGTCCTCAAACATCTCATTTCCAGCACATCCATCCTCCTGCGCACAACTCTATCCATAGTCCACGCCTCGCAACCATACAACATTGTTGGAACCACTATTCCTTCAAACATACCCATTTTTGCTTTCCGAGATAATGTTCTCGACTTCCACACATTCTTCAAGGCTCCCAGAATTTTCGCCCCCTCCCCCACCCTATGATCCTCTTCCGCTTCCATGGTTCCATCCGCTGCCAGATCCACTCCCAGATATCTAAAACACTTCACTTCCTCCAGTTTTTCTCCATTCAAACTCACCTCCCAATTTACTTGACCCTCAACCCTACTGTACCTAATAACCTTGCTCTTATTCACATTTACTCTTAACTTTCTTTCACACACTTTACCAACTCAGTCACCAGCTTCTGCAGTTTCTCACATGAATCAGCCACCAGCGCTGTATCATCAGCGAACAACAACTGACTCACTTCCCAAGCTCTCTCATCCCCATCAGACTTCATACTTGCCCCTCTTTCCAAAACTCTTGCATTCACCTCCCTAACAACCCCATCCATAAACAAATTAAACAACCATGGAGACATCACACACCCCTGCCGCAAACCTACATTCACTGAGAACCAATCACTTTCCTCTCTTCCTACATGTACACATGCCTTACATCCTCGATAAAAACTTTTCACTGCTTCTAACAACTTGCCTCCCACACCATATATTCTTAATACCTTCCACAGAGCATCTCTATCAACTGTATCATATGCCTTCTCCAGATCCATAAATGCTACATACAAATCCATTTGCTTTTCTAAGTATTTCTCACATACATTCTTCAAAGCAAACACCTGATCCATATATATATATATATATATATATATATATATATATATATATATATATATATATATATATATATATATATATGTGCTGGAAATGAGATGTTTGAGGACAGTGTGTGGTGTGAGGTGGTTTGATCGAGTGAGTAACGTGGGGGTGAGAGAGATGTGTGGAAGTAAAAAGAGCGTGGTTGAGAGAGCAGAGGAGGGTGTTTTGAAATGGTTTGGGCACATGGAGAGAATGAGTGAGGAGAGATTGACCAAGAGGATATATGTGTCGGAGGTGGAGGGAACGAGGAGAAGAGGGAGACCAAATTGGGGGTGGAAAGATGGAGTGAAAAAGATTTTGTGTGATCGGGGCCTGAACATGCAGGAGGGTGAAAGGAGGGCAAGAAATAGTGAATTGGAGTCATGTGGTATACAGGGGTTGACGTGCTGTCAGTGGATTGAAGCAAGGCATGTGAAGCGTCTGGGGTAAACCATGGAAAGCTGTGTAGGTATGTGTATTTGCGTGTGTGGACGTGTGTATGTACATGTGTATGGGGGGGGGTTGGGCCATTTCTTTCGTCTGTTTCCTTGCGCTACCTCGCAAACGCGGGAGACAGCGACAAAGCATAAAAAAAAAAAAAAAAAATATATATATATATATATATATATATATATATATATATATATATATATATATATATATATATATATATATATATTATCCCTGGGGATAGGGGAGAAAGAATACTTCCCACGTATTCCCTGTGTGTCGTAGAAGGCGACTAAACCACAGGTCATCAAGTGCTTTGGTCTGTGCAGAAAATGCAGGGTAATTTATTAGATGGAATGTGTCTGGAAGTTGCATTATGGGCATGAACACTTGATGTGTTGAATTGGTGTTTGTAGTGTCATTGTAATAGTTAATATACAGTTAAGGAAAATTTTTGACAAAATACTTACCCTTCCTAGATCTGCCATGAACACCTGTTTATCTAAACTCTTAGATAACCATTAACTGAGCTCTGCATACTTAAGCTGGTGATAGAACACGTGCTCTGCTGCTGAAAGAGATGAACTCGTTGCAAAATGAATACATAGTATAAATATTTTAAAAAGATGAAAAACTCGCAATTACTGTGACTTTCAGCCATTGCAGGTATAACAAACTATATCTTGTCTGCATACATGAATAGGAGTGTACTCATTTTAATCTTAAAATGCACAATATTTTAGGGAAGGATGTTAAAATCTAGTCCTCTAAATTCATAGATATGCACTGATTAATGATTGTAGATTTAATTTTTAGGCTTGACATTTATTCTGAAATACTTGTGTGGATTGAAGATTCTCTTTTGTTTGAGAACACAGCTTAACTGTAGTTTGAAGTCTTTAAGAAATAGGTTGCTAAGTGTAGTGTTTACAGTTCTTGAAATTGAAAACTTCCATATTTAACATGTGTAATTGAATGATAATTTTATCATGGGGCTTTATGTAAGCACCATGAAAATAGGTATTGGACGTGCAGAAGTTTTATAACATGTAGAAAACCTGCTTTTATTAAATTTGTGCTGCTGGAATAACTACCTTTAGTCCGATAACTTTATGCAGGTGTTTATTTTCCAAATGTTTTCACTTTATTACACACTTGGCTGGTTTTCATGTAACTAGAGTATTCTAGATACCATTCTAGTCTTGTCACCATTTGTAGAGACTACTCCCGTTTAAGAGGTCTTAACAGCATTCAGAAGGCTTACATCCTCACCCAATAGAACTTACACAGTATACTTCTATGTCAAGCTTCCTCTATTTCTATTTAAAAAAATGAATGGTCTGAAAGCTGCCTTTCCTACCTGAAATTATATGGTCTATTGCCCTCCTCTGCATATTACAATTAATGACAAAATTTTGGAAGGTTATAGTACCAGAAATTTTTGGCTTTATATATATGATTAACGGGTTTGGAAATTTAGGACACCATAACTATAGGAAACGGTTTGAGGCATAGATATATGTTTTAAAGTAATTTTCAAGGAGGCATTGCAGAACATACTATGTTTTTTGGTTCAAGTGACTGGAGAAGCTGTACATTGCACATGTCATAGTGATCTTTTTCATAGTTTGTGTGTGTTTGGTTTTGCTGTTTTCCTAGCAAGATGTTATCTACTTAGCTACTTACTGTAAGGTATATAATCCCCTTTTAATTTTTGGAAGTATTATGTTAGCTTTTTGTATTATTTTGGGAGACGTGTGCCTAGGAAACATTTTTTTCCATTAACCTTTGATTTGATGTGTAATATCTCAATTTCACCTTATTTTGATAAATGCAAGTTCCAATTCATCATGAATATTTTAATTTGGACAGGAACATTCAGAACCAGAGCAGATGCGGAAGCTGTTCATCGGGGGGTTAGATTACCGTACCACCGATGACAGTCTGAAGGCGTACTTTGAGCAGTATGGCGAGATTGTTGATGTAGTCGTGATGAAGGATCCAAAGACTAAGCGATCTAGGGGATTTGGCTTTGTTGCTTTTTCGCAAGCATACATGGTGGATGAGGCGCAAAAGAATAGGCCACACAAGGTAAGATAATGCTTTTTGTACTTTGTCTTGATTTCCATGTACTGTATTTGCAAGGTACCAGTCTCTGTACTATTTCCTCGCTCCATAGTATGGGTAGGGATTTAACAGGTGGGGTTTCATGCTCTGAACTTAAATTGGAGCACAATATTGATTTTATGTTTGCTGTTATTTTGGTCTACAGCTGTCTTCTGTGTGCACAGTCACTATCTTGCTAGATTATACCATTTGTCCTCTTCTATAATTGTAAAAACTTTATTAATTAATTTTCAGGCATTTGTTTTGGTCTTTTCCTAATTTCTATAGATTTAATTACTTGTTATGGCTTCTGGATGAGCTGACTTAATCTAACAGAGAACTGATTTAGATTTAAAGGTTGTGTTCGTTAACTCCTCTTTCTTGTTTGGTAAATTTAAGGCCTCCATCCTTTCCCTGTGACTTATTTCTTATAATTTAGAATACCTTTGTTGCCCAATTATGAATCTTTTCTGTTCATCTTTGCTCTTTGATTGTCAAGCATAGTCATGTGAAGTCCAGGGCAAATAATGGAAAAATCTGTGGCATTTGGTTATGGATAGGAGAGTTGTGGTTTCAGTGCAGTGCATGGAGAATGGATGAGTGGATATGCCCTTTCTTCGTCTATTCCTGCCACTACCTCACTAATTTGGTAAATGGTGATCAAGTATTGGGGGTAGGGGAGAGTTTTGCACTCTGGTTCACCAGTCACTTGAACTTACCATATTGTGGGGAGAGTTGACCAAATGAAAAGGTAAGAGGTAGGAGTTATATTGAGGGTTATGTATGAAAGCTCAAGACTGTGTGCTGAAATGGTTTCGAATGATGAGAAGTAGTAGATAGTAGTTTGTAGGCAGCCACCAGCATGGTAGTTATATTACCAGTACAACCCACTAGGGTATCAGGAAAATCGGTAATGGCTTAGTGAGCCAGCACTCAGGGGTGTTTTTCTTTCTGCCTCACCTTATGGACTGCTAGGATTCCGTCCACAAACGTAGAATTTCTACTTGCCTCATAACATTTCTCTCAGCCCATTTTTCCTAAGTCTAGATTCTTTGTGGGGTGAATGCTGTTTGATAGTTTGATAGCCCCATGGCAAAATGGTGGGAGGAATGATTAGAAGTATTAGTATTTAATCATTTATTACACTTTGTCGCTGTCTCCCGCATTAGTGAGGTAGCGCAAGGAAACGGATGAAAGAATGGCCCAACCCACCCACATGTATATACATACACATCTACACACGCACATACACATAACTATACATTTCAACGTATACATATATATACATACACAGACATATATACACGTACATAATTCATACTTTATTCATTCCTGTTGCCAACCCACCACACATGAAATTACACCCCCCTCCCCCGGCAAGTGCGTGAGGTAGCTTTAGGACAACAAAGGCCACATTTGTTCACACAGTCTCTAGCTGTCATGTGTAATGCACTGAAACCACAGCTCCCTTTCCTCATTCAGGCCCTACACAACTTTCCATGGTTTTCCCCAGATGCTTCACATACCCTGGTTCAATCCATTGACAGCACATTGACCCCGGTATATATCATTCCAATTCACTTTATTCCTTGCATGCCTTTCACCCTCTTGCATGTAGAAGTAATGGGTAGGAAAGTTGTGCAGGAGTATTAGGTAGAAGTAGTGGGTAAGAACATTAGCTGGGAGCATTAGATACGAATAGTATGCTGATACATGAGGTAATAGTAGTTTGTGGGAACACTCATGTAGGAGCTTCTGAAAACAATGAAAGTTTCCCTCTGTTAGTGGTTTGCTATGGAAGAGGCACTAAAGGCTAAGAAGTGGCACTGGAAATCACCAGTTGTGGAGACATTTACCTTGGCCACACTCTTGAGGGAGTTCCTTTAGGGAACAGGCATCAGAGATGTAGGTGGTATGAAGAGGATGACTTGAAAGGTTATACTTCTCTGAAGTGGAGGAAATGGGGAAAACGGGAAAGCCAGGGAGGAATTGGGAGGATGGAGTGAAAGATCCTCTGAGGACTCTTGGCTAGTATGTAGATGAGGGTATAAGGCATATAAGGGTTAGAACAAATTGGAGGAACATTGTGTGGGGAATAATATTCTACCCATGGGTTGAACTAGAGCATAGGTGGTTGTGGGAAACTGTGGAAAGGTCTGTGGGGACTAGCACTTGTATAGTGACTAATGTGACATTTCGTGCCCATTCAGATTTGAAAATGTCAATAGGGTACAAGACCAGCTCTTAAACACATTTTCTTGTGACAAGTCCTGTCTTTTAAGGGTTAAGGAAATTCATAATATTTGAATGTATAGAGGAAGACAGCAAAGTTGATAGAATTAAGAAAGTCATTAAAGGGTAGTGACCATAGATTTTTCAACCATGAGAGATGAGTGGCACAATGTTTTTAAGCTCTTTTGATGAATGCCATGAAATTCTTTTGAGAGAAAGAACAGGAAGTCACAATGAAATTTTGTAAGGCACTGACTAAAGATGTAGAGGACAGTACTGATGTACAATAGTATTTGAATGTTGAATGGAATGTACAGTTCATTAGAACATGAATACAGACAGCAAAAGTAATTAGAAAAAGTATGATAATCAGCATGGGGCCTCGAGTGCAGAATTCCTTCATCTTACAACACAGATATATGATTACTCACTTGCTTTTCCATGTTTTAACACGGTAGAGTCAGTAACATGAATAATTGTTCCCTTTCCACACCCTGCATCATAATGTGTCACACATGCTTGTGCATATCTCCATATAAACTTAGTTTATATATGTATATTCATGATTTTATGTGGATAGGGAGCTGTGGTTTCTGTGCATTGCACATGACAGCTAGACTGAGTGTGAACGATTGTGGCCTTTTTTGTATGTTTTCCTAGTGTTACCTCACTGACAGTTTCATTGCTGATTCCTTTGGGACGGGGTGGTGCCAGGAATGGATGAAGGCAAGCAAGTATGAAAATGTACACGAGTATGTATGGGTGGGTGGGTCTTCCTTTGTCTGTTTCCTGGTGGTACCTTGCTGATGCAGGAAATGACCATGAAGTATAAGAAATATAAAATGATTTTAATGAATATGGAATGTACAAGTATTCATATTTGATTTTTTTTGTGCATTTGTGAATCTGTCTTATCAATATTGGTCTATATATCTGTTGCCAGGAAACTCCCATCAAGGGATGGCCATGGCAAGTCACTCTATATATTCCGTGTCCTTGCATGCCTTCCTCGCTTACACCATTGCACATGTTCTTCCCCAGTGTCTCTCCCTCCAGTATTCTTACAGTATCACACATTATGAATGCATTTAAGTATTTTCAGGAAGGTGAATTTTTGCAGAAATTTAGGCTGATATTTAGGCTTATTTTTCATTTGGATTGACATAATTTATTTGCAGATTGATGGCCGTTCTGTCGACACAAAGCGCGCAGTGCCCCGTGATGAAATAGGGAAACCAGAATCTGGTGTAACAGTAAAGAAATTGTTTGTTGGTGGCATAAAGGATGATGTTGATGAAGATGTAAGTTTTGGAGATATGAGGTTGCTTGTCTTTATAATTGTAATTAATATTATAGTGGTTCCAACAATGTTGTATGGTTGCGAGGCGTGGGCTATGGATAGAGTTGTGCGCAGGAGGATGGATGTGCTGGAAATGAGATGTTAGAGGACAATGTGTGGTGTGAGGTGGTTTGATCGAGTGAGTAACGTAAGGGTAAGAGAGATGTGTGGAAATAAAAAGAGCGTAGTTGAGAGAGCAGAAGAGGGTGTTTTGAAGTGGTTTGGACACATGGAGAGGATGAGTGAGGAAAGATTGACCAAGAGAATATATGTGTCGGAGGTGGAGGGAGCAAGGAGAAGAGGGAGACCAAATTGGAGGTGGAAAGATGGAGTGAAAAAGATTTTGTGTGATCAGGGCCTGAACATGCAGGAGGGTGAAAGGAGGGCAAGGAATAGAGTGAATTGGAGCGATGTGGTATACCGGGGTTGACGTGCTGTCAGTGGATTGAATCAAGGCATGTGAAGCGTCTGGGGTAAACCATGGAAAGCTGTGTAGGTATGTATATTTGCGTGTGTGGACGTATGTATATACATGTGTATGGGGGGGGTTGGGCCATTTCTTTCGTCTGTTTCCTTGCGCTACCTCGCAAACGCGGGAGACAGCGACAAAGTATTAAAAAAAAAAATTATAGTATTTTAGGAACAATTTATTAGCTTAACCAAGTGTTTGTTTATTGATTCCTTCAGGATTTGCGGGAAAAGTTTAGCGAGTTTGGAGATGTGGTGTCCGTCAGTATCCCTACAGAAAAGGAATCCCAGAAGAAAAGAGGCTTTGCATTTGTGGAGTTTGAAGATTATGATGCTGTAGATAAGGCTTGTTGTGAGTACATGCATGGAAATTATCTTTACTTTTTATCAAAACATCTGATGTCAGTCCCCTCCAGGAACTTCCATCAAGTACTTGCCCATGGCAAGTCCTCATTTACTCCAGTCCTTACATGTCTCCCTCACATATACCATTCCATTCTTATCCCATGTCTTTCCAGTACTCTTCTGCTCATATTTTCCATACTTTGCAAGCACCTTCTTCTCTTGTTCTTTAATTGTACTATCATACACTTTTTGTGTAAACTACCTATATTGCATTCTTTCCACATGCCCAGATCCCCTCAAAAACTGTTCCACCCACTACCACTCCATTATTCATTCCTTAGGCATTACCAGCCATGCCATATATCTTTTACACCCCCTGATTACTTTCTTCATTCCACCTAAGCAAACCATATGCTGCTCTCATAGAACTCATTCCACAGCCTGAAAATGAATTTTTTTGATGCTTTTATTCTGCGACAAAATGAATTGGAATTGTAATAATGGTAGTGTTATTGGTGGGGATGACTTAGGTGTAACAGTGTAGTAAAGACTACTTTTTAAAAGAATTATCATGGCTGTGCCCCTCTTGCTATCTCTGTAACTTGAGTACTTTGCACTAACTGGGAACATCATGTGGGCCACACTATCTGGTAGCCTCTGATGTTTCTTAGCCATGCTCACATAAGTGTATGCAAAAGATCTTTTTCTTTCATACTTGGTTGGCCTTTTCTGCTCAAGCAGTTAATGGCAATGTAATTACACTTTTACTTTAAAGTTTATTGGAAATAATAGCACAATAGTGTTAGGAACAAAACTTTTCCCATTTACTTGCGTCCATTCTCCAGCAGTCTTAGTTAATGCAACGAAATCAGTGTATTTGCAGTTTTAGTTTTTTTTTTTTTTTTTTTTTTTTTTTTTTTTTTTTAGATTATTGTTTTGATGATTCTAATGTTGGAAAAATGGCATGACTAGTTCTCATTCATTGACATGTTTAATGCACAGAACAGTTACCCCATTTGCTTTGTATGTGTGGTTCAGTCCACTAACATTTTGTTGCATCATGTTTACATCTAGTTCACTCTTTAATGAGGAGAGAAATAGAAGAAGGAAGATACAGGAGCTGGATGCCAGTAAAACTCCCCGTAGCTTTCAAATAGGTTATTACAAGCATGCATTTACTTGAAATATTACCAGAGGCCTCAGATTATGGAAGGTATATTTAACTGAAAAAGCTTCCTTACTGTGAAGTTGTTCAATTGGTCGGTGATATACAATTGACTGAAGAGGGATTAGGTAAGACATAATTATAGGATCAATAAGATTTTTTTTATTTTTGGTTCTGGACTTGGTGCCACAAAACTAGAATGGATTAGGGAATCTAGTGTGCAGAATTGAAAAGTAGGAAGCACTCTTACTTTATTTTTTGGCCATTTCCCATTTTTGCATGTTAGCCTCAGAGGCCTGGACCTGTGGTTTGCAATTGGCTGCTGCTTCCTTAGTGTGGTGGAGACCAGTCATTCAAGGGTTTGCTTATGATGCCCCCTTTCCTTGAAGTTTTGGATTTCTTCTTCCCTCTTCCCGTAATCTTCAAACATTGAATTAGTTTCTGAACTGAATTGAAAGTGCTGTAGATGATTCTTTATTTTTTCTCATTGATGGCCTGGATTGAAGTATACTTTACCATTTCCCTGTCACCAACCACATTAATCATAAGTTGAAATTATTTTAGTACAGGTATGTACCTTAATTGCTCTTTCATGACTTGTACATTTGACAAGTTTTTAGGTTTGTAACATTAAGGGTTATGTAAAATATTTTTCATTGCAATTTTGTAAATTATTTTTTTTTTTTTACAGTGCACAAGAATATCCAGGTAAAAGGGAAGCGCGTGGATGTGAAAAAGGCCCTCAGCAAGAACGAGATTCAGATGCAGCAGCAGCGTAGTCGCATGGGTGGAATGGGTGGTATGGGCCGTGGAGGTGGAAATGGTCCATGGGCAGGCAACAGGAGCGACAACTGGGGAAACAATCAAGGTGGGGAATGGCAAGGTATGTTTTAGGTTAAGTCATGAAATATTAAGGGCATCAGCTGTGTAAAGTTTTTGCCATTCACGGTAGAGAATATCCCATCACTAGTGTACACTAGCAGGGGAATTAAGGGCTCTAGGTTTTAGACTTGCCCTTGGTAATTTTGTATTTTTTGCTCGTAAAAAGATAATTGTCTTGTTTTTCAGATAACCGAAGTGGTTGGGGTAATCAGGGGAACTACAGCACACCTAATCAGGGAGGCCCAGGCTATGGCAACCAGGGAGGCTATGGTAATCAGGGCCCATGGCAGGGAGGACCACCTAACAACCAGGGTTGGAACAATCAGACAAACCAAGGTTGGAACCCCCAGGCCAGTAACTATGGGAATGCACCAAACAACTGGGGTCAGGGTCCTAATGACTTTGGCAACAATTATGGGCAGAGTTATGGTGGTGGACCTATGAGAAATCAGGGATATGGCCAAGGAAACCGCACAACCCCATACAATGCTGGTAAGTTACTATAATTGGATTTTTTTTTCTTTTTCTTTGCCCCTGCAAGAGTATCTGGAAAACAAAATTTTGGAGAATATCAGAAGTTCATGAAAGAAAGAAAACAGCTTTATCGGAGATAAAAATAAGTGCAAAGATATGAACAGATGGATAGTGTTTAATGAAAGCCAGAGGAGCAGCTGCAGCAAGGGGGATGTATGATTACTATTTTGTGGAGGCAAGGGTAAGGATTTGTTTTTTGAAGAAAGGAGAAACATTAAGTTTGAAGTGTGAAAATGGGATTGGAAAGTGGGTGTGAAGAAATGCTAAGAGAGACTGAGTGCAGAATGGCAAAAGGAGGAAAGTAAATGAAGCAAGGGGAGTGGGTGAGTAATAGGAGGTATTTAGGGAAGTAGTGTTGGCATGTGGAAGAGATTCATGGAGTCAGAAGGTGGGAGGTGGGTAATTAGTATTAGGATGAAGAAGGAAAGTTGCCTGCGAAAGAAAATATTCATTTGGAAGGTCCTTAACAGGGAAGGAGTGCAAATGATTGGGGAATGTATTAGAGAAAGTAGCAGGAGGTTGAGAGAAAGGTGCTATCAATTCTGTCTGTACCTCTAATCTTCACAGGAGATTGAAATAGGGCACATGAGAGTTGGGATGAGTGATAATCGCTAAGCATTAGGGAGAAGTAAGATGTTTTGAAAGGAGGTAATAGTGGTAGAGGATGTGTAGATCAGGGTTTGCTTTGAACATCAGTTTTCATCAAGGATGTAACACTAGTGTACAAATAGGAAGAGAGGAGAGTAAATGGTTTCAAGTAAAGGTTGGTCTGCAGCAGGTGTGTCATGTTGCCATGATTGTTCAATTTATGGATGGGTTGTTAAGGGAGATAAATGCAAAAGTTTTGGTGATGGGCAAGTTCAGTACGGGGGGGTGATGAGAGGGCCTGGTAAGTAAGTCTGTTTTATGATGAAATGACTGTTGGCAGATTTGATTGAGAAACTGGAGAATATGGGGACCAAGTTTGGAAGAGTGCATGAAAGAAATTGATGTAAATAAATGCAAGTTTCTTACATTTAGCACGGTTGAGACAGGTAAGTTTTAGTTTCAATTTGAATGGAGTGGAAAGGAAAAGTTTTTTTTTTTTTTTTTTTTTTTTTTTTTTTTTTTATGAAGTTTATTACTGTTTAGCATGGTTTTGGGACATGATAATCATGGGTTGTTTGATTGGGAGCTGCAGTCACAGGGTGGGGAGGAGGCAACGGTTCTTGGAACACTGACGAATTTTAAAAGCGGGGCAAAATTGGATGTGTTCTAAGGAATAGTAGGAGGTTTTGGGAGCACTGAAGAATGTGTGGAGAGAGCATTGAATAGGACAAAATTGGATGTGTTTAAAGGAATAGAAGCGCTAACATTATTGTATGGATACGTGGCATAGGCTATATAGAAGGTTGTGTAGAGGAAGATGGATTTGGTGGAAATTAAATATTTGAGGACTATGTTTGATAAAGTATATATAATTAAAGGGCATAATGGAATGGTTTGAATTGCTACCAAAAGCCTTTTTAGGTATTTGAAAGCCAGTGCATTGTTGGTATGTTGAATCCTCTGTTGATGCTGCTAGGCATTTAAGTGGGATGAAAACATCATTATGTAATGAATAGCATTGCTGACACTATGGAACTGTTATGTCATATGTTGTCATATTAACCTTGAAATAAGCACAGTAATTTTGTTGGAATCTTTAGATTGTATACTGCTTGTTAGTTATTTTGTGAGGTTTTGTTAAGAACAGAGGACTGATCCTTGGAGGGAACATCTTCTCTTGGCCCTATTCTCTGTTCCTTAATTTGGAAAATGAAAAAAAATGGGAGGGGAGAATTTCCAGCCCCTTGCTCCCTCCCTTAGTCACTTCTACTACAAGCAGGGAATACCTGGGAAGTATTATTTCATTTTGGTGTATTTTTTATCCAACCATTTAAAGAACTGGCCTTGCACTTCTTTTGAATTATAAAATTAATGCTACTTTTGTAAGTGTTTTTCTTTGAATATTTGAAGAGAATTCCACCTTAGCCATAGAACTTTACACTGCACACTTTGTTAGCAAGGGTTATTTTGGTTATAGTTTTTGATTGATCATAATCACAAACCATTTCAAAATGTTTTCATCGGATGTTGCCCCTCAGATTGCACAATTGATCCTTGACACCCTGGTTAAGTCCAACTTCACAGTTGTGGAAGTTTGCTTTTTAGAAGAATGCTTGTTAGTTTTATTTGGGTAACAAGAACATTTAATTTTTTCTTTGGGCATTTTGGTTTTAGTTGATGTAAAAGCATTTATATATTGCCTTAGAGAGCATGGGATTATTCAGGTATGGCTTGATGTGTTGTTCATAATCTGAGTAAATTCCATATATAGAATATCTTGCATAATTCTTCAGTTCCAGAAAGGTTAATCAACCTATATTTTAGTATGAATCTTTCCTAGTATACCTCCCTTCATATTGATTTTATCCTAAGCCATGTTCCCTCCCAAGCACCACTTCCTCCAGGTCCTCCCTTTTTTAGATTGATCATCTGTGCCCCAACATTGTTTCATTTTTTTTCTTATACATGTACTTGACTCAATAGAATCTTTTTTTCCCCACCAAAATTGTTGCAGACAAATAGTTTCACATTTTGTTCCACCAGGCCAGGTAGTGATGTAGTGTCAGGAAAGACAAAAAAGGCCACATTCATTCACACTTGGTCTCTCTGTCATGTTTAAGTCACCAAAAACCACAGCTTCCCATCACATGGCAGCTAGAGACTGAGTGTGAACGAATGTGGCCTTATTTGTCCGTTTTCCTGGTGCTTCCTCGCTGAAGCAGGGAATAGCAATGCTCTTTCCTGTGGGGCGGTGTAGGGTCAGGAATGGATGAAAGCAAGCAAGTATGAATATGCACATGTATGTGTGCATGTGTAGGCCGTTAATCTATTTCCTGGCACTACCTTGCTGATGCGGGAAATTGTGATCAAGTATAGTATAGATATGTTTATTTTGTGCTTGATTGCTGTTATTCGCGTCAGCAAGGTAGTGCCAGGAAACAGACGCCTTGTGACAGGGTTGAGTGATGTCTCCATGATTGTTTAATTTGTTTATGGATGGTGTTGCAAGGGAGGTGAATGCTAGAGTTTGGATGAGAGGGCTTGGGAAGTGAGTCAGTTGTTCACTGATGACAGTGCTGGTTGCTGATTTGGGTGAGAAACTGCAGAAGCTGGTCACTGAGTTTTGTAGTTTGTGAAAATAGAAAGCTGAGAGAGAATGTGAATAAGAGCAAGATTATTAGGTATAGTAGGGTTGAGGGACAAGTAAATTAGGAAGTAAGTTGGAATGGAGAAAAACTGGAGGAAATGTTTGATATCTTGGAGTGGATTTGGCAGCGAATGGAACCGTGGAAGTGAGTCACAGGGTGGGGAAGGGGATGAAGGTTCTGGAGCATTGAAAAATGTGTGGAAGGTGAGTATGTTATCTTGGAAAGTAAAAATGGGTATGTTTGAAGGAATAGTGGTTACAACAATTTTATATGGTTGCGAGCTTGGGCTATAGACGGGGTTGTGCGGAGGATGGGTGGTAATAAAAAGTGTGGTTGAGAGAGCAGAAAAGGGCATATTGAAATGGTTTGGTCTCGTGGAGAGAATGAGTGAGGAAAGACTGACAGAGGATATGTCAGAGGTGGAGGGAACAAGAAGTGGGAGACCAAATTAGAGGTGGAGGGATGGAGTGAAAAAGATTTTGAGTGATTAGGGACTGAATATACAAGAGGGTGAAAGGTGTGCAAAGAATAGTGAATTGGAGCGATGTGGTATACCAGTGTGGGCATGTTGTCAATGGATTGAACCAAGGAATGTGAAGCATCTGGGGTAAACCATGGAAAGCTTTGAGGCCTGGATGTGGAAAGGGAGCTGTGGCATTACACATGAAAGCTAGAGACCAAGGGTGAACAAATGTGGTCTTTGTTGTTTTTATTAGCGCTACCTCGCACGTGTACGGGGGTAGAGGTTGCCAATTCGTGTGGCGGGGTGGCGATGGGAATGGATGAAGGCAGCAAGTATGAGTATGTACATCTGTATATATGTATGTATATGCTGAAATGTATAGGTATGTTTATGTGCATGTGTGGGCATGTATGTATGTACATGTGTATGTGGGTGGGTTGATATATATATATATATACATAACATAAATACACACATGAACATATATACATGTACATATTCATACTTCCTTGCCATCATCATCCATTCCCGATGCCACCTTGCCCCACAGGAAACAGCAATGCTATCTCTGCTTCAGCGAGGTAATGCCAGAAAAAATATTGGCTCTTGTGTATATTCTTGGACCCACCACAAATATTTGTCAATATCACGTTTCAACTGCTTACCATTTGAGCATGCGTACATTTGAATAGCCTTTTTTTTCTATGCATGGTAAATTGCGCACAAACCGGTAAACCCCATTCACAATATGTTTCTTCATCTTTTCTTGTTGACAACTATGCAGTCAGCCAGCACTTCATTTGCTGTCAATTGTTAATCATGTGGCCTAAGTTGCTGTCTCTTTCTGCCTTTTGTTTTTCAGTCAACAAGCACAATGTTGTCATCTCGTGCATAACATAGCAAATACATTTTTTAAGTGCATTTTCCTACATTCACTGCTATGTTCTAGACCTGTCTTTTGGCAATACCACAAAGTATTAGCAAATACATTTTTTAAGTGCATTTTCCTACATTCACTGCCATGTTCTAGACCTGTCTTTTGGCAATACCACAAAGTATTATTATCTGTAGTAGATGGTTGGAAGCCACAGACCAGGGAGGGATTTTGTCAAGTACTACCTGCCTGGGTGTAGAGAGGGTTCATAACTGCATTGTTGTATAAAAGGTCCTTTGTAGAGGAAAATAATTTTAGAGATGTTGACTTTGCCAGATTTTCCTTATCCCTACTTTTCAATGTTAATTTAGAGTATATTTAAGTGTTAAATATATTATGAAAAATAACAATTCCATGCATGTAAATATACTTAGGAGTGAGGGGTGGAAAATGGTAACACTTGAGAAGAATGCTGGACTGCAACTTTACTGCTAATATGTGCTAAATATAGATGTATATTTCTAGTTTTGTTACAAGGATAATGCCTCTTTATGACTTGAAAAAATAATGGTTGAAAAGTTGAAGGGTAGTATATATATATTGTTGCTGTCTCCCGCGCTAGCGAAGTAGCTCAAGGAAACGGACAAAAGAATGTCCCAACCCATCCACATGCATATGTATACACATACATATACCTATACATTTCAACATATACGTATATATATATATATATTTTAAACTATCCGCCATTTCCCGCATTAGCGAGGTAGCGTTAAGAACAGAGGACTAGGCCTTTGTGGAATATCCTCACCTGGCCCCCTTCTGTTCCTCCTTTTGGAAAATTAAAAAAAAAATGAGAGGGGAGGATTTCCAGCCTCCCGCTCCCTCCCCTTTTAGTCGCCTTCTACGACACGCAGGGAATACGTGGGAAGTATTCTTCATCCCCTATCCCCAGGTGTATATATATATATATATATATATATATGGATTTGTATGTAGCATTTATGGATCTGGAGAAGGCATATGATAGAGTTGATAGAGATGCTCTGTGGAAGGTATTAAGAATATATGGTGTGGGAGGAAAGTTGTTAGAAGCGGTGAAAAGTTTTTATCGAGGATGTAAGGCATGTGTACGTGTAGGAAGAGAGGAAAGTGATTGGTTCTCAGTGAATGTAGGTTTGCGGCAGGGGTGTGTGATGTCTCCATGGTTGTTTAATTTGTTTATGGATGGGGTTGTTAGGGAGGTAAATGCAAGAGTTTTGGAAAGAGGGGCAAGTATGAAGTCTGTTGGGGGTGAGAGAGCTTGGGAAGTGAGTCAGTTGTTGTTCGCTGATGATACAGCGCTGGTGGCTGATTCATGTGAGAAACTGCAGAAGCTGGTGACTGAGTTTGGTAAAGTGTGTGGAAGAAGAAAGTTGAGTAAATGTGAATAAGAGCAAGGTTATTAGGTACAGTAGGGTTGAGGGTCAAGTCAATTGGGAGGTGAGTTTGAATGGAGAAAAACTGAAGGAAGTGAAGTGTTTTAGATATCTGGGAGTGGATCTGGCAGCGGATGGAACCATGGAAGCGGAAGTGGATCGTAGGGTGGGGGAGGGGGCGAAAATTCTGGGGGCCTTGAAGAATGTGTGGAAGTCGAGAACATTATCTCGGAAAGCAAAAATGGGTATGTTTGAAGGAATAGTGGTTCCAACAATGTTGTATGGTTGCGAGGCGTGGGCTATGGATAGAGTTGTGCGCAGGAGGATGGATGTGCTGGAAATGAGATGTTTGAGGACAATGTGTGGTGTGAGGTGGTTTGATCGAGTGAGTAACGTAAGGGTAAGAGAGATGTGTGGAAATAAAAAGAGCGTGGTTGAGAGAGCAGAAGAGGGTGTTTTGAAGTGGTTTGGGCACATGGAGAGAATGAGTGAGGAAAGATTGACCAAGAGGATATATGTGTCGGAGGTGGAGGGAACGAGGAGAAGAGGGAGACCAAATTGGAGGTGGAAAGATGGAGTGAAAAAGATTTTGTGTGATCGGGGCCTGAACATGCAGGAGGGTGAAAGGAGGGCAAGGAATAGAGTGAATTGGAGCTATGTGGTATACCGGGGTTGACGTGCTGTCATTGGATTGAATCAAGGCATGTGAAGCGTCTGGGGTAAACCATGGAAAGCTGTGTAGGTATGTATATTTGCGTGTGTGGACGTATGTATATACATGTGTATGGGGGTGGGTTGGGCCATTTCTTTCGTCTGTTTCCTTGCGCTACCTCGCAAACGCGGGAGACAGCGACAAAGTATAAAAAAAAAAAATTGAAGGAATAGTGGTTCCAACAATGTTATGTGGTTGTGAGGTGTGTGCTATTGATAGAGTTGTGCAGAGGAGGGTGGATGTGCTGGAAATGAGATGTTTGAGGACAGTGTGGTGTGAAATGGTTTGATCGAGTAAGTAATAATAGGGTAAGAGAGATGTGTGGTAATAAAAGGAGTGGTTGATGGTTAGAGTGCAGAAGAGGGTGTTTTGAAATGGTTTGGTCACATGGAGAGAATGAGTAAGGAAAGATTGACAAATAGGATATATGTGTCAGTGGTGGAGGGAACGAGAAGTGGAAGACCAAATTGGAGGTGGAAAGATGGATTTAAAATGATTTTGAGTGATCGGAGCCTGAACATACAGGAGGGTGAAAGGCGTGCAAGGAATAGAGTGAATTGGAACGATATGGTATACCGGGGTCGATGTGATGTCAATGGATTGAACCAGGGCATGTGAAGTGTTAAGTGTAAACCATGGAAAGTTTTGTGAGGCCTGGATGTGGAAAGGGAGCTGTGGTTTCAGTGCATTATACATGACAGCTAGAGACCGAATGTGGCCTTCGTTGTCCTTTCCTAGAGCTACCTCACGCACATGTGGGGGGAGGGTGTTGTCTTTTCGTGTGGCGGGTTGGCGATGGGAATGAATAAGGGCAGTCAAGTATGAATTATGTGTATGTCTGTGTGTGTATATATATGTATACGTTGAGATTTATAGGTATGTATATGTGCGTCTGTGGACGTGTATGTACATACATGTGTATGTGGAAGGGTTGGGCCATTCTTTCGTCTGCTTCCTTGCGCTACCTTGCTAATGCGGGAGACAGTGACAAAGTATGATAAATAGATATCTATTTTATAGTATATTTTCTTTCATACTATTTGCCATTTCCCGCATTAGCGAGGTAGCATTAAGAACAGAGGACTGGGCCTTTGAGGGAATATTTAGTATATATGTATTGTCATGAGTAAGGAAGTTTAGAAGTATCTTTGCTATTTTTGAAATGTAATGTTATTGACCCTTACACCAAAGGATCTCATATTTGTCAGCTTTAGTTGTATTCTCCTTCCCCAAAAGGATTGCATTTTTAGCATTAACTTTGTGAGGATTGTGTTCATCCTCACGACAGGATCTTCTTAGTATTAGCTTCCATCTCTCTCTCTCTCTCTCTCTCTCTCTCTCTCTCTCTCTCTCTCTCTCTCTCTCTCTCTCTCTCTCTCTCTCATACCTTAAGGATTGAATATTTTATGGTAGTGTTCATTTATCTCGAATGGTTAATTCTTGCCATGATTTTTTTCATGGCAGGTGGCTACAACAACGCAGGTAGCAGCGGCGGCCCAAACACCTACGGGGGCGGAGGGAGTGGTAGTGCCATGAACATGAACCAGGGGCCCAATAGACGTTATTAGATTAGTGGATTCGGTACGTATATCCTTTGTATTTATTAAATGATTGGAAGGTTAATTCTTTTTTTTTTTTTTTTTTTTTTTTTTTTTTTGAGTCAAGTGTTGACTTAAATAATCATGAAATAGTGCCATTTCAATACTTCTTTTTGACATGAGTGCATTATTAAATATTGATGACTACTAACCGGACAGTTAACGATCACTAATTTATTATTTTCCACCACACAATAGGTACATAGCAGGTTAGCCATGCAGGCAGGGAGACAGGCAGGGCTTGAGTCAGGGCCCCAGACAGGCAGGATATGCTAGGACTGAGGCAGGCAAGCTGAGCTAGGGTCATAGGGAGGCTCCTCGACACACCCAAGAGCCAGTGCAAGAGAAACATTCCAATCGTCGCATGGACTAGCCACTTGCCTCCTGTACTAGGAGAAATGATTTTTTTTTTATTTGGAAAAGTATTTTGTGCTTGCATTTTATATATTTAGGATTATGTGTAGTGTAAAATAAAATTAATCTCATTACTGAATTTAACCAAAGTATAGTCAGTTGTTTGTAATATGTGTGCAGCAATGTATTTTCATTTTACAAATAAATTAATCCTAAGAATGGTGTTATTCTGACATCCTGTGAGACACTGAGGTGGAGAGGAAAACTAGGCAGTGAGGTCCTGTAGGAACTGTCTAGGTCTTACCTTCAGGTAGGTTCATATGTTCGGTTTTGTGGTGTAGGCAGTAATGTATTAGGTTTTGGGTACACAATTCATTTTAATGAGTGGTTAGCACATTGTGTAGTGGTGCTAGGTCACGCTTAGTGTGAGTGCACTCAGCTTTGTACTTCAATGCTACTTCTGTCTCTTGTTATATTACATAATCTTAACCTTAAAGTACTTCGTTTAGTGATGTAGTTTGTGCATGTCACATTGACACTAATGAAGGCGTTGTCTCCCCAGGTCTGCTGTCGCCATAACAAGAACCAAAGATGAGGTGGCAGTGCTTCTCACTGCCGACCAACAACCAACTGTGATATTTAATGTTTTTATGAAGCAGTCTATTTTTATCAACGAATTATATTTTTTGTATTGAATCTTGTTTTCTTCAAACACCCCTTGCTGACAAAAGCAGTTTTTAATTTTTTTGCCCCTTAAGGGAGGTTTTGTAATCAAGCTAAACAAAAGTGTTATTTGGGCATGCTACACCATTTTAAAGGTGAAGAAGTTTTAATTTGAATGTAAGGCATGTGATTGGTTTCACTAAAATGAGCACTAACTTAGATTTGGGTAAAGCATCCCAACTGTGAAAAGCTTAGATATCTGGTCGCTAGCTTGGAATTCTACTGTAATGAGAGTAACTTGGTTCTTACTTAAAGGCGTTAAGATTGATGGAACCAGTATTGCTAGGTAAGAGGAGAGGATCTAGGGTTTGGAAAGTATTCACAAATTTGTAAAGATTAAAGAAAAAATAACGTTACCAAGGCTATTTGTTAGCGACTTTTTGACCATTTATTTATTACTAGGTATCTATGATATAAGAATTGGAAGGTGATTATGTAGCGGCACGTCTTGGAAACTTGTTCATAAAAGCTGTAACCCTCAGGACCTAGTTCATTAACCAAACCTACCTTACACCGACACCAAAAGTTCGGTTATAAGTCAAAGATCGATGTGATTTTACAGAAAATTTAGCAAATTTTTAATACGTTGAAAAGTGCTGAATTAGGTTCTTTGCACTCCTCTGTTCCTTAGTATTGTGCTGTCAGGTTGTGGATGAGGTGCGGAGGCATGGTTGGCTTGGTATGGGGCCTGGAGATAAGAATATTTGTTAAGGTGTTGAGGAAAGTACATTAAAGAATGTCTGACAGTAGTTGCAGTTATCAAGCTTAGGAAAAGGTATTGGAGAACGAAGCCGATTTGTGTAAACTTTTTAAAACCATGCAACTGTTGGTGTGGTAACAACGTTCTCCTGAGTTTATTAATACAACGAGTCTTGAGAGGACGTGAAAATTATTGTACTAGGATCAGCAATGGTGAATACAACGTCAGGTCAGGTCTTCGTAAGGTATAACTATATGCCATTGCTAAAGGTAGGGCTCTGTCACGTGTAGAGTTCTAGAACATGGTGTTGATATGGCCTAAGATAGTCCAAGCCTTCCTCCGGAGTTTGTTACTGTTGTAACCTCTCGTCCATACCTTTACTTCTACCTGGAGGCTGTCAAGTGTTAAGCAAGAAACTCCCATCAATTCTTACGAACGATTTTACTATGACCCCTTTATGTACAATCGTGTATTTCCACCACTGTTCTCGTGAGCGGCTGTCCCATACTGATCTTACGACGTGTAATTTTAGTTAGCTTATGAATTACGTATGTTAGGGAAGAGTTTTGTCACCTATAAATGGATTAGGTCGATTAGTGTGGCCTCCCTCTCGTGGAAAGGAGAAACTCTTAGCTCGGATGAGGGCAGACTACCGCAACCAGGATTGGAACAGTATGTTTGACTTGAACTCCACCTCTAATGATTTTTTTTATGATGTGCAAGTCCCAACCTTTAACCGTATTATGATGAAACTGACAAATTAGAGCTCCTTTGGTATAATGGACTCGTAAGTAGAAGTCCAGAGTTTTGTTCTATGGGGTAGAGGTTACATTGCTCTGCTGAACGCTGGATCTATTAGGTAACGTATACGACAAAGATTGGTTAAGGCAAAGGATTTGTCATACCATTTCAAATGCTTTAAAGTTACAAATGAGAGGGTTACCAGAAGAGACCCGAGGCAGAAGTAATTACCCTGAGATAGCCATTATGATTACAAAGGAAATTTGATTGTGAATTGATTTAACCAAGCATTGGTTAGATGTTTTTCAGACTTTGTATATAACTAGAACTGAGAATGTTACTTAAGGATGAATGGGCTTTACCAAAGTTTTTTTTTTTTTCTTTTAATAGGAAAGCAGTTAACCGCAGCTAACAGATACACTCAGCCTTTACAACACAAGGTAGAATACTATTTGGACAATACGGTTTGCTTACCTAAAGCAACGTAAGCACTGGGAAAGCCGAGCCTAATGCTGGAGAGAGCGAAGGTCAGAGGGGAGGACTAAATTCAGGATTGTCATCATAAGAATTCGACATCGGGAACCGAAAAGTGGCTTGATCAGTTGTGAAATTGAGAACAGTGATCCTGGTAGTGATGAGAAAAGTTACTGAAGTTTTGGTTACGAACCGGAGATATTTGAGAGCAAACCAGCTCGCTGAATAGGATAAAGAACAGGTAACAGAAATCTCTAAAAGCTCAAAATTGTCTTCCAAACATGCTCTGAGCCAGATGAACACTGACCATGCAATACTTTCCTACATTATTTTTCTAGTATATTACATGACCCCATATTTCCATCTTCAAGACCCTCCTGTCTCTTATATCAAAAGATAAATATGTTATTAATCCGCACAAAATTATTTCTAAAAAATTACGAATCCATCCATAACTAGAATAAAGATCTCGAAGCTAGAATGTGTCTGAACTGATGTTATTTCGTTTGTTTGTATTCCTGAATCTTAAAGTTGTGATTTTTTATTTTGGATAATCAAAACCAACTCATTCACGCTGTGTATATATACCCTAGCCTAAATTAGGTACCCATTTTAACGATCAACCCCTGGGGAAGGATGAACAGCTGGGTTGACTGTGCACTGCCACTACCAGAATTCGAACCCATGCGTTCGACCCCGGCCAGCCCGCGATTGCCTCATGGACATCGACGCAAACCTATACACTATAGAGGACATTTTATCATTTTCCTGACGTACCCTTAGGATACAACAGTATGACTGGGGCACGACAGTATAACCCTTGGGCATTGTGGTATGGCCCCTAAGCAAGACGGCACGACCCTTGGGCTTATCCAACGAGAGACCTGTTGCTCCCGTCCAGTTGCTCTACCTTACCTATCACTCCACTGCCACACGACCTTACCTAGAATTCTCTATGTATCATTCATCATTCAGTTGCTCTCCATTGTACTCGCAAGCCAGACGCTAACCTCAAAACAGCAGCAAAATTACAAAATCATATTGGCAGTGCAAGTAGACGTAGCTACAGGTTCCTTTCCCTGGTTTACTCTCGGCTCCCACGTAACATGTTTTTTATTTATATTAATTATATCCATAATACTTTAGTATGAGGATGTTTGCGTCATATGAAAAATCAAAATCATTACATAGGTATTTTGTAATTCATTAAGATCGTGTAATCTATTCCACAGAACATGTCATGAAGGAATTTTACTTCTGGAGGAAGTAAAATTTTAAGACACCACTTGATATATGCAGGGAGGTTGTCGGTATTGTCTGAATGGGTTTTGATTCATTCCAGGAAAACATGGAAGAATGACTATGAAAATGAAAGACAAAATACAGTCAATAGTGAGGTCTTTAATGACAGAGGATTTAATTTTTTATGTGTTTGAACCGATTGTATAATTTATTCCAATAGAACAATTCACAGCATACCAAAGGACAGTAAATTTGATAAAAAAAAAAAATGGAAAACCACTGCAAAGGCAAAACTTTCCAAAGTACAACTGAACTTAACTCATATTATGGAAATTAATGAACTTTATAGTTGGGCCACGAAACTTATTTCTCTGGGAATTATTAGGTCAGGTGAGGTCATCCGTTGTGACCTGCCACTAAGTCAAGGCGCTGTCAGCAAGTCGACACAGTGGGTCGCTAGAAACAGAGGGTAATATAGACGATTAGCCAAACTATTGTTGAATTATCACCGCCAATTTATCCTCGGGTAAGGTAGTCACCCATCCTTCATAATTTTCAAAATCTCTACTGCATCTTTCCGTCTCTACCTTTCAGTGTGTATAACAATGCTTACATTGAAAATGTTTCTCTAATTCTATTCACAGGAGAGGCACATGTGCATCAAGTCCAAAGGAAATACCAAATTTCATTGACAAAAAAGGACAGACGCTGACCTCTCATGATACAGACAGAGAGGTTGTACATCTTCTAAAAACATTGTATATGTCTGCAAACTATGGTTAGTAGGAACATCTTCAAAACAAGAACCTAGAACTAACCATTTATCATGCAAGTTCACAGACGTGTAAACTCACGAGTATATGTAAACACATAATTACACAGATTCTCTTGCATTGATTACTTTTCATATATTAGTAATTCATTCCTTATTAATCAGTTCTCAAATCTTTACAAGAATACAAGAACATGAATACTGATACATTGGTGATATATGTATACAAATGTAAAGAAAAAGACTATTTTTCTGCAGATATTAATGAAACAATAAACTACAGGTAGTTGGTAAGTTTAACGAGAAAATTGATTTGGAACAATGTAACGCACAAGGGGCGACGTGCTACCAATGGACTGAACCAGGGTACGTGAAGTGGCCGGGGGAAATCATAGCAGGTCTTTGAGGCCTGGTTGAGGATAGGGAGCTGTGGTTTCGGTGTATTACACAAAGGAGTTAGAGATTGGGTCAGCGAATCCAGTCTTTCATCGTCTGCTCCTGGCACTACCCCGCTAACGAGGGAAACTACGGACAAGTATGAAAAGACACTGTCTCTGATGACATATAGTTAGATATGTGATCACTGGGTATGTCTGACGCGGGTTTGGAATTATGAAAATTTGGTTACATATGGACAACCATGCGACAACGTATTACGGGCCACGGCTGATGACGGGGCCAAACTTGAAGGAAAGTTACAATGGTCATTGGGCTACAGATAATTTCTGAACAGCTGCTGTTCGTTGGCCTACAGCTGATCATGGGGTTACAGCTGACGCTAGGAACGATCAGGTCATAGGGCTACGGGTTACAAGATGACAATTGGTTACCTAACTACAGATGGCTACGTAGACCGTCTGATGCCGAGAAGAAGCTGGTCACGGGACTACAGACAGCCAGAAGACAGTAGATATTCACAGGTGACAGGTACTACAGCTGTTCAAGTGACTGCAGTTGGTTAAGAAACTTTAGTTTTTTATGGTGACAGTTGATGATGGGGTTACTGCTAATGATGGGGTTACAGCTGATGATGGGGTTACAGCTAATGATGGGGTTACAGCTGATGATGGGTTTATAGCTGATGATGGGATTACAACTCTTAATGTAATTACAGCTGACGATGGGACTACAGCTGATAATGGGGCGACAGTTGACGAGTGGACTACAGATGGTGATAAGACTATAACTGAGGGGACTACAGCTGGTCTCCCTTTCCCCTACGACGTCCCCAGTTGGCGAGATGCTTAACCTTGGAGATAACCAGCTGACGGAGGCTTTGGCGGAAGTTGGAGCCGCAGATGGTGTAAAGGAGGAAGTTGACGGCGAAGTGCAGGTAATAGAGGCACAGAAAGACCTCCTGTACTTGGACCAGTTCCTCTGACTGCGTCAGGTGATGGTTGGCTTCCTCCTCCTGACGGTACTTCAGGACCATGTACACACGCACCAGGTAGCTACAACCAGCCGACATACACGGAAAAATAAATGGTTGTATTTAATAATATTTGCATTGAACACACATATTTCATATATATATATATATATATATATATATATATATATATATATATATATATATATATATATATATATATATATAGTTTTTGATACTGATGTTACTATCTGAAGGAAAGAAATAACTATCATCTTGACAGTCTGCTAGTTGTACTGTCGTCTTCAAATCTCTAGAGGTTTTAATAAATTCTCCCGATGCCACATTATCTGGTGTAATCAAATCGTTACTAAGAGAAAATCAACATAGTTTCCAATGTCCTGCAAAGTTCTTGTGCAATGGACTCTGTAGTATAGAAAAATTGCAAATTGCTAACAGTCAGAATAGTGGCTCGTAATCCCTATCATAAAAGGTAAACAACCGAAAAATACATAAGCTCGTCTACCTTCCTGAACAGAAGGTAAACAAATAGAATCATTCTTGTCAGCAAGGAAATATCACAGGTTCGTAGTATAAACACGAGTCCATACTATTATTAATTTATTTTTAAGGTTTAAGCGCGTGGAAGAAACTGTTGTACGGTGGTGCAGAAATGTCTTTATGTACTCACCAGTTACGGTAAAGTCCTGACAACGAAACAGCGAGTAGGCAGACGCAGGGGAAGTTATGATATAAATACATAATAATGGCGATTAAAAAGGGAAAAGATTGATATTGCATGAGTGTTGGATATGGACACATTTAACTATTTAGAAACACATGAATATAACAAAGCTGTGGCAGACATTTGAGGGACATAGGTAGATAGTAATGGGATAGATGAGAACATTAGATACTCATCTATTAAGCAGAGACCAAATAATTTACATATTGAGGTAGTGTGAGATTATGACATATATACGTTAAAGACGCCGAGAAACGGCAGCTGGGTAGTTAAGAGACAGAAAGGAGCAACGGCACAAGTAAGTAAGGAGACATAATTCGATACTGTACAACAAATGTTACATTGTTGATATGGTCAGAAATTTAAAAAGGATTTAGCAGTGAATTATTGGGGGAGACAAAATACATGAAGATAACAAGAAATGTGTAGTTATTGGTGTGCATATCCTGGACTTACAAAAGATGTACTTTCTGAGGAAAACTTTGGTGAAGACAAAACATTAAAGAAGGAAACCTCAGCTCTGACCCGTTTGTTTGCATACCACCTTACTTACCATATATGTCAAGATGTATTATATGTATTAGACATGCAGATGAAGCATTTTGAGTCCCATGTTGGCCCCTAAGTTTGTTGTGAGAATTTGAATTAAATTATTAGTGGTAGATAAACATTCATAAGATATTGATATCTTTGAATTGAGAATATTAGGGAATAAGCATATCATTGAGAAGCAGACATTTGTGAGAAATTAATGATCCTTCATCGAGTGAACCACCACAGCATGCATATCATTTACCTCACTATTATTTTTATTATTATTATTATTTTGCTTTGTCGCTGTCTCACGCATTAGCAAGGTAGCGCAAGGAAATATACGAAAGAATGGCCCAACCCACCCACACACACATGTATATACATACACGTCCACACAGGCAAATATACATACCTATACATCTCAATGTATACATATATATACACACACAGATATATACATATATACACATGTACATAATTCATACTATCTGCCCTTATTCATTCCCATCGCCACCCCGCCACACATGGAATAACCCCCTCCCCCCTCATGTGTGTGAGGTAGCGCTAGGAAAAGACAACAGAGGCCACATTCAATCACACTCAGTCTCTAGCTGTCATGTAATAATGCACCGAAACCACAGCTCCCTTTCCACATCCAGGTCCCATAGAACTTTAAATGGTTTACCCCAGACGCTTCACATGCCCAGGTTCAATCCATTGACAGCACGTCGACCCCGGTATACCACATTGTTCCAATTCACTCTAATCCTTGCATGCCTTTCACCCTCCTGCATGTTCAGGCCCCAATCACTTAAAATCTTTTTCACTCCATCTTTCCACCTCCAATTTGGTTTCCCACTTCTCCTCGTTCCCTCCACCTCTGACACATATATCCTCTTGGTCAGTCTTTCCTCACTCTTTCTCTCCATGTGACCAAACCATTTCAAAACACCCTCTTCTGCTCTCTCAACCACACTCTTTTTATTACCACACATCTCTCTTACCCTATTATTACTTACTCGATCAAACCACCTCACATCACATATTGTCCTCAAACATCTCATTTCCAGCACATCCACCCTCCTGCGCACAACTCTATCCATAGCCCATGCCTCGCAACCATACAACATTGTTGGAACCACTATTCCTTCAAACATAGCCATTTTTGCTTTCCGAGATAATGTTCTCGACTTCCACACATTCTTCAAGGCTCCCAGAATTTTCGCCCCCTCCCCCACCCTATGATTCACCTCCATTTCCATGGTTCCATCCGCTGCCAAATCCACTCCCAGATATCTAAAACACTTCACTTCCTCCAGTTTTTCTCCATTCAAACTTACCTCCCAATTGACTTGACCCTCAACCCTACTGTACCTAATACCTTGCTTTTATTCATATTTACTCTCAACTTTCTTCTTTCACACACTTTACCAAACTCAGTCACCAGCTTCTGCAGTTTCTCACATGAATCAGCCACCAGCGCTGTATCATCAGCGAACAACAACTGACTCACTTCCCGAGCTTTCTCATCCACACCAGACTGCATACTTGCCCCTCTTTCCAAAACTCTTGCATTCACCTCCCTAACAACCCAATCCATAAACAAATTAAACAACCATGGAGACATCACACACCCCTGCCGCAAACCTACATTCACTGAGAACCAATCACTTTCCTCTCTTCCTACACGTACACATGCCTTACATCCTCGATAAAAACTTTTCACTGCTTCTAACAACTTGCCTCCCACACCATATATTCTTAATACCTTCCACAGAGCATCTCTATCAACTGTATCATATACCTTATTCAGATCCATAAATGCTACATACAAATCCATTTCTTTTTTTAAGTATTTCTCACATACATTCTTCAAAGCAAATACCTGATCCACACATCCTCTACCACTTCTGAAACCACACTGCTCTTCCCCAATTTGATGCTCTGTACATGCCTTCACCCTCTCAATCAATACCCTCCCATATAATTTACCAGGAATACAAAACAAACTTATACCTCACTACTGTTTGTGATATATTGGGTTCAAACACTGCCCATGTAACTTTTCAAATGACAGGTTCTTTTATTCAAGGCATTCATGTGGTAGTTCACTTGATGACATTTTGTTGGCTTTATATGGCTCACAGAATATTGCATTAGTGAACAGATGAGTGGATAGGGTAGACAGATACTCCCAAGATTTTTTATTTGTTCATATACACTAGAATAGTTTGAGTTAGTGAGGTAAAGAAAAGCCATAACGAGACAATGATAGATAGTGAGGGAAATGGGTTGTGAGATTTAATGAAAGGGAATAAGATGGCACTGTAAGAGAGATCATAAAAGATAGTATATGAGACAAGATTTTGTAGAGAAAATGAGAGATCATAAGATAAAAAGAAATAGGAGCTGATGATGAAGAGAACGAGAGAGACAGACACCATGAGAGAGATAAAAAGACATCAAAGAGATAAAAGCAGAGGTAGAGATACTTTAACACTGAGAATGACAGAGGCTGTAGGATAGATGCTAAGACAAGCAGAAAGAGATAATGAGCATTAAGGAGAGACAGATTATGAGAGACAGTAAGAAGCATTAGCAACAGGAAATGTGAAAGGGATAGTCAGAGGGAAAGGATGAGACACCTACCTTGGCAATTGTAGAACGATGAACATAGTGGAGATAAGGATGAGCATCTTGCTTATGTTGTTGTGGGCATGGTCTCTGGTGTGAGTATGGTCTCTAGTGTGAACATAGTCTCTGGTATGGATATGGTCTCTGGTGGGAGCATTGTCATTAGTCTGGGTATGGTCTCTGAGGGAATGGTTTCTTGTATGCATATGGTTTTGTATGTGGGCATGGTATCTAGAGTTAGTGTGAATGTGATCTTTAGTGGTGGTAAGAGCTATATCTCTGGTGGTATGTGTACGTTCTCTAGAAGTATTGTGAGTGAACTTTCGATTATTGGTATTGGCATGGTCTCTGTTGGTGAAAGAAGCATGGTCTCTAGGAAATGCTGTGGTGGTGTTGGAATGGTCTTTTACAGTCTTGTGAGTGTGGTGTCTGGTGGAGAGGGGGCAGTCAGTAGTCATGGTGGTGATGCTGTGGTCTCTAGCAATGATGTGGGTATGGTTCCTGTTGATGTGACTGTGGTCTCCTTTTGTTTGGATGTGGTCTTTTATATTATCCTTAGTATGGGCATAGACTCTTTTGGTTTTGGAGCTGGGGTCTTGAATGTTGGTGTAGTTGTTGTCTTTAGTGGTAGTGTGAATACAGTTTTTTGTGTTAGTATGAACTTGGCGCCAATTTTTAGTATTACTGTGATCTAGAGTGGTCTGGGCTAGGTTCTTACTGATTTGGGTTTGGTCTTTGGTGAGTTTGTCATGATCTTTAAGGATCTGGGCATGGTCTCTCCTGATCTGGTTGTAAGTTCTATTGGCTTGTGTGTAACCCCTGATCCTATGGGTGTGGTCTGTGATGGTCTTGTTGTGAGCCTTGTTGGTCTGGTTGTTGCCTTGAGTGGTCTGAGTGTGGTCTTTGGTGGCCTTGACATGGTCCTCAGGGGTCTGGGTATGGTCTTTGGTGGCTTGGATGTGGTCTCTTATGGCTTGGGTGTGGCCTATAGTGGTCTGAGTGTAGTCTCTGTCCTGGATGGGGTCTCTGGTGGCCTTGACACGGTCCTTAAAACTCTGGGCGTGGCCCTGAGGGGTTTGGGTATGGTCTCTGATGGCCAGAACGTGATCTTGGTGATATGAAATGGAAAGTCAGGTGGTCTGATAAAGGATTATTTTCAGTTTAGGAAGAAAAGAACAGCACCCACTACATTAGACAGATAACTCTTTTGGGGAACCTTTAATGTACATGTGTGGAAATGACAAAAACCCTATTCAGGGCAAAATGAAAATCTTGGGAAATAGATAAACAGCAGTAGAGGTTGTAATAGATATTCTGATCTGCAGAAGAACTTTACTGGTTTCCAAACTAGCACATGTGTCAGAAATTGGAATTTCATACTCTGTCAGACATATCTGGCAGTCTTATGAATTAAATGTAAAGATTGCCTTTAGTTTGATTACCATGACATGTAGTACAGTAGAGGCATGCAAGTGAAAGGAATAAACTCGTATAACAGTTGTTTAGAAAACAGTTTGCTACTGGTGTGATAGTATCTTATCAACTGAGCAGACTAAATTACTCTTAAGGTCTCAAGTTGTAACATGGAAGACACTGCTGATTAGTATCCTTTTTGGTCGTGAGAGATTCTTTGGACACTCGTGTGTTTTGTGAGGTTAGAAACCTGGATAAAGGATTCTCCAAGATATATGAAAAATGGGAAGGTAACAGAAGAAAACAAAAATTATGCCCCTACACACATTCCAGCTAGCATTATCAGTAGTGCTTTGAAGCTTTGCATGGCCAGCAATGATCAGTCTTTTATGAGTTAACATATCACCCAGAAACGTCAGCCCTTCCATTTGGGAAGGCCTGAGATATACTGAAGCTAAGATTGTTGTGAGTGCTTGTATTGTGCAAAGAGGACCCAATGACCTGGTGATCTTTATAAGGCTTGTGGATGTCAAGAATATGCTCATAATGTAAGGGAAAATGAGATGAGTGATGGTTCTTCTGCATCAGCACCAGAAACAATGGCTGATAATAATACTATCTCTTTTTAAACCAGGTATTCCCAATCACCAATCCTTTTTCAGCACACAAATCTACAAGCTCTTCACCATTTCCATTTACAACACTGAACACCCCATGTACGCTAATTATTCCCTCAACTGCCGCATTACTCTTTGGTAACTATAATGTGTAATAATTTTCTGATAATATATATACGAGAACACTTTTTTCTTTTTGATGGTATAATGCATACTTCTGGTCGGTATTTTTCTTTCATTGGGTTCAGCATTGCATTTTATCAGTTGGTCGGAAAGATTTGGGGAATATTCATATTATAGCAGATTTTTACTGATTGCATGAGTATTAGCTTTATTCATACGCTTCACTGGATTGTAATGGGTCCATTCCTAGGTATGTCTTTAGTTGTACAGCGTTATTTCTAATATCAGTCACATAGTTCTTTAACTTTTTAAAATGGAGTTTTTAAAACAGTAAAGATACCTTAAAAGTGTATTGTCATCACTTATTGTTTTACTTTGTGCTTATTTCAGTGTCCTTGATTTTTAGTGAGAAAAAATATTTAACTGAAATTAGGGAAATAATGGATATGGGGGAGGAACTATAAACATATATAAGAGTACTTAAATGGCAATAGAACCAAAGAAATTGGAAAACTTTCTTTCTGATTACAGCAGGAAAGGCAAAAAAATGATCCAGTTTAAAAACTACTGTCATCTTGATGGAAGGGATAAGGCTTGGAATCCTTTAGAAATTATTTCACCACAAAATTTGTTTTTTGGCAGTGAAATTCACAGATACACAAAGATCTGTACATCAGCACTTCACCATTCATTATAAAGAGAATTTTTTTTTACACTTTTGGGTTAGAATTGGACCTTCAAATTGTTTTGAAGGAAATTTGGGTTAAAAAATGTTTTCATGATAAACAAACTTTCATTTATCTTAAATGATCAGAATGTTTATATGAAAGTGGCAAACATAAATGTAACTTTAATACTACCTTTGTTGATATACTATTAGTCATAAAAGGTTAGGGTAGGTCGAATAGGGTGAGGTTGATGTTCAGGTAGGTCAAACAGGTGAAGGTAATTGTGAGTACTTACCCTGAGCAAGATCTTCAGAAAATGACCAGACTTGGTCCTTGTTGCTTCCCTTCATCTGACTTGTAGATAAGTCATTAAGCTGGCTTGTGGTTGGGTCACTTATGTGACCTGAAGATGAGCATTTACTCTGACTTGATGACTCATTCATCTGGTCAGGAAATGTGTCCGTGACCTGACTAATAGGGGACTTCAACGTCTGACCTAATTGTGAATCACTGATATGACTTGTGTATGAGTTACCAAACTGTTCAGAGTGTAAGTTATTTGCTTGACTTGGAGATGACTCAACAACTTGGACAAGGGATAAGTCACTGACTGGACTTACAAGTGGATCACTTGCTTGTTCTGAACTTGTTTTAGTAAGCAAGTGTGGAGTTGAACCAGTGATGTGCCCTAAATGAGTGGGGACTGAATCCATGGTGTGTGTGTGCTTAGATGTGGCAAAAGAAGGTGTAGATGTAGTAAGATTGAAGGAAGAGGTGGCATTATAGTGTGCTGATACAGCAGAATAGGATTTAGAAGTAGCAATGAATGTGGTAGACATGGTGGCATTGGATGTACATTTTGGAACAAGGGTTGAAATCTTGGTAACACATAGTGTTAGTGTGACTCCACATGGGGTAGATATGACTTCATGGCTTTGAGAATGGTGTGAGGATGGTTGAGGTGCAGGCAAGAGGGGTCTAAGTGGTGTCTCTCCAGTTCCTTCACACTAGATTAGTGGGAAAAGAAAAAACTCTAGATAGTTTCATAATATATATATATATATATATATATATATATATATATATATATATATATATATATATTATATTTTTTTTTCATTTTGCTTTGTCGCTGTCTCCCGCGTTTGCGAGGTAGCGCAAGGAAACAGACGAAAGAAATGGCCCAACCCACCCCCATACACATGTATATACATACACATCCACACACGCAAATATACATACCTATACATCTCACTGTACACATATATATACACACTCAGACACATACATATATACCCATGCACACAATTCATACTGTCTGCCTTTACTCATTTCCATCGCCACCTCGCCACACATGGAATACCATCCTCCTTCCCCCTCATGTGTGCGAGGTAGCGCTAGGAAAAGACAACAAAGGCCCCATTCGTTCACACTCAGTCTCTAGCTATCATGCAATAATGCCCGAAACCACAGCTCCCTTTCCACATCCAGGCCCCACACAACTTTCCATGGTTTACCCCAGACGCTTTACATGCCCTGATTCAATCCACTGACAGCACATCAACCCTGGTATACCACATTGATCCAATTCACTCTATTCCTTGCCCTCCTTTCACCCTCCTGCATGTTCAGGCCCCGATCACACAAAATCTTTTTCACTCCATCTTTCCACCTCCAATTTGGTCTCCCTCTTCTCCTCGTTCCCTCCACCTCCGACACATATATCCTCTTGGTCAATCTTTCCTCACTCATTCTCTCCATGTGACCAAACCATTTCAAAACACCCTCTTCTGCTCTCTCAACCACGCTCTTTTTATTTCCACACATCTCTCTTACCCTTACGTTACTTACTCGATCAAACCACCTCACACCACACATTGTCCTCAAACATCTCATTTCCAGCACATCCATCCTCCTGCGCACAACTCTATCCATAGTCCACGCCTCGCAACCATACAACATTGTTGGAACCACTATTCCTTCAAACATACCCATTTTTGCTTTCCGAGATAATGTTCTTGACTTCAACACATTCTTCAAGGCTCCCAGAATTTTTGCCCCCTCCCCCACCCTATGATCCACTTCCGCTTCCATGGTTCCATCCGCTGCCAGATCCACTCCCAGATATCTAAAACACTTCACTTCCTCCAGTTTTTCTCCATTCAAACTCACCTCCCAATTGACTTGACCCTCAACCCTACTGTACCTAATAACCTTGCTCTTATTCACATTTACTCTTAACTTTCTTCTTTCACACACTTTACCAAACTCAGTCACCATAAATATAGTATAAGAACAGGAGAAGAATCATGTTTTGTTTAATTATTCTAAAGATTATGACCATTGTACTAACTGGAGTAACCCCAATTCAGTTATTAACTGTAAATCCTTTCATACAAAAAATATAGAATCTTCTATTATCAAATACGCAAAGAATTGTAAAATTGATGTTAGTGAAGGTCAATATAAACTTGATAGCTTTGTTGTAGGCATAATTTGTATACAGTTCCCTTTCTTGTCCACACAAAAAAAATTCTATGACAGATATGATGCCAGATAAGAACACCAATGACCCAAACACCACCATCCAGTAACGCTTGTTTACCAGTGGCGTTTTAGCTACATCTCTTCCCTGTATATCACAGACTGTTCTACATCTATCTCATTCTTGTATCTGCCCCAACGATGTGATCATTACACGAAAGTGCACTTGGGAATTTTTCATGTTTCAATTTCTTAGTGGTTTTATGCATTTACTAGATCACACACACTGCTATATATATATATATATATATATATATATATATATATATATATATATATATGTTTAATTTGTTTATGGATGGGGTTGTTAGGGAGGTGAATGCAAGAGTTTTGGAAAGAGGGGCAAGAATGAAGTCTGTTGTGGATGAGAGAACTTGTGAAGTGAGTCAGTTGTTCGCTGATGATACAGCACTGGTGGCTGATTCATGTGAGAAACTGCAGAAGCTGGTGACTGAGTTTGGTAAAGTGTGTGAAAGAAGAAACTTAAGAGTAAATGTGAATAAGAGCAAGGTTATTAGGTACAGTAGGGTTGAGGGTCAAGTCAATTGGGAGGTAAGTTTGAATGGAGAAAAACTGGAGGAAGTAAAGTGTTTTAGATATCTGGGAGTGGATCTGGCAGCGGATGGAACCATGGAAGTGGAAGTGAATCATAGGGTGGGGGAGGGGGCGAAAATCCTGGGAGCCTTGAAGAATGTGTGGAAGTCGAGAACATTATCTCGGAAAGCAAAAATGGGTATGTTTGCAGGAATAGTGGTTCCAACAATGTTGTATGGTTGCGAGGCGTGGGCTATAGATAGAGTTGTGCGCAGGAGGGTGGATGTGCTGGAAATGAGATGTTTGAGGACAATGTGTGGTGTGAGATGGTTTGATCGAGTAAGTAATGTAAGGGTAAGAGAGATGTTTGGAAATAAAAAGAGCGTGGTTGAGAGAGCAGAAGAGGGTGTTTTGAAATGGTTTGGGCACATGGAGAGAATGAGTGAGGAAAGATTGACCAAGAGGATATATGTGTCGGAGGTGGAGGGAACGAGGAGAAGAGGGAGACCAAATTGGAGGTGGAAAGATGGAGTGAAAAAGATTTTGAGTGATCGGGGCCTGAACATGCAGGAGCGTGAAAGGCGGGCAAGGAATAGAGTGAATTGGATCGATGTGGTATACCGGGGTTGACGTGCTGTCAGTGGATTGAATCAGGGCATGTGAAGCGTCTGGGGTAAACCATGGAAAGTTGTGTGGGGCCTGGATGTGGAAAGGGAGCTGTGGTTTCGGGCATTATTGCATGTCAGCTAGAGACAGTGTGAACGAATGAGGCCTTTGTTGTCTTTTCCTAGCGCTACCTCGCACACATGAGGGGGAGGGGGATGGTATTCCATGTGTGGCGAGGTGGCGATGGGAATGAATAAAGGCAGACAGTGCGAATTGTGTGCATGGTTATATATGTATGTGTCTGTGTATATATATATGTGTACATTGAGATGTATAGGTATGTATATTTGCGTGTGTGGACATGTGTGTATATAGATGTGTAGGGGTTTGGGTTGGCCATTTCTTTGTCTGTTTCCTTGCGTTCCCTCGCAATGCGGGAACAGGACAAGCAAAATAATAAAAAAAAGAAATTTTTATTTATATATATATATATAAAATTTAAATTATTTTTTTTTTTTATTTGCTTTGTCGCTGTCTCCTGGTTAGCGAGGTAGCACAAGGAAACAGATGAAAGAAGGGCCCCAAACCCCACCCACATAACATTTATACTAACCATCCACACATGCAAATATACATACCTATAATCTAACATAAAATTTATTTTTATATACACCATATTTTATATATAACATTACATTAATTTTTCTGTTCCCTTCTCTTGCACGCCCATAAATTAACCCTCCCATGTCAGAGTAGCCATAGGAAAAGAACAACAAAGGCCCACACCTCATCTCATGGTTTAAATTACAAACACTTAAATTTAAAATTCCAAAAAAAAATTTTTAAAATTTTTTAAAAAAGGGTTTTTGGGGTTTTGAAAAACCCCCCCCCCCCCAAAAAACCCCACCCCCCCCCCCCTGTTTTAAAACCCCACACAAATAATTAACCCCCACTAAAATTTTTTTTTTTAAAAAAAAAAAAAATTTTTTTTTTTTTAAAAAAATCTTTTCCTCCCCTTCCCATTAAAAAAAAACCCTTTTAAAAAACCCCCCCCCCAAAACCAAACAAAAAAAAAAAAACCCCAAAACCCCCCCCAAAAAATTTAAAATTTTTTTTTTTTTTTTTCCCCCCCCCCCCTTAAAAAAAAAACCCCCAAAAGAACCCCCCCCCCAAAAATACCATTATTTACACTCCACCCCTAAAAAACAAAACACCCCCAATTTTTCCCCAAACCCACAAAAAGTACAAAATTTTTCCCCTTTTTTTCTGGCCCCCCCCAAAAAAAAGGAAAAACCCCCTCGTCTGTTGGCGGGGTAGCGTAGGAAAAACAACAAAGGTCACATTTTCAATCATTTCCAGTTTTAAAAAACCCCCCAACACAGCTCCTTTTTCACATCCAGGCACCACAAAACTTTCCATGGTTTACCCCAGACGCTTCACATGCCCTGGTTCAATCCATTGACAGCACGTCGACCCCGGTATACCACATCGTTCCAATTCACTCTATTCCTTGCATGCCTTTTAACCTCCTGCATATTCAGGCCCCGATCACTCAGTTTCTTTTTCACTCCATCTTTCCACCTCCAATTTGGTCTCCCACTTCTCCTCGTTCCCTCCACCTCTGACACATATATCCTCTTTGTCAATCTTTCCTCACTCATTCTCTCCATGTGACTAAACCATTTCAAAACACCCTCTTCTTCTCTCTCAACCACACTCTTTTTATTACCACACATTTCTCTTTTCCTTTCATTACTTACTCGATCAAACCACCTCACACCACATATTGTCCTCAAACATCTCATTTCCAGCACATCCACCCTCCTCCGCACAACTCTATCTATAGCCCACGCCTTGCAACAATATAACATTGTTGGAACCACCATTCCTTCAAACATACCCATTTTTGCTTTCTAAGATAATGTTCTCGACTTCCACACATTTTTCAGTGCTTCCAGAACATTCACCCCCTCCCCACCTTATGATTCACTTCTGCTTCCATGGTTCCATCCGCTGCTAAATCCACTCCCAGATATCTAAAACACTTCACTTCCTCCAGTTTTTCTCCATTCAAACGTACCTCCCAATTGACTCAAATGTACCTCCCAATTGACTTGTCCCTCAACCCTACTGTACCTAATAACCTTGGTCTTATTCCCATTTACTCTCAGCTTTCTTCTTTCACACACTTTACCAACTCAGTCACCAGCTTCTGCAGTTGCTCACCCGAATCAGCCACCAGCGCTGTATCATCAGTGAACAACAACTGACTCACTTCCCAAGCTCTCTCATCGACAACAGACTGCATACTTGCTCCTCTTTCCAAAACTCTTGCATTCACCACCTAACAACCCCATCCATAAAGAAATTAAACAACCAAGGAGACATCATGCACCCCTGCCACAAACCAACATTTACTGAGAACCAATCACATCCCTCTCCTCCTACACGTACACATGCCTTACATCCTCAATAAAATCTTTTCCCTGCTTCTAACAACTTACCTACCACACCATGTATTCTTAATACCTTCCACAGAGCATCTCTATCAACTCTTATCATATGCCTTCTCCAGACCCATAAATGCTACATACAAATCCATTTGCTTTTCTAAGTATTTCTCACATACATTCTTCAAAGCAAACACCTGATCCACACATCCTCTACCGCTTCTGAAACCACACTGCTCTTCCCCAATCTGATGCTTTATACATGCCTTCACCCTCTCAATCAATACCCTCCCATATAATTTCCCAGGAATACTCAACAAACTTATACCTCTGTAATTTGAGCACTCACTTTTATCCACTTTGCCTTTGTACAATGTATGTATATACATGTATGTATATACATGTATATGTGGGTCGGTTGGGCTATTCTTTCGTTTGTTTCCTTGCGCTACCTCGCTAACGCGGGAGACAGCAACAAAGTATAACAGATAGATGAATATATATATATGACAAGTTTTCAACAACTTTACTAATTACTCACATATGAAAAGAGCTCTTAATTTAAAATTTCTTAAAATAGCTTTCTGAATCTGTTCTGATTTTGGAGATTGGAAGACAAAAGCAAATATGTAACAGTTTTTTTTAAAGAATTCTATATTAGTCATCTATTATGATTATAGTTTGTCATGTTTATTAAATCCTGATATATCTTAGAAAAGTCTGGAGAACTGGTAGTGAATGGAATTAGATTTGAAAGCTTAAAAAGTTCTGCAAAAGAAGAAAAATGCACATTTCAACTGTATATTGGCTTAAGCCAGTATAGAATTTGACAGTATAAAAATGAAGGTCTGCATTGTAGTACTGCTAATCCACTGATGTGTTCCAAGGTACATAGAACTGATCATGATGTACATTTCAGGCCTCACAACATAATGCAAACCTTGAAAGACACTGAAGGCTCCATCACACTGATCATGATGCATATCCAGACTCCATTATACAGCTCTTACCTTGAAATCTGTTCATAGTTCCAAAACACTGACCGTGATGCATATTCCAAGCTCCATGAAAAATAACCAGCCATGAGGTAGGTTTAGGGAATCTCATCACACTTATCTCTTGTTTATGTGTTCCAGGTTTCACAACACAAAACCATCCTTTAAAAAGATTAAGGCTCCTATAAAGCATGTTGTTGACAGAAGCAGTCCAGGGAAGTATTATCGTCCTGACTTAGGATTTTTGAAGTGATGCGTAGAACAATCTTACACCTGAATGTTAATAAACAGTAAACAGCGAGTCCCCAGGAAAATATTATCATCCTGACGTAGGAGTGCAGAAATTGTAATGACATGACAAGCACTCAACAGTCACCCTTGCAATCAAGTCTTAAACTCCACTCCACCAGGCATACACCCATTAGAAACTAAACTCCCTAAGCATGTTCAAATTACACTTTCTCATTTGCATTCTGGACACCAACCATTTCTCCAACATTACAAATACTACTACATCATATCACAAGACTCATCATGCCCATGATGCTGAACATTTACTTCTTAGCTGTCCTCCACTCTCTTCACACCACCACACTTCTTGACCCATGGTCCCACCCAGTCGATGTGACCATCTCCTGAGCAATGCAGGAGCCTCAAAGCAGGGGATCCCAGGACAGACAGATTAGTAATTACCTATATGTAATTACCTTGAACTGAACTTCACATTCAACAGAATAACTTTTGCCTTAAAGTATATTTCATGCTTCCCAACATGGCACTTGCCTTGAAGCATGTTTCAGGGCCCATAATGTAACAGTCATCTTGAAGCATGTTTCAGGATCAACAGCATGATACTCACCTTCCTGGAAGAGTCACTGTGGGTCTCTGTGTTGTGGAAAATCCTGGAGAAAGTCCAAAGCCGCCAGACAATGAGGGAGTTCATGACAACAATAAGGATGAAAGGCAGGAATACCATGAGGATGAGGTCTGCCAGGGATAACACGGCCATAACTCGCTTGTACTCTGGGTAGAAGCCACAGTCTGCTATCTGTCGAGGAATGACCTCTTTGATCAAAAGTATGCAACCATTTGGTATCATACCCACGAGTAGTACTGTTGGGGTCAAGAGCTGCACCATTATGTTCATTTAATTAAGGTTAGATGGCAGAGTTGTGCGAGGCTGTGATATCCAAGTATCAAGGTCAGGGGTTTTGGAGAAGACTTGTTAAACTGCTAAAAGTTGCCAACATTTTCATAGTAAGTGAAATAACATTTTTTTTTCAAATTAACAGTAACACTGCTAATAAGAAAACATACAAGGTCAAATAGGTAACTTGAACCAGATGAAAAATTTGACAGAGTTTTAGGGGAATATCAAGTTAAGCCAGCTCATGGCATATTGATTTAATAAATTGCTAGTCAGGTATTGAACCAGAATCATGACAGATAACCATTGTAACAATGATTAAAGCAAGAGGTGTTAGATATTTTAGCTAATCCCTGAATATTGCAATATCAGCATAACATATTTGAGAAAATCATTTGAATCAGTTATAACAAAATCAATAGGTACATATTTAAATAATCATGATTTAAGAATTCAGAACATAGCTGTACTATTGGACAAGCATGTTTAACAAAACTGCTCCCTTTCTACTCTAGTGTTTTTGAATATTTGACAATGGTTAGGATTGTGAGATAATTTTCTTGATTTAAGCACAGCACATGAGAACTGAGTAAGAAAAGTAGGAGGTCAAAGTACAGGAGAAGAGGTACAAAATTGGAAGTCAGCATTAATGGAGTGAAAAAGGAGCAGGGTCCATTTCTCAATGAAGTAGCTCAGGGCTTGGTCCTAGAGAGACTGCTATTCATAACATGTGGGAAGGACAAATAACAAGAGACCTGATGGTCCAAGACAAGGTTATCTGCATTATAAGCTAATTCTGTGACAGAAACAGAATAGCAAAGCAGAAGGCACCTTCCCACCCATTTTTTATCCTGCTCAAATGTTGGCAGGAAAGAGAAATAAGGGGGAATTTTATGGGAGACAAGGTATGATATTACAGTAGTGCAAGGTCAGGTATCAGAGGACTGTAATAAGTTCAAGGATAAAAATATCACAAGATCATAAAGAAACACAAGGTTGGGGCAAAATTAACAAGTTCTAGTTCATTGTAACAAAATATCAGGGATCAAAGTTCTGGGTCATTGTAACAATATCAGGGATCAAAGTAACTAGTTCAGTGGTCAAAGTAACGCTAAGTCAGGGGATCTAAGTAAAACAGAGTGTCAAAAGTAACACAAAGCCAGGGATCATTTTGACAAAAGTTGTCAATGTTCTTCAACCTTAAAATGATTTATGATTTGATCAATAGGTACAGGTGCACTATACCCTGAGGTACACTTACATTGGCAGGTGTACCGTAGATAACCAGCAGGTACAGATAAGATACTGCATTGGCTAAAACGATGATGCAAATGGCGCACTTGGCTCGGCCCACAGTACAGATGGTGGACCGCCGCAGTGGGTACTGTACTGCAATGCACCGCTCCAGGGTGTAAGCCACCGTCAACCTGCCAGATATAAGGCTTAATTCAGGATGGTTATTTCCACATGATGGTTTGTTGTCCGTGTGGATAGTTTTCCTCATGAAGATGGGTTAGTTGTCAGAGTGAGTGGTTATTTCCATGTGAAAATAGGTGCTTACCCATGTGGGTTATTTCCACACGAAGGGAAGGTAGGTGTTCATGTGGGTAATTACATTGTGGTACATTAGTATTATGTGTGGGTGGTAATTTGTACATATAATTTGGTTAGCTGTATGTGAAACTTTTCAGTACAATAGGTTTTAAGCCCTGTACATTTGCTATGGCTTTGGCTGACCACTTATTACTTATTTGTATTGTAAAGTATGGGAAGAGGATTCTACACTGAGGGGCCCCATTTCCTGATTTTTTTTATGCTATCAAGTAGACTTTTAAACATTTCTTATTTCCTTTATTCCATTCCAGCCTTCCACTTCCCTTACGTTGAAACAAAACTTCTTTATATCCTTTCTAAAAAGATCTTTGTCATGGCCTTTAGTTATTCTGGTGCAGCATCTTTCAACATGTCCAAATGATTTGGAAAATGAACTTTGTAATTAGGTCACCCCTTCCTCTACTCTCCTCCATGGTGGACATACTTTTAGCCCTTGGCCTATCATTGTAATTCAGCTCTCTTAATTCAAGTACCAACTTAGTTGCCTTTTTCTGAACCTTTTCTGTTAAATCTTTTTGTCTTTTAAGACGTATAAGCAGTTTTAATATAATATATGTTGTGTTTTACTTGCTTTTGGATCTATCCTTTGACCCCTTCTGATGTATGGTATCCTAACCTAACCTCAGGTGACTTACCAGACGCTGATGCTGTTGGTGGTGGAGCCAATAAAATTGATGAGCTTGCAGGCAAGGGCTGAGTCGAGGATGTCCAACCTGAGGGCAGTGAAGGCATCATGGTGCAGGAGCCAGCGCAGCAGGAGAAGGAGAAGGAACACAGTGTCTGAAGCAGCCATGGCTGCTAGGAAGAATGATGAGGAACGTCGCCGGAGACGTGTCCTGAGGAACACCGCCCCACTGATCACATTTCCCACCACACCTGCTGGGCAGGGCCAGGACTATTCATCCCAGGTTTTGGTTCTAATAGTAATAGTAATCATTTAATTCTAAGATATTGTTTTACCTCCACATAGACTTCCCATTTCTTATTTTTTTGGTAGGATATCTCTGCTCTGTCCTCTTAAAAAAGAAGAGAAAAAAGTAGTAGAATATTTAATGCAAGCTTTGTAATGATACCATTATCATTACAAAGCTTGGTGTAGCAGTTAGTGTTTCTGACCTAGGACACATTCACAGGTCACCCAGGGTCAAGAGCATAGTTATGGCAGTTGGCCCATTTCAACCCAGCTGTTCATCCACCCTTAGGAGATGGCTGATAAAATGGGTAACTTGCTCATGCTAGGAAGTACCAGGAGAGACTGAGTACAGAATGGAAAAAGGTGAGAACAAAGGACGTAAGGGGAGTGGGGGAGGAATAGGATGTATTTAGGGAAGCAGTGATGGCTTGCACAAAAGATGCTTGTGGCATGAGAAGAGTGGGAGGTGGGCAGATTAGAAAGGATAGTGAGTGGTGGGATGAAGAAGTAAGATTATTAGTGAAAGAGAAGAGAGAGGCATTTGGATGATTTTTTGCACGGAAATAATGCAAATGACTGGGAGATGTATAAAAGAAAGAGGCAGGAGGTCAAGATAAAGGTGCAAGAGGTGAAAAAGGGGGCAAATTAGAGTTGGGATGAGAGAGTATCATTAAATTTTAGGGAGAATAAAAAGATGTTTTGGAAGAAGGTAAATAAAGTGCGTAAGACAAGGGAACAAATGGGAACTTCAGTGAAGGGGGCAAATGGGGAGGTGATAACAAGTAGTGGTGATGTGAGAAGGAGATGGTGTGAGTATTTTGAAAGTTTATTGAATGTGTTTGATGACAGAGTGGCAGATATAGGGTGTTTTGGTCGAGGTGGTGTGCAATGTGAGAGGGTTAGGGAGAATGATTTGGTAAACAAAGAAGAGGTAGTAAAAGCTTTGCGGAAGATGAGAGCTGGCAAGGCAGTGGGTTTGGATGTTATTGCAGTGAAATTTATTAATAGAGGGGGTGATTGTATTGTTGACTGGTTGGTAAGGTTATTTAATGTATGTATGACTCATGGTGAGGTGCCTTAGGATTGGAGGAATGCTTGCAGAGTGCCATTGTACAAAGGCAAAGGGGATAGAAGTGAGTGCTCAAATTACAGAGGTATAGGTTTGTTGAGTATTCCTGTGAAATTTATGGGAGGTTATTGATTGAGAGGGTGAAGGCATGTACAGAGCATCAGATTGGGGAAGAGCAGTGAGGTTTCAGAAGTGGTAGAGGATGTGTGGATCAGGTGTTTGCTTTGAAGAATGTGAGAAATACTTAGAAAAGCAAATGGATTTGTTTATAGCATTTATGGATCTGGAGAAGGCATATGATAGAGTTGATAGAGATGCTCTGTGGAAGGTATTAAGAATATATGGTGTGGGGGCAAGTTGTAGAAGCAGTGAAAAGTTTTTATCGAGGATGTAAGGCGGGAGACAGCAACAAAGTATAATACATAAATAAATAGAATAATATATTATTATTATTATTATACTTTGTCGCTGTCTCCCGCGTTTGCGAGGTAGCGCAAGGAAACAGACGAAAGAAATGGCCCCCCCCCCCATACACATGTATATACATACGTCCACACACGCAAATATACATACCTACACAGCTTTCCATGGTTTACCCCAGACGCTTCACATGCCTTGATTCAATCCACTGACAACACGTCAACCCCGGTATACCACATCGCTCCAATTCACTCTATTCCTTGCCCTCCTTTCACCCTCCTGCATGTTCAGGCCCCGATCACACAAAATCTTTTTCACTCCATCTTTCCACCTCCAATTTGGTCTCCCTCTTCTCCTCGTTCCCTCCACCTCCGACACATATATCCTCTTGGTCAATCTTTCCTCACTCATTCTCTCCATGTGCCCAAACCAAAAATAGAATAATAATGAATGATAAATATCTCTCTCAGCACAGATTCATGATGTGGAGTCTGTCATTCAAAGCAGAAATATATTTGGCTAAATGCATGTTACTGTGAGAAGTAAGGAAGGTGAGTTGCTGAATCAAAGGAGGAAGTGAAAGGAAGATGGAAAGTGTTTTGAAGAACTGATGAACATGAGAGAAAGTGAGGCTATGCCAGTGCTAATGACATGACAGACCAATGGGCTACCATACTTATGAACTGCAAGATTAATAGGCTGTTGTAATGGGCTGTCAGACAATTGGGCTGTTTGACTAAATGAGCTGATGGACAAATAGGCTGTCAAAGTAATGGGCTGCTGGGCATATGATTAGTCAGACCAAAGTAATGGGCTGCCAGACTAATGACCTTTTGGACTAATAAGTTGTTAGACTAATTGGCTGATGGACTTTTGAGCTGCCATGTTAATGAGCTGATAAAGTTATGGACTAAAGGTGAACTACTGGGTTGTCTGATTGAGAGGGTGTTGGACGACTAGGCTGTCAGTCATATGAGCTGTCACCTAATGACTTGTTGGACTGATGGGTGTATGGATTACACAGCGGTCTTCACTATGTACAGCCTCTAGCCAGGTCGTCTCAGGTCACCCATGGTCAAGTTAGGTTATGTTCAGGTAGCTCAGATTAATTTTGGTCAGGTTCATAATATGATCATTTACACTAATTTAAGATCTGCCATGGTCAGGTAAGGACAGTAATAGTCAGTAAAGCCTAGGTTTTGTTATGCTTGGTCGCCTCAGGTCAAATGAGGTAAATCAGGTAGGGTTAGGCGAGGTCGATAGCTTACCGACGACAATGATGACCGGAATGTAGTAGAGATGAAGGAGGTAGATCACCCTCGGCTTTCGTGGCTCCTCTTCCTCACCCATCCTCACATTCGACCAAGGTTACCTGTGTGACCACAGTTTGAACAGGTGAATATTACGAGAAATTAGTCAGACACATGACTGATACAGGTCGAGAACATGCCTTAAACCAAGAGGTCAAAATGAGGAGAGGAATGTGTCCCCAACGATGGGCAAAGAACCTGTCTGAAACAGTTGTAGTGATCTAAGGTCACCATAATGACGTAGCCATTGACTGGGTGACAGCCTGTGACCTCTCCTGACTTAATACTCTTAGGAATAATGTATTTGGTGGCCCATCCTACACATCTGCACCTGTAGCATTAATCCCTCGCCACAATGAAGCCTGCCATGAAGATGGAACGTCAGGATGTCGCATTGGGACCTGCTGACGGAGGAGACTCCCTAAGGGCGGCATGAGTCTGGAGTCAAATGACCAAGACTTCAGGTACCGGAGTGGTACACTTGTCTCGTAGTGAGCCAAGTGCCTGACTGGTTTGCTGCGGTGATACACGGGTATATAAGAGGCGGTGAGATCAGGTCTGTGAGGGATAGCTGTTCCTAAAGAGAGTTAGAGACGTCGAAGCCGATTGTCGCAAGCTTCTGATCTCTCTCCATGCTGGTGGACTTGAGGTTAAGTCAGTAAGAGCGGCGCTTCTTGAGGAAAGGGTCAGGTCATGTATAATTACAGAGAGATTTTGACCTGCTACCACCGACAACGAGTGTGGGTGGAAGGGATTAATGTTGCAAGTGCAGATGTGTAGGATGGGCCACCAAACACATTATTAGGTCAGGTAAGGTCACAGGCTGTCACCCAGTCAATGGCGACGTCATTAAAGTGACCTTGGATTACTACATAGGAAATTAACGTGTGAAAAATCAGGTGAAGAACATCAGAAACGGGGAAAAAAGTAATGTTATGATGAGGATCACCTCAAAAGCATTGGAGAAAAACGTAGAAATAAGTAAAACAAATAAGTAAGTAAAGAAAATAAGTATGTGCATCTGAACATGTCAAGATGTTGAAATCAGGTTTGACCACGAGAGAAACAGGTTAGAATACGCCAGAAACAGAACTGAGTCATTGTTGGTTAAAGAACTCGTAATTACGCAGTGGCCCAGGATAAGTGAGGATTACGTTTGAAATACGTGAAATAGGAGTAGTTCTGGTGAGCTATGGCGATGTGTGGCTGCCTGTGGTGATTTGTGGTGGGACATTGGTCATGTGTAGAAAGTTTAAGTATAATGTTTGGTGGCTACGGTGATATCTGATAGGCTGTGGCGATGTGTGGTGGCGTATGGCGGGCTGTTGTGGTGTTGTGCTGTTGAGGTGCGTGGCGGGCAATGATAGTGTGTCGAGCTGTGGTGGGCTATGGATGTGTGGCGTGTTTTTGAGGTGTGTGGCGAGCTATGGTGAAGTGTGGCGTGCTGTGGTGGTGTGTGGTGGGCTGTGATGAGTGTGGGGTGCTGTGGTTGGCTATGGATGAGTATGGCGTGCTCTGGTGGTATGTGGTGGAATATGGTTATGTGTGGCGTGTTGTGGTGGTGGGCAATGAATGAGTGTGGCGTGGTGTTTGGTGGGTTGTTGGGGTGTCCGGCAAGCTGTGGAGGTGTGCGGTAAGCTGTGGTGATGTGTAGCGGTGTGTGGTGGTGTATGATGGGCTGTGGAGGTGTATGGCGGGCTGTGGTTGTACATGGAAGGCTGTTGTGCTGTGTGGTGGGCTTTGTAGCAGATTGTGGTGGTGTGTCGCGGGCTGTTGTGATGTTGCGGTCTTTGTTGGTGTGTGGCGAGCTGTGGTTTTGTCTAGCGGGCTTTTGAGGTTTGTGACGGGCTTTATTTCTGTGGGGCAGGCTGTGGAAGTGTGTGGGAACTGTTGGGTGTAGGGAGGGCTGTGGTGTGTAGCGGGCTGTGGAGCTTATTGGCGGGATGTGTTCCTGTGTGTGTATGGCGGGCTGTGTGATTACTGTTTGCATTTTATACTCGTGTTGTCCCGTGTCTTGACCCTATATATATATATGTACCATGTGTTCTATTCCTGTGTATTTATGCATACACACATAGCTAACGTATGTCAAGTGTGTGGCGAGCTGTGGTGCTGTGTTTGGCGGGTTGTGGTGGTGTTTGGTTGGTTGTGGTGACGTGTGGCAGGCTGTGGTTGTGTATGGCTGGATTTAATGGTGTGTGTAGGCCTGTGGTTATGTGCACAGTACGGGGCCCATCTCTCGAACACTATCTACTATCATAACAACCCCTGAATGTGTTTGCTGTCTACATTAACAATGTCCTCCTGTCTGTTCCATTCATCCTCCACTCTCATACTGTAAATGTACATATTTCCATGTTAATAAGATTCTAACTAAATTTCATGTTATGTTCTCTGGTTGTTCTATCTCTGTCTCACAAAGAACTGTCCACTGTTCACATGGTCAGTCTCTATGAAAATCTTAGAGGTTGTTATCAGGTCATCCTTCTCCCTTGTCCCTAAATTTCAAGCTTCCAGTCTGTCCCTGAAGCGTAGCCTCTTATTTCTGGTATAATCTTTGTCCCCCCCACCCCTCTCTCGACCTCCTCCTCATACGTTGTGAATGGTTCATTCGATGAGGTGAACTCACTTGAGAAGCATATTCTTGTGTTGGTCTTATTATGTAGAATATGAAAAGCTAGCTAACCCTTTCCTTATCCATCCATCTCTTCTGAGTTATTGTGATGTTTGCCAGCAGACAGTTTTCTCTCCTTTATTCTCTAGACACGGAACTCTGGCCACAGGTAACTTACGGTCGATGTCTACTCCCATGTTCTTCTCATACAGAATCGTGAAACTTATTTTCAGTGAAGTAATAATCACATTCAGGCCGCCATTCACTTTACCCCATGCTCATAACTTTGCTTTTGCTTGGGTTGAGTTTCATCAACCACCCTATAAGCTGCTGCAATCCTTCTTGCTCTCCATCTCTCGTATGACCGTTACATCATCTAAACATATCTAGGTAGGATTTCATTCCTTCAGGCAAGTCATTAATACAAATAATAAAAAGTAATGTCCCAGAACAGAACTCCGTGACACTCCGCTGGTCACCTCAACCCATGCGGATTTTCCAGCAAGATGCGTCTGTTTCCTCCCACTGAATTTCCCCTTTATTCCCTCCTACAGGTTATCCAACCTCTTGATCAGCCACTATTTGGTACGGGGGGGGGGAGTAATGTTGGTATGTGGTGGTGGGTTTTGTTAGTATGTTCCGGACTGTAGGACCTGGTATGTGGTGGGCTGTGTTGTGCGACGGATTGTGGTGTGTGGTGGGCTGTGTTGTGCGACGGATTGTGGTGTGAGGTGGGCTGTGTTGTGCGACGGATTGTGGCGGTAGTGTGTGGTGGGCTGTGGTTATTGCCATACTCACGGCCAGGAGAGACGCGCGTCTGGCTGGGCCGACGGGAGGAGACCAAGTGATTCCCTTGCCGGCTCCGACACCTCCCACGGGGAGAGGATAATTGTAAAAGGGGAAGGGGAAGGCCGGGGGGGAGGGGGTGCTTTGAGAGGAAGGGGTGGACAGGGGTAGCAGAAACTGATGGGGAGGGGGGGGGGGGGGAGATGTTGTGGCGAAAGTTGAGGTAAAACGTGGGGGGGGGGGGATGTTGTAGCGAAAGTTGAGGTAAAAGGTAAGGTAGACATTAATCTTATCTTTTGAGTTTAAAGAAAAAGCTGCTGGGTATGGTTGATGGGGAAAGGGGGATTTCGACGGGCAAGGGGGCGTGGATTAATATGAGGTAGAGGGAAAATATTGGAGTAAAGAGAAAGGATGATCATGGTGAGAAAAGGATACAGAAATAGGTGGGAAGGGATCAGGGATAAAGTGGCAGAGCAAGTTAGAGGGGAAATATCGAGGAGCGCCAGCCCCATTCTAACAAAACATTTTATTAGCTAGGTGGTTGAAAGTAATCCAATAAGGGTCTAACATAACTCTGGAGGCATGTAAAAGGCTTTTTCTATTATGCGATGGGGATTTGCTTCCCCTTTTTTGTAAAAAATCCAAAATATATGGTTTTTGGAGGGAATTCCCTTATGGTGATATTTACCCTACCTACATTGGTTTACAAGCAGCCAAAGTTTGTGATAGTTTTGCATTGAAATCTTTGACGTCAGTCATGAGTAGTATAAAGTTTGTTACACGGAAATGTAATTCTTGTACAGAAATTACTTACATGCTTTGTATTTCAGTACATCGACTTGATTTGTGTATGACAGGGCTTGACCAGCTTCCTAATCCATGAGAATTTAAGACTAGAATTTAATTTTTTTTCATCTCTGCTTGTCTTAATAGTCAATTTCTTTAATGAATATAAAGGATAAAACTTGTGTGCTCACAAATGTACAGCAGGTATCAAGGATAGTGAGCTAAGATTGTGATAGCTTTTACTGGAAGACTTAAAATTCATAAAAAGACATTAGTTGACCATGATAATTATGATAGTGAAAGATTTTGTGGTTTTATAGAACCCACAGAGGCATATTCGTTCTTTTTACAAGATAATGTTACAGTGGATTAGAAGTGGAAAATGTAACATGGTGTTCTACTTCAGGAGGTTGATGAATATGAGAAATGTGAAAGTACAGTACAGAAAAAGCAAGAAACCAGAAACTGCAGCAAAAAGCTTCTTCTAAGCATTTGTTTAAAATAGAGTGAGATGTTAATACCTAAAGTACAATGGATATCAGATATAAAGGTGGTTGGGGGATGAAATTTTAGAATCTGGCATGTATGAAAGATGAAATGTCTAGACAGTCATGAAAATATGAGCAAGAGATATTTATTGTAAAATGAGAAATGCAAATGAAGTATAAGACCAATGCAGTGGATAATTACAAGTTTTGTCCAAAATTAGGATGTTACAATAATACCAAGTATGTTCATCTAGTCAAGAGGTGGAATTACAGAACTGTCAAAGAAAGGAGATACAAGAGTTGAGAGGTTTTCGATAATGAGTTGGATGGAAACTGGATCTTGGAAGCATTAAACTTCAAAAGATTTCGTGTATCCCACTAAGATATCCTGTCCAAGTCTGAGTTTATTGAGGAAGCTGTGTCAAGATAAGCTGCAGATCGAGTGAGGGAGAGGAAACAGAATGGAAAGATGTGGATGAATGCAGTGTTGAGTTGTCAGCATATGATTATTTGGATTATTTATGGAGTGAACATTGTTGAAAAAAAAAGAGAAAAAGTGTGGTGGACAGGACAGAACCTTAAGGAACACTGGTGTTGATGGTGAAAAAGGGGGTAGGTTGGCCCATCAACAACCACAGAGATATATCAACCAGAGAGGAAGCTAGATATGAAGGACCAAAGTGAGGGAAGGAAGCCAAAAGAGGAGAGCATGAGTCAAACTGAAATATGTTGCTCCTGCTATGTTCCATTTGGGAAAAAAATGTTTCAAGAATGAATAGGGATCATTAGAGTTGTACATGAGAGAAGTAAGATGCAGTCTGTCTACTTTCGAATGGAAAAGTGGTGATATAATCACTTCATGTTTATAGATGGCTTTAATTGTGATCGAATATTTTCATTATCTGCAATTACATAACAGCAAGGAGGCACAACAGATATATTTGGGAGTTACAAGAAGTACGTATAGGAAGCACATGAAACTCACCAAGAAGGCACTGGAACGAAACCTTGACACAAGGAACACCTTAGAGGTACGTGCAAATTCCTGTTCCAAATCACTAGTCATTGTAAACATTATGTAAACAAAGATACAAAAGCTGATATTTGATCTCTGCATGAGAAACAATGGTACTGAATAAAAATTTGTTTGACAAACTTAAAAAATTTATTCCCTTTGTAAATCTACAAACTGCCACAGTAACATCAGACATCAGAAGGCACTGTCAATGCACAAGGGATGCTAAAATATATGGACATTGATGCCAAGGCATCTTCGTTGTGAAGCAACCATATTTATAAACCTCTTGCATTTCACCTTGCCTAATTATTTATTCAACTGAAAACAAAAATACCAATGTTTACAGTACTTAGTATTTGTTTTTTCATTCAGCTACTCATACTTTATAAACAGCTGAATTATCTTGTCAATTTACCTAGAATTTCAAGACACTAGACAATAGCTGTGCATGATAAAAGTTGAGCATCATATTATTGAAGTGGATGTCATGGTGACAACTCCAGGTTTTTATAAAATACATTTGTAATAATAATTCTGTTAAGTTTACATCATTACCGTGAGAAAATAAGATGAAGAACACAGCTACACTGATACAGCCAAAATCCAGAAATGTAGTAATAAGTCCAATTCAAAAAACTTTTTTTTACAAAGTAACAAGAGTCACAACAGCACTCTGATGAACTATGTAGACAAAAGTCATTTAGTCATTTATTCTAAGATTTTCCACAAATAACAGAAGTATTACAATATCATTCTGAGAATGAACACTAATAAATCTATTTGTAATCTTTTAATCTAATACGTTTATGACTAAGAAAGATTCTTACAGATTACGCATAGCAGATGTACAGTAGCAATATAAATGAAAGATTCATCTTGCATCATTTAATTCCATGAAATTTAGTCATGTTTAAACTTACTGAAAATTTATCAATCTCATGTACGAACTTCACAAGAGCAAAACAAACTGAACTTCCCACAGCATTGCCAGAGAAATTTATGAAATAACTGTACTAATCTAGATTTAAGGTACTATTCCCCCACTACCACCATAATTTTCATTTAATTATCCTTAATTTATTGGTTTCACATTATCATCACAACAAAACTAATCTCAAGTATGTGTTACAATAAAGAATGGTATAGTGTACATTTCAGTTTCATACAAGTTTCAAGAATCTATATCACAGTGGATGATACAAATAATTTTTTGTCAAATTAAATGTTTGTGTGGACTTAGAAAACTAAATAAAAAGATTTGTAGGTGGCAGTTATAAAAAAAAAATAAGTAGCTTTTACTTATCATATTTGCCATGATTATATTTTAGACACATCCACAACAACACATATATCTCTTTAAGTTGTATATAATATTGTGTTGGGTGTTGAATGCATTGGGTGCTTGTCACAGCTCTACTCACAAACAAGTCATTTCTATTGCCATTAAGTATAAGCAGAAGAGAAATCTTGTATCAGATAAAAATTACAATGTAAATTTCATTTCTACCAATACCAATGCAAGATAATGAGGAATCTCTGTTTTCAAACTCATATATCTGTTACTGACAGTGACAAATATCTGAGACTACGACCACTGTTAATAAATCAATTACAGATATCCACATGGATTTCAGCTACTATGAACAGACATTTGTTCCAAAGGATACTATAGCTTTGTAAAAGCTTCTATAGCAAACATCCCAATGGCTGTTTAAAAAAAAAAAAAAAAAAAATTAATGGCTACTGTACTTAATAAACCAATGACTATTGTATCTTCAGCAATCCATTCTTGTGGACACTAAATTTCAAGAACCTCCCTTATGGGCTAATTCATTTCATAAACTTAAGCTGAAAGTTACTCTCAGTAACCATTCTCATGGCAACTGTATTCTGATAACCATCTAACTGGCTGTTATATTTTAAAGACACTGCCAGGCTCCACCTGCACGCTGTTACACTGTGAATGAAAAGTCACTTTCAATGAGACTGTGTCACTGTCAATGGATAAAAAGGGGGAGTACAGTCTTGTCCATTAACTTCTCATGCCAAAGGAGTCCATAATTTCCCTATTCCTAACTGAAGCGCAACCTTGAAGCTACAGGAGCCCCACAAATGGGGTCGGGTTGTGTAATTTAAGATTTACATTTCAGGAAACATTTAAAAAACACTTTTTCATAATAATTTACTTAATACTAGCTGAAGTATTAACAAAAGCTTGTTAGTCTGTAATCCCAAAAGGCCATGCACACAAACATGTAAAGTACCAGTTACATTAAAAGATCACCCTCATTGTGCAATATAACACACCATCCTTTTACTAATATAATATACCATCTTTACTCAATTGCCAGTTTTGCCTCAAGTTTACCACTACTCCTGCAATGATAATGTTATTCTCTACAGATGAAGCACTAGCATAGTTAGTTAGAATGAAAACTGCAGTGAACTTATTCAGGGAAGAACCTAACAATATTCATGAGTTGTTATGTGTTACTCATGCAGGGTTGGACTCCATAAAAATATTTTGTGCTTTACATTTTTACATGTGTTAAATAAATATGTATATCTTGAAGCTGCTACATTCAAGGCTAAAATCATGCATATTTCTTATGAAATCATAAAAACACACAAAGGCTTTATCAACATGTAACTTTATACCAAACCCACACACTGGCACTGTATGGATCCCTGGCAAAATAAAATCTATGTTTGAGCGGGAACTTGCCAGTGCTGGTTACTGACTTGAATGGCAAGATAACGAGCGAATACAAGTCTGAGAAGCAGGTAATTTCACAAATTACCAGCTTCAACTCTAAAAATGTATATTATGTGAATAAATTCATTTGCTCCTTACATAGTTCATAATTTTGTAAACTGTCAAAAAACAAGCAGGCTGGAGGAGCTGCCATCATCATTGTGGGAACATGATCCCAGCATTCTTACATCTATTTTATATCATCTATAAATACAGTACAATACTTACATCACAACCTCAATGAATATAACTACCTTATAAATATATTACTACATTATGCCCTTTTAGAAAGATATCTAAAACCTACGATATCACTGGATGAAAGACAATTTCCACAGATGTGAACTGAAGTTGTCAACCTATACCCGACATGGGATAAGTAAGAAATATTTAGTCAGAAACATACTGAACATATCTGAGACATCTATCAAGAACCTTCCTGAGATAAAACTCAGATTTCTACATTTTGGTATGATATTTTCTGGTAAACTTTGCTACTCAATAATGCCAAAGCTCTCAATTATTCACATCTTAGATTAATACAAAGAGAAACTAAAATTCTGTAATTTATTTTCTGAAATTTAGATCTGAGTGAATTCTATATTATGCATAGATAATTATGACTTTAGTATATCTTAAAAATTACAATTTTGTGTAGGCGTACACACTCAAGTTTATATCAGTCATTTTACTCACAAAATTGCAATGTCAGCACATCTCAAAAATTTCAATTTTGTGTAAGGGTCCACATTCAGTCTTTATCAGTCATTATACTCATAAAACTACAACTTCAGCATATCTTAAAAATCTTTTACCACTTTGTGAAGGGGTACACACTCAAACAGTGTCTATCATCAATATTATCATTTCAAAACAATGTGTTTGTACAGAATATTCTCGAAGTGTATTTTAGTTACAGATCCCAACATACTTCCCAATTATTACTCCAAACTTTTGCATATTATACTTCATTGCTGATTCATCTTTATTATCTATATTTTCATGCTCATGAGGGAGATTTGATGTCAACTTAACACCTTTATATGTAATATCTATTCTTAAGGTAATATAATCTACATCATCTCTTATTAATATACCACTTGCTGTTATGCTTCTTTTGTATTCTTCCTAACCATGGCTCATAGAATATATATATATATCTCTCTCTATATATATATATATATATATATATATATATATATATATATATATATATATATAAAGTTATTAGAAGCAGTGAAAAGTTTTTATTGAGGATGTAAGGCATGTGTATGAGTAGGAAGAGAGGAAAGTGATTGGTACTCAGTGAATGTTGGTTTGCCGCAGGGGTGCGTGATGTCTCCATGGTGGTTTAATTTGTTTAAGGATGGGGTTATTAGGGAGGTGAATGCAAGATTTTTGGAAAGAGGGGCAAGTATGAAGTCTGTTGTGGATGATAGAGCTCGGGAAGTGAGTCAGATGTTGTTTGCTGATGATACAGCGCTGGTGGCTGATTCGGGTAAGAAACTGCAGAAGCTGGTGAGCTGGTGACTGAGTTCGGTAAGGTGTGTGAAAGAAGAAAGCTGAGAGTAAATGTGAATAAGAGCAAGGTTATTAGGTACTGTAGGGTTGAGCCACGTCAATTGGGAGGTAAGTTTGAATGGAGAAAAACTGGAGGAAGTGAAGTGTTTTAGATATCTGGGAGTGGATTTGGCAGCGGATGGAACCATGGAAGCTGAAGTAAGTCACAGGGTGGGGGAGGGGGCGAATGTTCTGGGAGCATTGAAAAATGTGTGGAAGGCAAGAACATTATCTCGGAAAGCAAAAATGGGTATGTTTGAAGGAATAGTGGTTCCGACAATGTTATATGGTTTCAAGACGTGGGCAATAGATAGAGTTGTGAGGAGGAAGGTGGATATGCTGGAAATGAGATGTTTGAGGACAATATGTGGTGTGAGGTGGTTTGACCAAGTAAGTAATGAAAGGGTAAGAGGGATGTGTGGTAATGATAAAAAGAATGGGGTTGAGAGAGCAGAAGAGGGTGTTTTGAAATGGTTTGGTCACAGAGAGAATGAGTGAGGAAAGATTGACAAAGAGGATATATGTGTCAGAGGTGGAGGGAACAAGAAGTGGGAAACCAAATTGGAGGTGGAAGGATGGAGTGAAAAAGATTTTGAGTGATCAGGGCCTGAATATGCAGGAGGGTGAAAAGCATGCAAGGAATGGAGTGAATTGGAACAATGTGGTATACTGGGGTCGACGTGCTGTCATTGGATTGAACCAGGGCATGTGAAGCGTCTGGGGTAAACCATGGAAAGTTTTGTGGGGCCTGAATGTGGAAAGGGAGCTGTGATTTCGGTGCATTACACATGACAGCTAGAGACTGAGTGTGAATGAACGTGGCCTTGTTGTCTTTTCCTAGTGCTACCTCGCATGCATGCGAGGGGAGGGGGGTATCATTTCACGTGTGGCAGGGTGGCGTGATGTCTCCATGGTTGTTTAATCTGTTCCAACAATGTTATATGGCTGCGAGGCGTGGGTTGTGCGGAAGAGGGTAGATGTGTTGGAAATGAGATGTATTGAGGACAATGTGATGTGGTTTGATTAAGTAATGAAAGGGTAAGAGAGATGTAAGGTAATAAAAAGAGTGTGGTTGAGAGAGCAGAAGAGGGTGTATTGAAATGATTTGGTCAGATGGAGAGAATGAGTGAGGAAATATTGACAAAGAGGATATATGTGTCAGAGGTGGAGGGAACGAGAAGTGGGAGACCAAATTGGAGGTGGAAGGATTATGTGAACAAGATTTTGAGCGATTGGGGCCTGAACATGCAGGAGGGTGAAAGGCGTGTAAGGAATAGAGTGAATTGGAATGATGTGGTATACTGGGGTTGATGTGCTGTCAATGGATTGAACCAGGGCATGTGGAAAGGGAGCTGTGGTTTTGGTGCATTATACATGACAGCTAGAGACTGAGTGTGAATGAATGTGGCCTTTTTTGTCTTTTCTTAGTGATACCTCACGTGCGTTCAGGGGGAGGGGGGTGTTATTTCATGTGTGGTGGGGTGGCGACGGGAATGAATAAAGGCAACAAGTATGTTTTTTTTTTGTTTTTTTTGCCGTTGTCTCCCGCGTTTGCGAGGTAGCGCAAGGAAACAGACGAAAGAAATGGCCCAACCCACCCCCATACACATGTATATACATACGTCCACACACGCAAATATACATACCTACACAGCTTTCCATGGTTCACCCCAGACGCTTCACATGCCCTGATTCAATCCACTGACAGCACGTCAACCCCGATATACCACATCGATCCAATTCACTCTATTCCTTGCCCTCCTTTCACCCTCCTGCATGTTCAGGCCCCGATCACACAAAATCTTTTTCACTCCATCTTTCCACCTCCAATTTGGTCTCCCACTTCTCCTCGTTCCCTCCACCTCCGACACATATATCCTCTTGGTCAATCTTTCCTCACTCATTCTCTCCATGTGCCCAAACCATTTCAAAACACCCTCTTCTGCTCTCTCAACCACGCTCTTTTTATTTCCACACATCTCTCTTACCCTTACGTTACTTTCTTGATCAAACCACCTCACACCACACATTGTCCTCAAACATCTCATTTCCAGCACATCCACCCTCCTGCGCACAACTCTATCCATAGCCCACGCCTCACAACCATACAACATTGTTGGAACCACTATTCTTTCAAACATACCCATTTTTGCTTTCCGAGACAATGTTCTCGACTTCCATCGCCACCTCGCCACACATGAAATAACAACCCCCTCCCCCCTCGTGTGTGTGAGGTAGCGCTAGGAAAGACACCAAAGGCCCCATTCGTTCACACTCAGTCTCTAGCTGTCATGTATTAATGCACCGAAACCAAAGCTCCCTTTCCACATCCAGGCCCCACACACTTTCCATGGTTTACCCAAGACGCTTCACATGCCCTGGTTCAATCCATTGACAGCACGTCGACCCCGGTATACCACATCGTTCCAATTCACTCTATTGATTGCACGCCTTTCACCCTCCTGCATGTTCAGGCCCCGATCACTCAAAATCTTTTTCACTCCATCTTTCCATCTCCAATTTGGTCTCCCACTTCTCCTCGTTCCCTCCACCTCTGACACATATATCCTCTTGGTCAATCTTTCCCCACTCATTCTCTCCATGTGACCAAACCATTTCAAAACACCCTCCTCTGCTCTCTCAACCACACTCTTTTTATTTCCACACATCTCTCTCACCCTTACATTACTTACTCAATCAAACCACCTCACACCACATATTGTCCTCAAACATCTCATTTCCAGCACATCCACCCTCCTGCGCACAACTCTATCCATAGCCCACGCCTCGCAACCATACAACATTGTTGGAACCACTATTCCTTCAAACATACCCATTTTTGCTTTTTGAGATAATGTTCTTGACTTCCAAACATTCTTCAAGGCTCCCAGAATTTTCGCGCCCTCCCACACCCTATGATTCACTTCCGCTTCCATGGTTCCATCCGCTGCCAGATCCACTCCCAGATATCTAAAACACTTTACTTCCTCTAGTTTTTCTCCATTCAAACTTACCTCCCAATTGACTTGACCCTCAACCCTACTGTACCAAATAACCTTGCTCTTGTTCACATTTACTCTCAACTTTCTTCTTTCACACACTTTACCAAGACTCAGTCACCAGCTTCTGCAGTTTCTTACATGAATCAGCCACCAGTGCTGTATCATCAGCAAACAACAACTGACTCACTTCCCAAGCTCTCTCATCCACAACAGACTTCATACTTGCCCCTCTTTCCAAAACTCTTGCATTCACCTCCCTAACAACCCCATCCATAAACAAATTAAACAACCATGGAGACATCACACACCCCTGCCGCAAACCTACATTCACTGAGAACCAATCACTTTACTCTCTTCCTACACGTACACATGCCTTACATCCTCGATAAAAACTTTTCACTGCTTCTAACAACTTGCCTCCCACACCATATATTCCTAGTACCTTCCACAGAGCATCTCTATCAACTCTATCATATGCCTTCTCCAGATCCATAAATGCTACATACAAATCCATTTGCTTTTCTAAGTATTTCTCACATGAAGTCTGTTGGGGATGAGAGAGCTTGGGAAGTGAGTCAGTTGTTGTTCACTGATGATACAGCACTGGTGGCTGATTCATGGGAGAAACTGCAGAAGCTGGTGACTGAGTTTGGTAAAGTGTGTGAAAGAAGAAACTTAAGAGTAAATGTGAATAAGAGCAAGATTATTAGGTACAGTAAGGTTGAGGGTCAAGTCAACTGGGAGGTAAGTTTGAATGGAGAAAAACTGGAGGAAGTAAAGTGTTTTAGATATCTGGGAGTGGATCTGGCAGCGGATGGAACCATGGAAGCAGAAGTGAATCATAGGGTGGGGGAGGGGGCGAAAATCCTGGAAGCCTTAAAGAATGTGTGGAAGTCGAGAAAGCAAAAATGGCTATGTTTGAAGCAATAGTGGTTCCAACAATGTTGTATGGTGTGGGCTATGGATAGAGTTGTGCGCAGGAGGGTGGATGTGCTGGAAATGAGATGTTTGAGGACAATATGTGGTGTGAGTGGTTTGACCAAGTAAGTAATGAAAGGGTAAGAGGGATGTGTGGTAATGATAAAAAGAATGGGGTTGAGAGAGCAGAAGAGGGTGTTTTGAAATGGTTTGGTCACATAGAGAGAATGAGTGAGGAAAGATTGACAAGAGGATATATGTGTCAGAGGTGGAGGGAACAAGAAGTGGGAAACCAAATTGGAGGTGGAAGGATGGAGTGAAAAAGATTTTGAGTGATCAGGGCCTGAATATGCAGGAGGGTGAAAAGCATGCAAGGAATGGAGTGAATTGGAACAATGTGGTATACTGGGGTCGACGTGCTGTCAATGGATTGAACCAGGGCATGTGAAGCATCTGGGGAAAACCATGGAAAGTTTTGTGGGGCCTGAATGTGGAAAGGGAGCTGTGATTTCGGTGCATTACACATGACAGCTAGAGACTGAGTGTGAATGAACGTGGCCTTGTTGTCTTTTCCTAGTGCTACCTCGCATGCATGCGAGGGGAGGGGGGTATCATTTCACGTGTGGCAGGGTGGCGTGATGTCTCCATGGTTGTTTTAATCTGTTCCAACAATGTTATATGGCTGCGAGGCGTGGGTTGTGCGGAAGAGGGAGATGTTTGGAAATGAGATGTATTGAGGACAATGTGATGTGGTTGATTAAGTAATGAAAGGGTAAGAGAGATGTAAGGTAATAAAAAGAGTGTGGTTGAGAGAGCAGAAGAGGGTGTATTGAAATGATTTGGTCAGATGGAGAGAATGAGTGAGGAAATATTGACAAAGAGGATATATGTGTCAGAGGTGGAGGAACAAGAAGTGGGAAACCAAATTGGAGGTGGAAGGATTATGTGAACAAGATTTTGAGCGATGGGGCCTGAACATGCAGGAGGGTGAAAGGCGTGTAAGGAATAGAGTGAATTGGACAATGTGGTATACTGGGGTTGATGTGCTGTCAATGGATTGAACCAGGGCATGTGGAAAGGGAGCTGTGATTTCGGTGCATTACACATGACAGCTAGAGACTGAGTGTGAATGAATGTGGCCTTTTTTGTCTTTTCTTAGTGATACCTCACGTGCGTTCAGGGGGAGGGGGGTGTTATTTCATGTGTGGTGGGTGGCGACGGGAATGAATAAAGGCAACAAGTATGTTTTTTTTTTGTTTTTTTTGCCGTTGTCTCCCGCGTTTGCGAGGTAGCGCAAGGAAACAGACGAAAGAAATGGCCCAACCCACCCCCATACACATGTATATACATACGTCCACACACGCAAATATACATACCTACACAGCTTTCCATGGTTCACCCCAGACGCTTCACATGCCTGATTCAATCCACTGACAGCACGTCAACCCCGATATACCACATCGATCCAATTCACTCTATTCCTTGCCCTCCTTTCACCCTCCTGATGTTCAGGCCCGGATCACACAAAATCTTTTTCACTCCATCTTTCCACCTCCAATTTGTCTCCCACTTCTCCTCGTTCCCTCCACCTCCGACACATATATCCACTTGGTCAATCTTTCCTCACTCATTCTCTCCATGTGCCCAAACCATTCAAAACACCCTCTCTGCTCTCTCAACCACGCTCTTTTTTTTTCCACACATCTCTCTTACCCTTACGTTACTTTCTTGATCAAACCACCTCACACCACACATTGTCCTCAAACATCTCATTTCCAGCACATCCACCCTCCTGCGCACAACTCTATCCATAGCCCACGCCTCACAACCATACAACATTGTTGGAACCACTATTCTTTCCAAACATACCCATTTTTGCTTTCCGAGACAATGTTCTCGACTTCCATCGCCACCTCGCCACACATGAAATAACAACCCCCTCCCCCCTCGTGTGTGTGAGGTAGCGCTAGGAAAGACACCAAAGGCCCCATTCGTTCACACTCAGTCTCTAGCTGTCATGTATTAATGCACCGAAACCAAAGCTCCCTTTCCACATCCAGGCCCCACACACTTTCCATGGTTTACCCAAGACCTTCACATGCCCTGGTTCAATCCATTGACAGCACGTCGACCCCGGTATACCACATCGTTCCAATTCACTCTATTGATTGCACGCCTTTCACCCTCTGCATGTTCAGGCCCCGATCACTCAAAATCTTTTTCACTCCATCTTTCCATCTCCAATTTGGTCTCCCACTTCTCCTCGTTCCCTCCACCTCTGACACATATATCCTCTTGGTCAATCTTTCCCCACTCATTCTCTCCATGTGACCAAACCATTTCAAAACACATACTTCAAGATAATCACCGAGTTCAACGGAAACAAAACTCACGCCCTCCTCACTGCTCTCTCAACCACGCTCTTTTTTTTTTCCACACATCTCTCTCAACCCTTACATTACTTACTCAATCAAACCACCTCACACACATATTGTCCTCAAAACAAAAAAAATCCTCATTTCCAGCACATCCACCCTCCTGCGCACAACTCTATCCATAGCCCACGCCTCGCAACCATACAACATTGTTGGAACCACTATTCTTTCAAACATACCCATTTTTTGCTTTTTGAGATAATGTTCTTGACTTCCAAACATTCTTCAAGGCTCCCAGAATTTTCGCGCCCTCCCACACCCTATGATTCACTTCCGCTTCCATGGTTCCATCCGCTGCCAGATCCACTCCCAGATATCTAAAACACTTTACTTCCTCTAGTTTTTCTCCATTCAAACTTACCTCCCAATTGACTTGACCCTCAACCCTACTGTACCAAATAACCTTGCTCTTGTTCACATTTACTCTCAACTTTCTTCTTTCACACACTTTACCAGACTCAGTCACCAGCTTCTGCAGTTTCTTACATGAATCAGCCACCAGTGCTGTATCATCAGCAAACAACAACTGACTCACTTCCCAAGCTCTCTCATCCACAACAGACTTCATACTGCCCCTCTTTCCAAAACTCTTGCATTCACCTCCCTAACAACCCCATCCATAAACAAATTAAACAACCATGGAGACATCACACACCCTGCCGCAAACCTACATTCACTGAGAACCAATCACTTTACTCTCTTCCTACACGTACACATCCTTACATCCTCGATAAAAACTTTTCACTGCTTCTAACAACTTGCCTCCCACACCATATATTCCTAGTACCTTCCACAGAGCATCTCTATCAACTCTATCATATGCCTTCTCCAGATCCATAATGCTACATACAAATCCATTTGCTTTTCTAAGTATTTCTCACATGAAGTCTGTTGGGGATGAGAGAGCTTGGGAAGTGAGTCAGTTGTTGTTCACATGATGATACAGCACTGGTGGCTGATTCATGGGAGAAACTGCAGAAGCTGGTGACTGAGTTTGGTAAAGTGTGTGAAAGAAGAAACTTAAGAGTAAATGTGAATAAGAGCAAGATTATTAGGTACAGTAAGGTTGAGGGTCAAGTCAACTGGGAGGTAAGTTTGAATGGAGAAAAACTGGAGGAAGTAAAGTGTTTTAGATATCTGGGAGTGGATCTGGCAGCGGATGGAACCATGGAAGCAGAAGTGAATCATAGGGTGGGGGAGGGGCGAAAATCCTGGAAGCCTTAAAGAATGTGTGGAAGTCGAGAAAGCAAAAATGGGTATGTTTGAAGGAATAGTGGTTCCAACATATTGTATGGTGTGGGCTATGGATAGAGTTGTGCGCAGGAGGGTGGATGTGCTGGAAATGAGATGTTTGAGGACAATGTGTGGTGTGAGGTGGTTTGACCAAGTAAGTAATGAAAGGGTAAGAGAGATGTGTGGAAATAAAAAGAGCGTGGTTGAGAGAGCAGAAGAGGGTGTTTTGAAATGGTTTGGGTACATGGAGAGAATGAGTGAGGAAAGATTGACCAAGAGGATATATGTGTCGGAGGTGGAGGGAACGAGAAGTGGGAGACCAAATTGGAGGCGGAAAGATGTGAAGCATCTGGGGAAAACCATGGAAAGTTTTGTGGGGCCTGAATGTGGAAAGGAAGCTGTAGTTTCGGCATTATTGCACGACAGCTAGAGACTGAGTGTGAACGAATGGGGCCTTTGTTGTCTTTTCCTAGCACTACCTCGCACACATGAGGGGGGAGGAGGATGTTATTCCATGTGTGGCGAGGTGGCGATGGAATGAATAAAGGCAGACAGTGTGAATTGTGTGCATGTGTATATATGTATGTGTCTGTGTGTGTATATATATGTGTACATTGAGATGTATGGGTATGTATATTTGCGAGTGTGGACGTGTATGTATATACATGTGTATTTGGATGGGTTAGGCCATTTCTTTCATCTGTTTCCTTGCACGACCTTGCAAACGGGGGAGACAGCAACAAAGCAAAATAAATAAAATAAATAATATATATATACATACATATTATCCCTGGGGATAGGGGAGAAAGAATACTTCCCATGTATTCCCTGCATGTCGTTGAAGGCAGCTGAAATGGTGAAGGGAGCGGGGGCTGGAAATCCTTCTCTTTTTTTTTTTTAATTTTCCAAAAGAAGGAACAGAGAAGGGGGCCAGTGGATATCCTCAAGGCCCAGTAATGTTCAAGTTATTGGGGGTGGAGTATGTTTATTAGTTATTGTTTGAGATGTTCCCTCTGTCCTTAACGCTACCGCTCGCTAACGCAGAAAATAGTGAATAGTATGAAAAAAAAAAAATATATATATATATATATTTTTTTTTTTTTTATTTTTTTTTTATACTTTGTCGCTGTCTCCCGTGTTTGCGAGGTAGCGCAAGGAAACAGACGAAAGAAATGGCCCAACCCCCCCCCCCCCCATACACATGTATATACATACGTCCACACACGCAAATATACATACCTACACAGCTTTCCATGGTTTACCCCAGACGCTTCACATGCCTTGATTCAATCCACTGACAGCACGTCAACCCCGGTATACCACATCGATCCAATTCACTCTATTCCTTGCCCTCCTTTCACCCTCCTGCATGTTCAGGCCCGGATCACACAAAATCTTTTTCACTCCATCTTTCCACCTCCAATTTGGTCTCCCACTTCTCCTCGTTCCCTCCACCTCCGACACATATATCCTCTTGGTCAATCTTTCCTCACTCATTCTCTCCATGTGCCCAAACCATTTCAAAACACCCTCTTCTGCTCTCTCAACCACGCTCTTTTTTTTCCACACATCTCTCTTACCCTTACGTTACTTTCTTGATCAAACCACCTCACACCACACATTGTCCTCAAACATCTCATTTCCAGCACATCCACCCTCCTGCGCACAACTCTATCCATAGCCCACGCCTCACAACCATACAACATTGTTGGAACCACTATTCTTTCAAACATACCCATTTTTGCTTTCCGAGACAATGTTCTCGACTTCCATCGCCACCTCGCCACACATGAAATAACAACCCCCTCCCCCCTCGTGTGTGTGAGGTAGCGCTAGGAAAGACACCAAAGGCCCCATTCGTTCACACTCAGTCTCTAGCTGTCATGTATTAATGCACCGAAACCAAAGCTCCCTTTCCACATCCAGGCCCCACACACTTTCCATGGTTTACCCAAGACGCTTCACATGCCCTGGTTCAATCCATTGACAGCACGTCGACCCCGGTATACCACATCGTTCCAATTCACTCTATTGATTGCACGCCTTTCACCCTCCTGCATGTTCAGGCCCCGATCACTCAAAATCTTTTTCACTCCATCTTTCCATCTCCAATTTGGTCTCCCACTTCTCCTCGTTCCCTCCACCTCTGACACATATATCCTCTTGGTCAATCTTTCCCCACTCATTCTCTCCATGTGACCAAACCATTTCAAAACACCCTCCTCTGCTCTCTCAACCACACTCTTTTTATTTCCACACATCTCTCTCACCCTTACATTACTTACTCAATCAAACCACCTCACACCACATATTGTCCTCAAACATCTCATTTCCAGCACATCCACCCTCCTGCGCACAACTCTATCCATAGCCCACGCCTCGCAACCATACAACATTGTTGGAACCACTATTCCTTCAAACATACCCATTTTTGCTTTTTGAGATAATGTTCTTGACTTCCAAACATTCTTCAAGGCTCCCAGAATTTTCGCGCCCTCCCACACCCTATGATTCACTTCCGCTTCCATGGTTCCATCCGCTGCCAGATCCACTCCCAGATATCTAAAACACTTTACTTCCTCTAGTTTTTCTCCATTCAAACTTACCTCCCAATTGACTTGACCCTCAACCCTACTGTACCAAATAACCTTGCTCTTGTTCACATTTACTCTCAACTTTCTTCTTTCACACACTTTACCAGACTCAGTCACCAGCTTCTGCAGTTTCTTACATGAATCAGCCACCAGTGCTGTATCATCAGCAAACAACAACTGACTCACTTCCCAAGCTCTCTCATCCACAACAGACTTCATACTTGCCCCTCTTTCCAAAACTCTTGCATTCACCTCCCTAACAACCCCATCCATAAACAAATTAAACAACCATGGAGACATCACACACCCCTGCCGCAAACCTACATTCACTGAGAACCAATCACTTTACTCTCTTCCTACACGTACACATGCCTTACATCCTCGATAAAAACTTTTCACTGCTTCTAAACAACTTGCCTCCCACACCATATATTCCTAGTACCTTCCACAGAGCATCTCTATCAACTCTATCATATGCCTTCTCCAGATCCATAAATGCTACATACAAATCCATTTGCTTTTCTAAGTATTTCTCACATGAAGTCTGTTGGGGATGAGAGAGCTTGGGAAGTGAGTCAGTTGTTGTTCACTGATGATACAGCACTGGTGGCTGATTCATGGGAGAAACTGCAGAAGCTGGTGACTGAGTTTGGTAAAGTGTGTGAAAGAAGAAACTTAAGAGTAAATGTGAATAAGAGCAAGATTATTAGGTACAGTAAGGTTGAGGGTCAAGTCAACTGGGAGGTAAGTTTGAATGGAGAAAAACTGGAGGAAGTAAAGTGTTTTAGATATCTGGGAGTGGATCTGGCAGCGGATGGAACCATGGAAGCAGAAGTGAATCATAGGGTGGGGGAGGGGGCGAAAATCCTGGAAGCCTTAAAGAATGTGTGGAAGTCGAGAAAGCAAAAATGGCTATGTTTGAAGGAATAGTGGTTCCAACAATATTGTATGGTGTGGGCTATGGATAGAGTTGTGCGCAGGAGGGTGGATGTGCTGGAAATGAGATGTTTGAGGACAATGTGTGGTGTGAGGTGGTTTGATCGAGTAAGTAATGTAAGGGTAAGAGAGATGTGTGGAAATAAAAAGAGCGTGGTTGAGAGAGCAGAAGAGGGTGTGTTGAAATGGTTTGGGTACATGGAGAGAATGAGTGAGGAAAGATTGACCAAGAGGATATATGTGTCGGAGGTGGAGGGAACGAGAAGTGGGAGACCAAATTGGAGGCGGAAAGATGTGAAGCATCTGGGGTAAACCAGGGAAAGTTCTGTGGGGCCTGGGTGTGGAAAGGAAGCTGTAGTTTCGGGCATTATTGCACGACAGCTAGAGACTGAGTGTGAACGAATGGGGCCTTTGTTGTCTTTTCCTAGCACTACCTCGCACACATGAGGGGGGAGGAGGATGTTATTCCATGTGTGGCGAGGTGGCGATGGGAATGAATAAAGGCAGACAGTGTGAATTGTGTGCATGTGTATATATGTATGTGTCTGTGTGTGTATATATATGTGTACATTGAGATGTATGGGTATGTATATTTGCGAGTGTGGACGTGTATGTATATACATGTGTATTTGGATGGGTTAGGCCATTTCTTTCATCTGTTTCCTTGCACGACCTTGCAAACGTGGGAGACAGCAACAAAGCAAAATAAATAAAATAAATAATATATATATACATACATATTATCCCTGGGGATAGGGGAGAAAGAATACTTCCCATGTATTCCCTGCATGTCGTTGAAGGCAGCTAAAAGGGGAGGGAGCGGGGGGCTGGAAATCCTTCTCTTTTTTTTTTTTAATTTTCCAAAAGAGGGAACAGAGAAGGGGGCCAGGTGAGGATATTCCTTCAAAGGCCCAGTCCTCTGTCCTTAACGCTACCTCGCTAACGCAGAAAATAGTGAATAGTATGAAAAAAAAAAAATATATATATATATATATTTTTTTTTTTATTTTTTTTTTATACTTTGTCGCTGTCTCCCGTGTTTGCAAGGTAGCGCAAGGAAACAGACGAAAGAAATGGCCCAACCCCCCCCCATACACATGTATATACATACGTCCACACACGCAAATATACATACCTACACAGCTTTCCATGGTTTACTCCAGACGCTTCACATGCCTTGATTCAATCCACTGACAGCACGTCAACCCCGGTATACCACATCGCTCCAATTCACTCTATTCCTTGCCCTCCTTTCACCCTCCTGCATGTTCAGGCCCCGATCACACAAAATCTTTTTCACTCCATCTTTCCACCTCCAATTTGGTCTCCCTCTTCTCCTTGCTCCCTCCACCTCCGACACATATATCCTCTTGGTCAATCTTTCCTCACTCATCCTCTCCATGTGCCCAAACCACTTCAAAGCACCCTCTTCTGCTCTCTCAACCACGCTCTTTTTATTTCCACACATCTCTCTTACCCTTACGTTACTCACTCGATCAAACCACCTCACACCACACATTGTCCTCAAACATCTCATTTCCAGCACATCCATCCTCCTGCGCACAACTCTATCCATAGCCCACGCCTCGCAACCATACAACATTGTTGGAACCACTATTCCTTCAATACCCATTTTTGCTTTCCGAGATAATGTTCTCGACTTCCACACATTCTTCAAGGCCCCCAGAATTTTCGCCCCCTCCCCCACCCTATGATCCACTTCCGCTTCCATGGTTCCATCCGCTGCCAGATCCACTCCTAGATATCTAAAACACTTCACTTCCTCCAGTTTTTCTACATTCAAACTCACCTCCCAATTGACTTGACCCTCAACCCTACTGTACCTAATAACCTTACTCTTATTCACATTTACTTACTCTTAACTTTCTTCTTCCACACACTTTACCAAACTCAGTCACCAGCTTCTGCAGTTTCTCACATGAATCAGCCACCAGCGCTGTATCATCAGCGAACAACAACTGACTCACTTCCCAAGCTCTCTCATCCCCAACAGACTTCATACTTGCCCCTCTTTCCAAAACTCTTGCATTCACCTCCCTAACAACCCCATCCATAAACAAATTAAACAACCATGGAGACATCACACACCCCTGCCGCAAACCTACATTCACTGAGAACCAATCACTTTCCTCTCTTCCTACACGTACACATGCCTTACATCCTCGATAAAAACTTTTCACTGCTTCTAACAACTTTCCTCCCACACCATATATTCTTAATACCTTCCATAGAGCATCTCTATCAACTCTATCATATGCCTTCTCCAGATCCATAAATGCTACATACAAATCCATTTGCTTTTCTAAGTATTTCTCACATACATTCTTCAAAGCAAACACCTGATCCACACATCCTCTACCACTTCTGAAACCACACTGCTCTTCCCCAATCTGATGCTCTGTACATGCCTTCACCCTCTCAATCAATACCCTCCCATATAATTTACCAGGAATACTCAACAAACTTATACCTCTGTAATTTGAGCACTCACTCTTATCCCCTTTGCCTTTGTACAATGGCACTATGCACGCATTCTGCCAATCCTCAGGCACTTCACCATGAGTCATACATACATTAAATAACCTTACCAACCAGTCAACAATACAGTCACCCCCTTTCTTAATAAATTCCACTGCAATACCATCCAGACCTGCTGCCTTGCCGGCTTTCATCTTCCGCAAAGCTTTCACTACCTCTTCTCTGTTTACCAAATCATTTTCCCTAACCCTCTCACTTTGCACACCACCTCGACCAAAACACCCTATATCTGCCACTCTATCATCAAACACATTCAACAAACCTTCAAAATACTCACTCCATCTCCTTCTCACATCACCACTACTTATCACCACCTCCCCATTTGCGCCCTTCACCGAAGTTCCCATTTGCTCCCTTGTCTTACGCGCTTTATTTACCTCCTTCCAGAACATCTTTTTATTCTCCCTAAAATTTAATGATACTCTCTCACCCCAACTCTCATTTGCCCTCTTTTTCACCTCTTGCACCTTTCTCTTGACCTCCTGTCTCTTTCTTTTATACATCTCCCACTCAATTGCATTTTTTCCCTGCAAAAATCGTCCAAATGCCTCTCTCTTCTCTTTCACTAATACTCTTACTTCTTCATCCCACCACTCACTACCCTTTCTAATCAACCCACCTCCCACTCTTCTCATGCCACAAGCATCTTTTGCGCAATCCATCACTGATTCCCTAAATACATCCCATTCCTCCCCCACTCCCACAAGATAATGATCAGACATCCCTCCAGTTTCACCTCTCAGCACATTAACATCCAAAAGTCTCTCTTTCGCACGCCTGTCAATTAACACGTAATCCAATAACGCTCTCTGGCCATCTCTCCTACTTACATAAGTATACTTATGTATATCTCGCTTTTTAAACCAGGTATTCCCAATCATCAGTCCTTTTTCAGCACATAAATCTACAAGCTCTTCACCATTTCCATTTACAACACTGAACACCCCATGTATACCAATTATTCCCTCAACTGCCACATTACTCACCTTTGCATTCAAATCACCCATCACTATAACCCTGTCTCGTGCATCAAAACCACTAACACACTCATTCAGCTGCTCCCAAAACACTTGCCTCTCTTGATCTTTCTTCTCATGCCCAGGTGCATATGCACCAATAATCACCCACCTCTCTCCATCAACTTTCAGTTTTACCCATATTAATCGAGAATTTAGTTTCTTACACTCTATCACATACTCCCACAACTCCTGTTTCAGGAGTATTGCTACTCCTTCCCTTGCTCTTGTCCTCTCACTAACCCCTGACTTTACTCCCCAGACATTCCCAAACCACTCTTCCCCTTTACCCTTGAGCTTCGTTTCACTCAGAGCCAAAACATCCAGGTTCCTTTCCTCAAACATACTACCTATCTCTCCTTTTTTCACATCTTGGTTACATCCACACACATTTAGGCACCCCACTCTGAGCCTTCGAGGAGGATGAGCACTCCCCGCGTGACTCCTTCTTCTGTTTCCCATTTTAGAAAGTTAATACAAGGAGGGGAGGATTTCTGGCCCCCCGCTCCCGTCCCCTCTAGTCGCTTTCTACGACACGCGAGGAATACGTGGGAAGTATTCTTTCACCCCTATCCCCAGGGATAATATACATATATATATACATATACACATACACACACATATATATATATATACATATGAAAAATGTAAGAAACAATTTAGAAAACTGAAACTTCTAGCTTGAAATGAATGTAAAAAAAATGAATGTCACATAATGGTTCAACCTCTGGCTATGGAAAAAAGGAAATGTATATATATATATATATATATATATATATATATATATATATATATATATATATATATATATATATATATATATATGCTCACCTTTATCCAGTTCCCAGCACCACCCCACCCCACAGGAAAAAGCATTGACACTCTCTGTGACAGCAAGGTAGTGCCGGGAAACATATAGAGAAAGGCCATATCCATTCTCTTGCTGTCATGTGTAATGCACCAAAACCACAGTCCCCTATCCACATCCAGGCCCTACAGACCTTTCCATGGTTTATATATATTCTTTCTTTCTTTCATACTATTCGCCATTTCCCGCATTAGCAAGGTAGCGTTAAGAACAGAGGACTGGGCCTTTGAGGGAATATCCTCACCTGGCCCCCTTCTCTGTTCCTTCTTTTGGGAAAAAAAAAAATGAGAGGAGAGGATTTCCAGCCCCCCGCTCCCTTCCCTTTTAGTCGCCTTCTCCGACATGCAGGGAATACGTGGGAAGTATTCTTTCTCCCCTATCCCCAGGGATATATATATATATATATATATATATATATATATATATATATATTTTTGTTGCTGTCTCCCACGTTTGCGAGGTAGCGCAAGGAAACAGACGAAAGAAATGGCCCAACCCACCCCCATACACATGTATATACATACGTCCACACATGCAAATATACATACATACACAGCTTTCCATGGTTTACCCCAGACGCTTCACATGCCCTGATTCAATCCACTGACAGCACGTCAATCCCGGTATACCACATCGATCCAATTCACTCTATTCCTTGCCCTCCTTTCACCCTCCTGCATGTTCAGGCCCCGATCACACAAAATCTTTTTCACTCCATCTTTCCACCTCCAATTTGGTCTCCCACTTCTCCTCGTTCCCTCCACCTCCGACACATATATCCTCTTGGTCAATCTTTCCTCACTCATTCTCTCCATGTGCCCAAACCATTTCAAAACACCCTCTTCTGCTCTCTCAACCACGCTCTTTTTATTTCCACACATCTCTCTTACCCTTACGTTACTTTCTCGATCAAACCACCTCACACCACATATTGTCCTCAAACATTTCATTTCCAGCACATCCATCCTCCTGTGCACAACTCTATCCATAGCCCACGCCTCGCAACTATACAACATTGTTGGAACCACTATTTCTTCAAACATACCCATTTTTGCTTTCCGAGATAATGTTCTCGACTTCCACACATTCTTCAAGGCTCCCAGGATTTTCGCCCCCTCCCCCACCCTATGATCCACTTCCGCTTCCATGGTTCCATCTGCTGCCAGATCCACTCCCAGATATCTAAAACACTTTACTTCCTCCAGTTTTTCTCCATTCAAACTTACCTCCCAATTGACTTGACCCTCAACCCTACTGTACCTAATAACCTTGCTCTTATTCACATTTACTCTTAACTTTCTTCTTTCACACACTTTACCAAACTCAGTCACCATATATATATATATATATATATATATATATATATATATATCCAGCCACCAGTCATGAAGCACTTCTGACCCATTCTAATGATATTCCTTCTCCCAAAGATCACTGTAACATACTTAAGAGACACTAATAAAAAAAACATCAAACCAAACTGACCCATAAACAGGAATGTCATGAAGAACCCAAAACAAAAACCATCCAGAGACAACTACCCAGTCATCCTTCACCTCAAATGACAATAAATGCAATTAAAAGCTTAAAGAACTCTCCTGCTAAAGGCCAAGACAACATATCAGACCTTCAAATAAAGTACTTTGGCCCATTTACAATTCAAGCACTTACTGATACATATCTTCAACCACTCCTGGACTACACAGCAAAATCCTTTACATCTGGAAAACTGACAACATAATACTAATCTTAAATCCTTCCAACCCACTCACCCCTCCTCCTCCCACCCTATTTCACTTCTGTCATTACTATCCAGACTCTGAAAAACTGATCATCTAATTCATATGAAACAAACCCCTCTCACCCACACAATATGGTTTCAGACTCATCCACTCCACCACCAGGATACACAATGACCTCATACACTGTATCCTAGATAGCCTGAACTGAGCACAGCTCCCCTCCCACACAATACAAACATCAGCAAAAGCATTTGACACTGTCCCAGACACATCCTAACAGATCAAATACTTGACATCATCCTCCACAACAATGACAAACAGTGGTTGGCCAATTTCATATTTGGCTGCCATGGTAATCACTCACAATAGCTTCACCTCTAAAACGTTTAGGCTCTACAACAGAATTCCCTACAGTGCAATTCCCTTAAATCTCTTTCTACACAACCTCCCATTTTCTCTAACAAACCACAACTTGAAGGTCTTTTCATATTCCTCTGACATCACAAGGGAAACAAACAAACATGCAGCACTTCATTCCATTACTGGGACAGTGACTTGCCCATAACAGAATGTCTGCATCTTAACAGAGGTCTTCAATCATCCTTTTAACAACAAATTCAGCTTATACCCTCCAGTCACCCTGAACTGAAGAACACACCATACGACAGACAGTATTCATTCCCATTCACTAATAACATCAACAAAAAATCAACTCACAAAGTTAATGTTCTCAGAATGCTAACTGAGACAAAGATCCTCCCAGTACAGTCCCACACACTCAACACTCAATTCTATGCAAAAGCAGTAATCCCCTCCAATCCTAGCCACTCTAAAACTAACCATCAAGCCCCATAAAGAAATAAAAAGTTTACCCATGCCTCACTTCAGTAACCTTTGCATACAGATCCCCCACCTGAACAAAATAACAATGACAAAACACATATGCATTGAAATAACCTGTCAAGCACTACACAGCCACCCATCTAACTCAAGTTTTAAATTCCATCCCACAAAACACATCCATCAGAAGCAGCACTCCCTAGACAAACAAGAGTCACACTTTCCTGTCTATGCTCTGGATACCACACATCCTTACAACACAACAAATACTGTTTCAACATGTCCCAAGATAGTTCATGCCCACATGCAACTTCAACAATGAAGACATCAAGCATTTACTCTTCATTTGCCCTGCACTTTACACAAACAGATCCATACACAACATTTTATGACCTAAAGACCTGAGCACTGCAGGACTTTTGTAAAGACAGAAGAGACTCCCAAGGCAGTAAGAATGTTGATATATAAGATAGTCTGGAAAAGAAGTTTGCAAGAAGAGATACTATGAAAGACTGAGTGGAGTATGGAAAAATGTGAGAGTAAATGACATAAGAATAGTGGCTACTTAGGGAAGAAGTGCTGACATGTGAGAGGAGTGCATGGCATGTAGAAGGTGGGAGATGGGTAAGTGAGAAAGGGTAATGTGTTGGGGAATAATGAAGCTGCTAGTGAATGAGAAAAGAAAAATGTAAAGGCACTACTTACAGGGAAGTAGTGCAAGTGAAAGGTTGTACAAGAGAAAGCACCAGGTTAAGGGAGGTGCAAATACAAGTGACAAACAACTTAAATGTTCAAGATGTCATTGGAGAAAAGTAAAGTGTCAAGGGAAATCACAAATATCATCCTTATCTTCATGAAAGGAGACTAGAACAATGTGAACTATAGACTGGTCTCCTTGATAAGCATAGTCTGTGAAATCCTGGAAAAGATAATGGAAAAGCAAATGGATGACCTCCTACAGAGCTGAAAAAAATATGAGACAACATGGTTTTAGGGAAAGGAAGTCACGTGTACCAAGCCTCTTAGAATTATAAAACGGTGAATTCTATGTTAGATAAAAGAGAAGGCTGGGCAGATTGTCTTGATCTGGACTGCCAAAAGGCATTTGACACTGCCACATAAAAGGATGACAAAGAAGCTGGATCTTCTGATCTTCTCACACAAATAAGGAGACTCCTTTGATAAATATGAGATTATCTTAGTGGATAATTGTTGTGCGCAGGAGGGTGGATGTGCTGGAAATGAGATGTTTGAGGACAATATGTGGTGTGAGGTGGTTTGATCGAGTAAGTAATAACAGGGTAAGAGAGATGCATGGTAATAAAAAGAGTGTGGTTGAGAGAGCAGAAGAGGGCGTTTTGAAATGGTTTGGTAACATGGAGAGAATGAGTGAGGAGAGATTGACAAAGAGGATATATGTGTCAGAGGTGGAGGGAACGAGGAGAAGTGGGAGACCAAATTGGAGGTGGAAAGATGGAGTGAAAAAGATTTTGAGTAATCGGGGCCTGAACATGCAGGAGGGTGAAAGGCATGCAACGAATAGAGTGAATTGGACAATGTGGTATACTGGGGTCGACGTGCTGTCAATGGATTGAACCAGGGCATGTGAAGCATCTGGGGAAAACCATGGAAAGTTCTGTAGGGCCTGGATGTGGAAAGGGAGCCGTGGTTTCGGTGTATTATTACATGACAGCTAGAGACAGTGTGAACGAATGGGGCCTTTGTTGTCTTTTCCTAGCACTACCTCGCACACATGAGGGGGGGGGGGGGGGGGTTGTTATTTCATGTGTGGCGAGGTGGCGATGGGAATGAATAAAGGCAGACAGTATGAATTATGTACATGTGTATATATGTATATGTCTGTGTGTGTGTGTATATATATGTATATGTTGAGATGTATAGGTATGTATATTTGTGTGTGTGGACGTGTATGTATATACATGTGTATGTGGGTGGGTTGGGCCATTCTTTCGTCTGTTTCCTTGTGCTACCTCGCTAACGTGGGAGACAGCGACAAAGCAAAATAAATAAATAAAATAAATCTTAGTGGAAGGGAGCAAAGGATGTATGTCAGAAGATTCTTCTCAAAATAGGTTCTGGTTACCCATGACATGCCACTGAGTTCTGTTCTGGGATCAACGCTTTCCATGAATTGAGCATGATTCATCGAAAGGCTTGGACTCCAACCCAAATATGTTTGTGGATGATGCCAAGATCATGATATAAGAAAATAGAGAAGGATCACATCAACTTACAGTGGGGAACTAGACAAACTCCAAACTTGATCTCATGCATAGTTCATGAACTTCAACCCTAGTATTGTAAAAACTTAGTAATGAGGATGGGACACAGCACAAGAAAGCTTTGATACATTATCCAGCAGGCTATTTGATGGAGGAATCTGTGTGAAAGGAGTTTGGGAGTAGTTTTCAACCTGTTGCCAGAGTCCCATCTTATGAGAATAATAAATGAGACAATCTGTCTGCTAGCAAATATTTGAATTGCATTCAAGTACATGGATAATGATAAACTCAGCATGCTGCTCATATCCTACATTAATCAAAAATTAGAATATGCTTCTTCAATTTGGTCCCTGCAATTACATAGCAAAGAACCAACCAAGAACAAGAAGAGAATAACAAAAAAGATAGTAAAGGAGCGGACTTACAGGGAAAAATCAAGAGGCCTTAAATTTTTCACCATGGGAGAGAAAATGATAGGGGTAACCCCCAATTACAATCTCCCTGATTTTATGTCAGAGTGATGTAAGCAAAGAACAGTCCTTCAAAAGATGCAAGAAAAGAAAAACATAGCATGACATTAAGCAAGAGTATGTTAGAGATGGTGTGAAGAAGTTCTTTTACAGCATTGGAGTAAGGGATGAAATGAATAAACTAAGTGACAGAACTGTTAATGTGGACTGCACACAGAAATTTAAAAAGTTGTATGATAGTCTGGAAAGTTCTAGAGATAGGGTGCCATGAGTGTAGGACTCCCTCTCTCTACAGTACATATAGGTAATTACTAGTGTTCTTAGGCTCTGCCAACAAGTGGTAACAATGCAAGCAATAAGTCATCCTGCATGACATTGCATCAGTGACAGTTGATAGAAAGAACAGCCTCACTGACAACCTTCCTACTACAGAGGAGCTAAAAGCTCATCTTAACCTGTTCCTGCATGGATCATAGCCTAGAAGCTGCAAGAGCCCAATAAAAGGGGTCCTTGGATTGCAAAACAAATTAATGCACACACACACACACACACACATGTTCATCTCTGGAAATTACTTCTTATAATCACATCTAAATTCATGCCTATGTTCATAATATGGCATACCTAATAACATCCTGTACTTCCTGCATTCAAAACGATGTCCCTTGAATACTTTTCATCTGATCAAAATTTCTATCACTTTTCCTGTTTGATAATACCAGCTTGATTGCTTGAACTTTGATTAAAAATATTGCAAAAAAAAAGATGTCCTATATCTATCAACACTGTTTTGGACTCAATCTGTTCATTTGTTTCAATCTGATTTTCTTTTCTGCTCTGCACAACTGCATTCCAACTGGATCTCCCTTTAACACTATTTAATCAAAATATCCACACAAAGAAAAAAGTCACCATAAAACATCTATCCCTGGGGATAGGGGAGAAAAAGAATACTTCCTACATATTCCCTACGTGTTGTATGAGGCGATTGGTGGGGGTTGGGGGGGCTGACTGGCTGTAAATCATCTCCAGTTTTTGCTTTTCCAAAAGAAGGAACAGAGAAGGGGGGAAATGAAGATTTTTCCTCTTACGGCTCAGTCCTCTGTTCTTAACGCTACCTCACTAAAACAGGAAATGGCAAACATTCATATAAAAAATAATCTGCATGTTCTCTCTCTGTGCACATATATAAGAGTGAGTGCTCAAATTACAGAGGTATAAGTTTGTTGAGTATTCCTGGTAAATTATATGGGAGGGTATTGATTGAGAGGGTGAAGGCATGTACAGAGCATCAGATTGGGGAAGAGCAGTGTGGTTTCAGAAGTGGTAGAGGATGTGTGGATCAGGTGTTTGCTTTGAAGAATGTATGTGAGAAATACTTAGAAAAGCAAATGGATTTGTATGTAGCATTTATGGATCTGGAGAAGGCATATGATAGAGTTGATAGAGATGCTCTGTGGAAGGTATTAAGAATATATGGTGTGGGAGGCAAGTTGTTAGAAGCAGTGAAAAGTTTTTATCGAGGATGTAAGGCATGTGTACGTGTAGGAAGAGAGGAAAGTGATTGGTTCTCAGTGAATGTAGGTTTGCGGCAGGGGTGTGTGATGTCTCCATGGTTGTTTAATTTGTTTATGGATGGGGTTGTTAGGGAGGTGAATGCAAGAGTTTTGGAAAGAGGGGCAAGTATGAAGTCTGTTGGGGATGAGAGAGCTTGGGAAGTGAGTCAGTTGTTGTTTGCTGATGATACAGCGCTGGTGGCTGATTCATGTGAGAAACTGCAGAAGCTGGTGACTGAGTTTGGTAAAGTGTGTGAAAGAAGAAAGTTAAGAGTAAATGTGAATAAGAGCAAGGTTATTAGGTACAGTAGGGTTGAGGGTCAAGTCAAGTGGGAGGTGAGTTTGAATGGAGAAAAACTGGAGGAAGTGAAGTGTTTTAGATATCTGGGAGTGGATCTGGCAGCGGATGGAACCATGGAAGCGGAAGTGGATCATAGGGTGGGGGAGGGGGCGAAAATTCTGGGAGCCTTGAAGAATGTGTGGAAGTCGAGAACATTATCTCGGAAAGCAAAAATGGGTATGTTTGAAGGAATAGTGGTTCCAACAATGTTGTATGGTTGCGAGGCGTGGGCTATGGATAGAGTTGTGCGCAGGAGGATGGATGTGCTGGAAATGAGATGTTTGAGGACAATGTGTGGTGTAAGGTGGTTTGATCGAGTTAGTAACATAAGGGTAAGAGAGATGTGTGGAAATAAAAAGAGCGTGGTTGAGAGAGCAGAAGAGGGTGTTTTGAAATGGTTTGGGCACATGGAGAGAATGAGTGAAGAAAGATTGACCAAGAGGATATATGTGTCGGAGGTGGAGGGAACGAGGAGAAGAGGGAGACCAAATTGGAGGTGGAAAGATGGAGTGAAAAAGATTTTGTGTGATCGGGGCCTGAACATGCAGGAGGGTGAAAGGAGGGCAAAGAATAGAGTGAATTGGAGCGATGTGGTATACCGGAGTTGACGTGCTGTCAGTGGATTGAATCAAGGCATGTGTATGGGGGTGGGTTGGGCCATTTCTTTCGTCTGTTTCCTTGCGCTACCTCGCAAACGCGGGAGACAGCGACAAAGAAAAAAAAAAAATATACGAAAGAGTATACAGTAATGCAACACCAAAAGAACACAAGTCTCATGTAAAAAAAAAAGGCTTCAGCTGGCTGTTTGGCTGGCTGGAAATCATCTCCAGTTTTTGCTTTTCCAAAAGAAGGAAATGAAGATTTTTCCTCTTAAGGCTCAGTCCTCTGTTCTTAGTGCTACCTCACTAAAGCAGGAAATGGCAAATATCCACATAAAAGAAAATCTGCATGTTCTCTCTCTGTGCACATATATATATATATATATATATATATATACAAAAGAGTATATAGTAATGCAACACCAAAAGAACATGAGTCTCATGTAAAAAAAAGGCTTCAGCATAGAAAAAAAATTGCATGAACATGGCCTGTGTAATTCATTCATGTATTCTTTGTTAATATGCACATTGACAGTTTATGGTTTACACAAGCAGATATTTCACATCCTGAAACATAAACATTTGAACATTCACATTCATGTTAGTAATAATGGCTCTCTTTAATCGGATGTTACATAAACAGGCATGACCTTTGTGCCATAAAATAAAGCAATGCTTTTCAGATCCTTAAATGGCATACCATTTATCCAGGAATGTATAACATGCCTACATCTGTATAAGGCTTAGCTAAACTATAAAAAGGCCCTGCTGCTTGCCCATTCATCCCCGGTCTCCAGACATGGCATGAAAGGTGCCAGATATGCATGAAGACCAACCCCACACACACAGTTGCTATTTATTCATCCATCTCCTTCGCAGGACAGAAACTGCTAGCTGCTGAGGTAAAATATTTTCAGGTAAATATTTTAATGTTAAGAGGGAGGGCTGTGGCAGCAGTATGAGAAATATGTTGGGATGAAAGGTTAAACCAATGAACATGCCATCTGCCATTCTGGGCATTGTATGCAGTAAAAGGAAGGCATGTTGTTTACCAGAGAGGGAGGGCATGGTGGTGGCTAGCAAGAAACAGCAGTGTTGGCCAGGGAGGGATGAGATGGCAGTGGCCAAGAAAGGAGGGCATGGTGATGACCAGGGAGGGGGGATGTGGAGCACAGGGAGGAGGGTGTAGTGGTTGTGGTGTGGAAGGGTGAGGTGGTTATCCACAGGAGTAAGCAGATGAGGGCCCAAAGGTCCCAGATCTGCTAATGTATAATAAATCCAACTTTACAAATAATCACATGCAACATGTGCACTATGCAATCCAACAAGAAAGAATATATTTACACACTATGCCAACAAACAATATGGATCAAATAAAAAAATTCTGCATAATCCCATCAAATTTCATATTTCATCTATGATGAAAAAGGACCAATGGCAACAAACTTTATCATGCTTCTGCTTGTCATCAGCTAAAGTTAAGAACAAGGCACATTAGCAGCTACACAACATTTTGACCAATGACCACTACTGGATGGACTAGCACCAATAACAGTACACAGTAAACCTTATAAGTTCCACATATTTCAGTTTCACTTTTAAGACCTTCATGACCTTTCAAAAAGAAACATGTCTTAAACCAGCCTTCTGCAAGAAATTAATCAATTTCACAACCCTTATATGGTCCTTAAAAATTCAAGGCAAACAAAGAAACCTAAAACCAAAATATGACATGTTTTCGGGGAATATACAGTCCCAGAACATACAATATTATATACAGTATTGTATATATCTGAAAGCAGTGCTCTGCCCCACTCAAGTAACAAATTGTTGCATTTCATCTAGTATTCTCTTCCCTTATATAACTTTATGTCAAATTAATGTTTTCGTGTTGACTACAATACATAATGTGTTAATATTTATTTCATGGTTAAATTGGTTGTTCTAAAATGCAACCATGAGCCCATTAGTTCAAGTATTTATAATTTTGTAATACACAGCCTCACAAAACTGCAAGAATCTACTGTACAGCTAAAATCTATTACTAAGGCATCCTAACACCTATGACATCATGATCAACAACTGCTTTCAGCATATATACAGTACTGTACATACCTAAAAGCAGAGCTTGGCCCCACTCAGGTAATAAATTGTTATATTTTGTTTGGCATTCTCATACCTAATTCACCTTTAATTCATGTTGGATTAGTGTTTTCACATTGACTATACATCATATAATGTGTTAATCATTATTTCATGTGACTAGGGAGTTAAATTAGTTGTTCTAAAATGCAGCTGTTTTCTCCAGTTCAAGTATTCAGAATTTTGCAATACACAGCCTCACAAAACAGCAAAAAATGACAGCACAGATACCAGGTCATGCTATTACCTGTAATGGTATGACCAACAACCACTTTCAGCAGCATTACCAGTTACCTCTGGGAAAATAAGAAACTCTAATAGTAAAGTCAATAACCAAAGCCAGACCATATCAGGTGCTATTATAGTCCTCCATGACAAAAAAATCACTGACGGCTACACTTAATTCTTTTCATTCTGGCTTGGATAATTACTGATTATTTTCATAAATGTCATTTTCACCAGATTAAATGTCTACCGCTTGTCTCCCTTTTTAATTAAGGTATTTAATCCCCTGAACACAAGTACCACTGGCAGAAGTAATCTTGAGTAATATAAATCCTCATTCTTTATAACGAATCCCAACCAATTTCTATGACAGAGTATGCAAAAACTTTTTGAATATATTTCTGCTCATATCAGTAGCACTTTCTTGAAAAAAAAAAATCTTTATGTGAGACAAAAGTCTAGAGCTTAACAACAACAAATTTCCACCTTCTGGAATGTTATATGTATTGCCAAGTTCTATTTCTGTGGAATCTCTAAGGTTCCAAATATATTCTAGTTTGTACTGCTATACGCCCATTTCTCTCAATAACCATAAAGCTAAAATTCTGATCTCGCCATTTCACAATGTGCACAGTACCATTCTCCCAGGCGAGAAAGAATTAGCTTTTCCAGAATGCTTGGGTAAGAGAGAGACTTGCTCTAAGCATAACCATGGCAAGTTGCACAAGGCCAACTCTGCCTGGCACCCATCACAAATGTGATTGCAGATCTCTACCCCTCATATTTTTATAACTGACACTTCTTGTTCCACATATCAGTGACTTAACCAAAGTCTATTCCCCAACACTGAACCTACTACATATCCTCAGATACTTTATTAAAATGTCATCCCCTTCATTAGAAAAAAAAATGTATGTAAGAAGCATGCACACATGCATGCAACTAAAAGACTGACGAAAGAGAAAGACTCACACTTACATAAATGATATATACAATTTAGAAAAATACACACACTATGCACACAGACACTAACTATACTATCATCCCAACTATCCATCCATTAAGTCTAACCTCTCGCACCACCTTGAGCTTTATTCAACCTCTTCACATATACAAGCAACTAATGCAATCTTCCAATATAATGTTAGCAATCCTCTGCCTCTTTACACTTGACACTCTTCATGCATGCATACCATAAAATCATCCTCTAAGCACACCATTATTAGCCTTCTCCTGCTTCTTCATATGGATTCCCAACACTCATTTACACTACTAAAATAACCTCCCACATGACATTCAGGCTGCCCCTGCTTTTTTTCTATGACAACTTACTCAAAATATGCTCTTTTTTGTCATTTTCCAGAAACAAATGAAAGTGAAGTATAATGCTATGCAGTAACATACCAAAGGCTTATGACTTACAAAAGCAATTGGGTGTCCATCATCATGCTAAGAAAGAAGAGTATTGTAAGAATGCTGAAATATACAGTCATGCATCTGTATTTAAGGGTATAAGCAATATACAGTTGTACATTGAGCAATTGCTCAGCAACATGTCTCTAAACTGGACCCCTTACTGCTAGCAGCAGAAATAAATTCTGGATTTATGCATATCTAATAAAAAACTGTTGCATGGAAAGCAAAGTAACACAAGCATTACTCTCCTCAAACACCCCAATAAGTGTATGTCTCATCACTTAGCACAGAAGACTCAAGGGCAAGGTGCTGAACACTTTTAAAAGAATTCTGTATGCTGCTTTGGCTGCACCACAAGAGCAGTTGCCTTCTAGATTTAAAAGGAAATTACATCATGTGTAAGTTCTTGTAATGTTGTGAGAAACAACAACTGCTGATTTTAAAATCTTGCTACAAAATGTATGCCAATAATGACATGGTGAACATATATATATATATATATATATATATATATATATATATATATATATATATATATATATATTTATTTTTTTTTTTTATAAAATGTAGTAATAAAAAGACACTGCTACAATCCTATCAATACTGATGTAAAATTAATTACTTAGTGATTGCTAAAACATCCATGTCATCTCGGCAACGTGGGATATACAGAGGAACACAAACATGTTCCCATATATCTTGGGGATAAGCATTCTCAACACTCCACAGACCTTTTTCTAAGTCATAACACTCTATTACACCTGTGGCACGATCAAAAGTAGCATCGGAATGAAATCCACCAATAACATAGAGTCGAGAACTTATAACAACAATGCCCGCATGATACCTAGGAGTGGGAACTCGACTCACCACAGTCCAACAATCAGTAATGGGGTTGTAGCAGTCGATGGTGTCAACTAAAACTCTTGTGTTGGTGGCCTCATCTTCATACCATCCACCACAGATATACAAGCAGTTGGCATAAGTGACACAGTAATGGTCTGCCCGTGGTGTCAGAAGTGGTGCACGGGGTTCCCAAGTGCCTGTGCTTGGATTGTAAGCATGGCAAGAGTCTAGAACTTGATCCCCTTCTAACCCACCACTGACATATAGTAGACCATCTAAGGCAGCAGCTGCATGTTGTGCTCGTGCACCTGGCAGCCCAGCAATCGGTGTCCAGGTATCTGCTGCAGGATTATATGCTTCACACAAAGTCTCGTCTTCAGCAATACCATCCTCACTGGCTTCAGTAGCTCCACCTACAGCATATAAATGGCCATCCAGAACACTCAAAGAAAACCTGCATCTCTCACGCTGCATAGGGGCCATTGTACTCCACTTGTTCTGTTGAGGGTTATATCTAAAACCAAAAGGGTGGATATTTTCCTGTAACGACTGATTGAAGCAACCACCAATGACATACAGTTGGTTGTTTAATACTGCAGTACCATAATTACATTGCTCCACATGAGGGATGGTGGTCAAGTGACGCCAGCGGCCAACTGATGGTAAAAAGTAGGTAATCTCATTTGTGATACCAGCAATACTAAACCCACCTACTTTCACCACAGCTAGTTCCAGTCCTCTTGAATTAATGAGACCAGTGGGAGGTGCTGGCATTACGGGAAGGGCTGTAAGACGGAGGGCTGCTCTTAAGGGCTCCTCTAACACAGAGAGGCGAGCTGCTCGTTCCAGGACTGACGCAGGAACCTCTTGCAAGTTGAGGGCACACAAGAGGGCAGGTGCATGACAGGCACGTTCTGATGGGCAATGCTGAAGCCATCCAGCTACTGTTAACAGAACCTGAGCCTCACTACAGTCCACAGGGTAGTCGCATGATAACAAGTGCAGCAGCTGCACTACTGTCAACCTCTGGAAGTCTGCCATTTTACTGAACTGGTGCAGGTGAGAACTCATAAAGGCATACACCCTCTTCCTCAGTCTGTGAAGAGAATATGTTTCTGCTATGGTGGCAATGTCCACACAGTTGTCCAAGTCGAGCTGAGCCTGTAATAAAAGCAAGAAGGTTCATCAAGAAAACACTCCACAATTTACAAAATGTATAATTCTGAGTATCCTAATTCAAACAAATTTTGCAGATTTTCAATAAAGTTGTTTCTGCAAACCTCTCTCAACACTCTTTAAACATACTGTTGTGCTTGTACTGATTCCATTGCACAGAATAATTAAGATTGTAGATTGTTATCAGGTGTTAGAGAATTCTGCCTGAATGTGATTATGCTGCAACTGAAAAGTCACCTTTAACAAGATTCATTCCAAAGGTGTCCATCATTTCTCTGTTCCTGATTAAGATGGAGCCTCAAAGGTATAAGATTCCAATTTAAGGGATCCTGAGATTGTTTAAATAATTATGTCAATTTTAAGAAACCTTGAAAACAGTTTCTGTACTGTGAAAATCAGTGGTTCATTGGAACTTTTGGTGAACATTATACAAATTTCAAAAATGCATCTAGTAAGTGTAATGTAAAAATATACTTCAATGCACAAATGTGAGAAAAGCTTGCAATAAAAGATAAGAGCTCTCCTTTTATCTGTTGGGAATGAAAACATCCAAAGGGGCAGACAGAGATTATTTGAATATTTCTACATTCACGCCATATAACACTCAGAAGACACCATAAAAAAGACATACATCTGTATGACTACTGCCTATGTCATAAGTATCAAACAAGTTAAATATTCACACTCTCCTTATTCCATTTCCATGATTATCCATTATACATAAAGCAGGCGAAACACATCCACCACTGTGTCTCAGCAAATTCTAGCCACACAGCATAGACAATAGGCCCAAAACCAGTATCTGAGAATTTTCCAAGGTGGTTTAGTTGCTAAGCATGAATAACATTTTCCCTCTTCTTATACTATTTGAAATACCCTAAAGAGAGTAAAATTAAACTATAAAAATCAAATAACAAAATATTTCTACTTACTACAATTAAATTCAGTAACATACCTCTTCCAGTTAAATGTGATGCAGTATGAACTGTATGATTGAGTCTGTGATAATGCCATTCGACTTGCTTTTCAAACTAATTAACCCTTGCCCATATTAACAAGGCAGCATCAGGAACAGCCAAAGACATGACCTCATTCACCCACATCCACTCTCTAGCTGTCATGTGCAATGCATCAACACCAACATCCACTCTCTAGCTGTCATGTGCAATGCATCAACACCAACATCCACTCTCTAGCTGTCATGTGCAATGCATCAACACCACAGTCTCGCAAACACCTTTCCGTTGATTCCAGACTGATTCATTTGCCCAGGTTCAACCCAATGACTGCATATCACCCCCTGTACAACACATCACTCCAATTCACTCTATCCTGTGTATGCAAGTTTAAGCCCAAACACCCAAAGCATCTTTCACTACATCTTTCCATCTCCTCCTTGGCTTCCCCCTCTTCCTTATTCTCTCCACTTCCAACATGTATACCCTCTTAGATATCCTCTCCATATGACACCTCCATATCAGCACACCCATCACAGCTCTTTCGTACATACTCCTCTTAATACCATACCTCTCTCTTACCCTATCATTTCTTATTCAATCAACCCTTCTCACATCAAAAAATGTCCTTAAAAATTTCATCTTAAACCCATCAACCCTCTTCTGCATATTCTTATCTAAGACCCACACCTCACATCCATACAGCACAAGTGGGAATACTATACTAATAAACATACTCATCTTTGCCCTGACAAACAGTGATCCCTTTCTCTGCACAGTCCTCAATGCAATCAGGACCTTTGCCAATCTTCAATCATCCTATGCTTCACTTCAGCTTCCATGGTTTCATTTGCTACCATATCCATTACAATGTATCTAAAACACTCCACTTCCTCTAAGTTATCTCTATTCAAGCTCACACTCCAAATAGCCTGTTTTTCTTCTCTGCTAAACCTAATAAATCACCTTACTTTTATTCACATTTTTTCTCAAATTTCTCCTTTCACACACTCACCCAAACTCAGAAACCAACATCAACTTCAGCAGTTTTTCACTTGCATTTACCACCAGTGCCATGTCAACACCAACAGTAACTGACTCACCTCCCAACCCACCCCAACAGACTGCAGACCCTCTCATTCACTTCCAACACCACCTCATCCACATATAACACACACACCTGCCAACTGTTCCAACTTCATCTTGAACCACTCACTGTCCTCTCTGTCTACTCACATTTATACCTTACCATGTTGGTAAAAACTTACTGCTTCCAGTAGCTTTCCTCTTACACCATACATTCATAAACCCTCTACAAAGCATGTCTATCAACCCTAACATATCATATACTTGCTCTTGGTCCATAAATGCTACATACAATTCTTTCTGTTTCTCTAAGTATTCAATACACATTTTCTTCTAAGCAAACACCTCATCCATACATCATCTACTACCCCTGGATTTTTTACTGACAATTATGGGCTTCCCATTACAACTGAATGCAGAGATGTCATTTAAATTACAAATGAAATGTGCATAAATGCTCCTGCTTAACCACAAAATAGGAGTTGCTGTGTTTTTGGATATTATTTAAGTTATAAAGTTCTGCAAATGTGATTAACCAAAGGGCTTCCATTTATACTCTTCCTTACAACCAACATACTACTAGCTGAAAAAAATTTCTGCAACCATGAATATATTGAACTTATACTGAATATCTTAATAAACTGTTCTGGGCTAAAATAAAAGATTTAGTCTAGCCTATTTTCTATTATTTTGATGGAAGAAAGCCTCTACAACAGGGCAATCATCTGGTATGATACCTTCATACCCAATGATAAATTTTTCATCACTGGGGAAAATTCATATAATCAGTCCAACACATAAAAGAATGTATGACCTACCTATAAGAACTTACGATGTGAGTTCCCATTTGGCAAGGCTAACATGATGCACAAATCACTTGTTAGTGTGATGGGAAGAAGAGAGAGAGGGGAAAACTTAGAGTGAAGCTAATGTATACAGTGAAGGATTATGTTAATAACAAAGTATGGAAGCAAGTGCAAAGATGTGTAGAGACTGCACGACCAACACACTGGACAGTGGAAAATGAAATTTGGATAAATGAAAGTTGTTATAAGTAAGCACAAAACAAGACCTTCATCATCATAAATCTTTTTCTCACCTGGAGATAGTTGGAGCAGGCCTCAACAACAGTGAGTACTTGAACGTGGGCAGCTGCTGCCAGAACATCCTGAATGTTTGCCAAGTTAAGTGAAAGGCGGCTGGTGTAAGCATATTCAAGCAAACACTGCAACCCAGCAGCACTCACTCCATTTAGACATATTTCTGACTGGCAGCGTTCTCTCATCTCATCCGTGAACATTGCACGGAAATAGTCACTGCATGATGCTAGGACAACACGATGAGCCTGCATACAACATAACAATTAATCAGCATAAATATTTAACAATATTTAAATATTTAACAATAACGTGTAGGAAGAGAGGAAAGTGATTGGTTCTCAGTGAATGTAGGTTTGCGGCAGGGGTGTGTGATGTCTCCATGGTTGTTTAATTTGTTTATGGATGGGGTTGTTAGGGAGGTAAATGCAAGAGTTTTGGAAAGAGGGGCAAGTATGAAGTCTGTTAGGGATGAGAGAGCTTGGGAAGTGAGTCAGTTGTTGTTCGCTGATGATACAGCGCTGGTGGCTGATTCATGTGAGAAACTGCAGAAGCTGGTGACTGAGTTTGGTAAAGTGTGTGGAAGAAGAAAGTTAAGAGTAAATGTGAATAAGAGCAAGGTTATTAGGTACAGTAGGGTTGAGGGTCAAGTCAATTGGGAGGTGAGTTTGAATGGAGAAAAACTGGAGGAAGTGAAGTGTTTTAGATATCTGGGAGTGGATCTGGCAGCGGATGGAACCATGGATGTGGAAGTGGATCATAGGGTGGGGGAGGGGGCGAAAATTCTGGGGGCCTTGAAGAATGTGTAGAAGTCGAGAACATTATCTCCGAAAGCAAAAATGGGTATGTTTGAAGGAATAGTGGTTCCAACAATGTTGTATGGTTGCGAGGCATGGGCTATGGATAGAGTTGTGCGCAGGAGGATGGAGGTGCTGGAAATGAGATGTTTGAGGACAATGTGTGGTGTGAGGTGGTTTGATCGAGTGAGTAACGTAAGGGTAAGAGAGATGTGTGGAAATAAAAAGAGCGTGGTTGAGAGAGCAGAAGAGGGTGTTTTGAAGTGGTTTGGGCACATGGAGAGAATGAGCGAGGAAAGACTGACCAAGAGGATATATGTGTCGGAGGTGGAGGGAAAGAGGAGAAGAGGGAGACCAAATTGGAGGTGGAAAGATGGAGTGAAAAAGATTTTGTGTGATCGGGGCCTGAACATGCAGGAGGGTGAAAGGAGGGCAAGGAATAGAGTGAATTGGAGCGATGTGGTATACCGGGGTTGACGTGCTGTCAGTGGATTGAATCAAGGCATGTGAAGCGTCTGGGGTAAACCATGGAAAGCTGTGTAGGTATGTATATTTGCGTGTGTGGACGTATGTATATACATGTGTATGGGGGGGGGGGGTTGGGCCATTTCTTTCGTCTGTTTCCTTGCGCTACCTCGCAAACGCGGGAGACAGCGACAAAGTATAATATATAAATAAATAAAAATAAAAGTGAAAACATAATCAAGGGATACAAACACAAAATGAATACTTTTCTGCATAAATTACTGTGGGCACTTGAGTAACAGGATTTACAAATATTGTGTGACAGAATCTCAAAGCTTTCATAACACTAACATACTAGCTATGACAGCAACTGTCAGTAATTAACATACATATGCGAGACGGGAGCTATAGATAGAGTTGTGCGGAAGCGGGTGGATGTGCTGGAAATGAGATGTTTGAGGACAATATGTGGTGTGAGGTGGTTTGATCGAGTAAGTAATAATAGGGTAAGAGAGATGTGTGGTAATAGAAAGAGTGTGGTTGAGAGAGCAGAAGAGGGTGTTTTGAAATGGTTTGGTCACAAGGAGAGAATGAATGAGGAAAAATTGACAAAGAGGATATGTGTGTCAGAGGTGGAGGGAATGAGGAGAAGTAGGAGACCAAATTGGAGGTGGAAAGATGGAGTGAAAAAGACTTTGAGTGATCGGGGTCTAGCGCAACCTCACGCACATGCAGGGGAGGGGGTTGTTATTTCATGTGTGGTGGGGTGGCAGTGAGAATAAATAAAGGCAGACAGTATGAATTATGTACATGTGCATATATGTATATGTCTGCATGTGTGTATATATGTATACATTGAGATGTATAGGTATTTATATTTGCATGTGTGGACGTCTATGCATATACATGTGTATTTGGGTGGGTTGGGCCATTCTTTTGTCTGTATCCTTGTGCTAACTTGCTAATGCGGGACACAGCGACAAAGCAAAATAAATAAATATAAATATGTAGGAACTACTGTAGCAGTGAGCACAGCATCTCTCTCTCTCTCTCTCTCTCTCTCTCTCTCTCTCTCTCTCTCTCTCTCTCTCTCTCTCTCTCTCTCTAACAGAAAAATAAGGAGAGGGAGCAGATTTCTAAGCTCCAGTCTTGATCTTATGGAAAACATGTCTAAGCTACTACAATCCCTGAGGGTTGCACATGAAACTCTTTCATAAGCTAAAGCTTTAGAACATTGGATCATCACTAATTTATCTACTGGTTAAACCTGTATAATTTTTCTAGGGTTATACTGTAACACCTTTGAGCAAATGACAAAAAATTTAAGATTTCAAGTCACATTACACACACTTCCAATTTAAAAAACAATTAACTTTACTCTAACCTATATTACTGGTATTACTAAAGAGTATGACTTAACATTGATGGTATACAAAAACATCATCATCATCCATCTTCCTACTACACTTACCTGAAATGCCTCACCACCTGCAATGAGTGTCACATCAAGCAGTAAGCCTTTGGAGCGTAGGGTATTAAGGCCGAAGAGTAAGGTGCCAGTATGTGAAGGGTGCTCAAACTGTACAGTGTTGAGCGGTCGCGGAGCCACCGCCGCCCCCCCACTCCGCGTCATCCTCACATCCCCTGAAACATAATGTGGCCTTATTGAATAACAGTAATGAAAATACCTCAAAATAAGGATATCTGAAAAAGAGTTCTACCCCTATATCTCCTGAACGTTGTAAAGGCAATTAAAGGGGATATGAGCATGTTTAATTTGTTTATGGATGGGGTTGTTAGGGAGGTGAATGCAAGAGTTTTGGAAAGAGGGGCAAGTATGAAGTCTGTTGTGGATGAGAGAGCTTGGGAAGTGAGTCAGTTGTTGTTCGCTGATGATACAGCGCTGGTGGCTGATTCATGTGAGAAACTGCAGAAGCTGGTGACTGAGTTTGGTAAAGTGTGTGAAAGAAGAAAGTTAAATGTGAACAAGAGCAAGGTTATTAGGTACAGTAGGGTTGAGGGTCAAGTCAATTGGGAGGTAAGTTTGAAGAGAAAAAATGGAGGAAGTAAAGTGTTTTAGATATCTGGGAGTGGATCTGGCAGCGGATGGAACCATGGAAGCGGAAGTGAATCATAGGGTGGGGGAGGGGGCGAAAATCCTGGGAGCCTTGAAGAATGTGTGGAAGTCGAGAACATTATCTCGGAAAGCAAAAATGGGTATGTCTGAAAGAATAGTGGTTCCAACAATGTTGTATGGTTGCGAGGCGTGAGCTATGGATAGAATTGTGCGCAGGAGGGTGGATGTGCTGGAAATGAGATGTTTGAGGACAATGTGTGGTGTGAGGTGGTTTGATCGAGTAAGTAATGTAAGGGTAAGAGAGATGTGTGGAAATAAAAAGAGCGTGGTTGAGAGAGCAGAAGAGGGTGTTTTGAAATGGTTTGGGCACATGGAGAGAATGAGTGAGGAAAGATTGACCAAGAGGATATATGTGTCGGAGGTGGAGGGAACGAGGAGAAGTGGGAGACCAAATTGGAGGTGGAAAGATGGAGTGAAAAAGATTTTGAGTGGTCGGGGCCTGAACATGCAGGAGGGTGAAAGGCGGGCAAGGAATAGAGTGAATTGGATCGATGTGGCATACCGGGGTTGCCGTGCTGTCAGTGGATTGAATCAGGGCATGTGAAGCGTCTGGGGTGAACCATGGAAAGCTGTGTAGGTATGTATATTTGCGTGTGTGGACGTATGTATATACATGTGTATGGGGGTGGGTTGGGCCATTTCTTTCGTCTGCTTCCTTGCGTACCTCGCAGACGCGGGAGACAGAGGCAAAAAAAAAAATTATATATATATATATATATATATATATATATATATATATATATATATATATATATATATATCTTCACCCACATACAAGTGCGCGCATAGTTTAGGCTGAGGGGTGTACGCTGACACATTGGAGTAAAAACATGTTACTATTTTTAAACGAGGTTAATTAATATACTGGGCAACATGTGTGTAGAACTCTCTCCCCGTAACACCCCGCTGGTAATCAGAGCAAACACACTCATGTACCATGATACATATGATCCTAACCTCGAACATACGAGCAGAAACACTACTGATAAAAAATATGTATAGGGTGAGATAATGCGTGCACGTACATTTAAATCCAAAGTTACAAACTCAAAATGACACTCTACAGCACTACAAATCTACACACACACACACACAAATAATACGCATAACACAGTAACGCACATAGAGAAACGAGCACACACATTCACCACACACGTGCACAAACATATCACAACACAAAGACGTGCACAAACGTACATGAGATACTCCTCCACCCCCATAACCCACAAAACACAATGTTCCGGGTGGGCTAAGCAGTCCAAGGTGACAATAATTTCCAGCGTAATACTGGCGTTCAGTGGCGATGACGTCATCATGGTGTAACCTAGCCCGCCCCTCGACACTCACCAACCACAATCACCTCACCCACACCAATCACAATCGTACTACTGCACTACCCAGGCAAAACTTATTCTGGCTTAACCTGTTAGGAAATATCAAAGTTGTTGCATCACATACTGGTAAGCCTGAAGCCTAACTTTAACTAAGATTTTTTCCCCACTCATTTCATTTCATTATATATTTCACAAACTTCAATATCAAGAACAGTACGACTAATAATATCAATAATAATCAACCATGATCTTTACCCGAGAAGACCGAGGTGTTGGTACGAGCGAGGCTTGAACCCAACCGGTGGTTACCACAGCTCAGGTTGGACTGCTGAAGGTTAGGTTGAGACGGCCCAACTTGAGTACCGCCTTGGGTAACACCAGCCCCCACCACCTCCAGCCCTCCCTCCTTCATCGCCCTCCCTACCGCAACCTCGCTCACAAATTTCACAGAGAAACAATGCGATGAATGTGCTATTATTGTAGGTATACAGATGCATACAACGCTATTTATTGATGGATTTTAACGAAAATAGCACCGTATTCTTACAATGAGTACAGTCGTTTAATATAAACGTTGTAATTGTATTCTGTGGTAAAGTGTTGGCTACTCAAGGTTAGGTTTCAACAAAGTGGACAGGGCCTTGAAGAAGTAGGAAATTAAAAAAAACATGTTTATACATCTACCGAATCTAACCTTACCATACTAGGCCTACAAACCTTAACCTAGCCTTCAAAGCATCAACTTACCTTGATACGTCTAACAGGTAAAGTATAAGCTTGTATTTTTATATGACAGCATTATAGGGTTAAATACGTCATTTTTTTTTACTTTAATTTCCCTCTCCTAAAAAGCTTGCCAACTTTTATAAACTTTAACTTCAGTAACTATATATCACCTCAGCCCCTCTAATTCAACCACACTAAGTGTAAGGAAGGTAGTTATACGTTTCGTCAAAATGTTCTAGGTAACAGTTTCGTAACACTCTGCTAATACTTTGCCGATTGTATATTTTCATCCAACCTCAGGACCCCATTTAACGGGCTCCAGCGGCTTCCATGCACTACACTTAGCAGGAACAGGGAAATGGTGACTCCTTTGGGCAAAAAGAGTCCTGAAAAAACTATACTTCCTTCCATCCACAGATACTGATACAGTCTCATCAATGACTTCTTAGAGTAAGATAGTGAATTGCATGTGCATTCATGGATGCAGAGAGAGTGAATAACAGGGTGGCTTGAGGCAATGAGGAAGATGCTACAAATAAATGAGGTAAATGGGGGGGGCTTTTACCCAGAAGAGTGAGTGGCTCCCGGTGAAGATGGGTTTTCATAAGGGAAGTGTGAGGTTGTAAGGTAGGTAAATGCGAGTGGCACCGGTGAAGATGGGTTTTCATAAGGGAAGTGTGAGGTTGTAAGGTAGGTAAATGCAAGTGTCTTTAGGCATGGCACAGGTCTATATCACTCTGGAGAGGCAAATCAGTTGCTCTTTTCAAATGATATGGCTATGAAGGCAGACTCTTACAGAAATTCCAAAGGTCACACTTTTGGTAAAAGAGTTTGGAAGTGTGTGAAAGGAAAAAGTGGGTGAGGCAGCACATGGAACCATGGGGGCTGAATAGTAAGTATTTGGCTGAGAGGACAGAAACAAGGTCCTGTGCTCATTTTGAAAAGTGTTGAAGGAGAGGTCTGTATCTGTTGAGGGAAAGACTAATACGTCTGAAGACAAAGCAGTTCTGACAGTGATGGATGGATATGAGCCTTGATCGAGACTTATACAAAAAAGAAAGGAAGAGAGTGGTCAAGTTGGAAGTGAAATGCCTAAAGATGACATGTGACATGTGGTGTGGGGAGGAATGACTGTGTAAGGACATTGAAAGAGCAAGGTGTGTGTAGTAGGCACAATCCAACTGAGAGAGTACACAACAGGCTGCCAAAATGTTCCGGACATATCGAGAAGATGAATGAAGAAAGACTGACAACAAAATCATAAGTGGAGGGAGCAAGGGATAAAAAACCAAAAAGGAGATGAGGTGATGAGGTATTGGGGCATTAACATGCATGTGGGCAGGAGAAAAGCATACAATAGAGTATACTGATGTGGTATATGGAGGGCAACATGCAGTCAGAGGACTGAGCCAGGGCACTTGAAGCAGTAAAACAGCCTGTGGGGCTTGAATGTTGATGTTAGGCTCTGGTCTGAATACAATATACAGCACAGTACTGTGAAGAAAAAGGCTGGATTTCTTTACTAAAGTAACAATATCAATCCAAGAAACCCAACATAATTCATGGTACTTTAATATTCTTTAAAGTGATTGACGTTAGTAGAATATGGTTCAATTAACTGCATCCCAAAAGCAAATACATACTATTTCCTTCAAATAATAAGATAAGCATGATAAGCACTTGGTTAATAATTAAATGCATTCATATACATAAAACCAAATCAACCACTGACTGCCCTTAGCTGTGAAGTCCTGAAACACACCATGACTAGTAAAATTTGATCCCTGTTGAATGAAGTGATGCATAGAAATTAAAAAGTATTTTCATTAGTTCAATCCTTCACTTTTCCCTCACTTTTGAAGACCTGCCCTTCTTTGTCAAGATTTCAAGTTTCATGTGATGATTTTCAAGGTTGAACACAGTAACAAATTACATTTAAACAAGTCACAATCACCTAAAATTTAAGGTTCTTAAACCAGTGATAACACCAAATGACTTATCTTAATCACTAACATCATTTCACATCACTGGGTCAATCCCCAATCAAGAATCTGCATTCCAGTTCCCAGGAATATATTCATATACCAATATTTTTGGTAATTCCTTATTTAAAGGCTCACCAGTTATAATTTAGCAATACCAATGAAATCATGTCAATGGGTTTGTTAGTGTTAATATAATCTGTTCCACCTTCAGCAATCACTTTTATGGATGTACGATTATGTGACACTTCTTGGACTGGTCATCTCATAAAATTCATCTGTGACTTAACAAAAGATATAAAATACCAACCACAGAAACCTAGCCAGCTTTAAAAGTGAACAGGGCAATTAGAAAACAATTTTGTGGGGTAGTGTTTTAACTCAAACACTACTTTTATACATTGATGATTCATTGCGTCAAATATAATAAAACAGGAACAAGGCTGGGAGGATTTTTTAATCTCAATAATGTGCAGTGGGTATGCTATAAAGGTCAAAGAAAATGTAAAGTTACTTAACATTAAATGAAACTCTTCTAGAAATCAACAAAACCTATGAAAATCTCACTTAAATTTGAGTATCATAATCAAAATATATCAGTGGCATAATCATTTGCTCCCTTGATCAATATCATGATGAATTTTTGCTAATCACTTTTTTATTCCCAATTTCTGGGGCAATGAAGTACGTGCATTCATGGCACACAAATGCATACAGCACTAATCAACTGGATGTAAAAACAAGGCCAAAACAAATATTCTTCAAATAAAAAATTATATCAATTTCAGTTGCTTGGATATTCATATTCCCTGATCTCCATAGCTCTCCCCACAGTCGGATATTAATTTTCCCTGATCTCCATAGCTCTCCCCACAGTCGGATATTTATTTTCCCTGATCTCCACATCTCTACCTGCTGTCAAGTTACTTATTACCAAAGGATAAAAAAAAAATGTCCCAATTAAGCTTCCCTTTTATCAGCACAAAGTATTGTTCTGTTTAATTTCATAAATGTGTAGTTTGTTGCCCCTACCTTATCAACTGTGCAATTCCATAGTTTCTACTGGAGGATGAAGATGTATTTTGAAGCATAAATTAATGCTGACAAAGAATAATTGGAATAATTTTTCCAATCAACAATAATGAATAACTTGATCGGGGTGAAAGGCCATAAGACCATTGAAATTAAGGGGTTACGTAATGTAAGAGTGTACCAGAAACTCGTATATATCAACTCAACCTTAAAAACCTCATGTAACTTTGCCTAACAGCCCAAATTTACCTTCAAGTATGTTTGAAAATGTGAAAGTTTTTGCCACATGTTGACATGCAGTTGCTGGGAGTTCTAATCCCTTTGTGTTTACTTCTGCATAAAAGCATCCTTGGAAATGTAACCAGTTTTGGAGAATGTTCTTTACCGTGCTGCAGGATGAAGACAACATGATCAATGGTGCATTTGAACTATAACATAGAAAAATATGTTTCGTCTTGGATCCTAAGTGAAGCTGGGTTAAGATTACATTCACTATTGATTTCTATACGTGTTTCACCTAGTTCTACAAAATGTAACCCAATATTTTCTCTGATCCTCATTACCCCTCTCCACTATCAAAATTATTGAAAGATAAAAATAAATCTCGTTCATGCTCCACAATAAATCTCAAGGTAAACGTTTATAGAGTTAAACCTTTACATGGCTCCAACTATCAACTGATGATTCTCTAGACTCTAGAGGATGGTTCCACTTTTCCCACCTCATTACCATTAATAGCCTTACAGATATCACTTCCACTGCCTGGAATACATGTGAAAAACTCCTGCTCTCCTCAGTACCCCTACAACCATCATCATGTTTTACAGCCATCGTTCAGGTTACCCATGCATGTTGCCCAGATGATATAAGTGATGTGGAGGAACACATATGATAAATATTAGTTTTTCATTTCTAATTTCACCTAGCAACTGATAATTGCTTGGGTACTAATTACAGGTAGGTGCCTAATAATGTATTCTTGTAAATATAAATGGATTCCACCAGACTTCCTGGACATATCTGATATGATGTTAGGCATCTGACAAAAATAATATTAGAATATAAAACCGAAAGCTAGGTAAATCTGGGCTGTTTAGGGGATGTTTGATTAGGTTTCAATATCCTTTTAGTACCTTAACAGCTTACCTTCACATCAGAACTACCTCTGGAAAATGAATTTCTGGATAATGAATTTGTTCTGCAATGCTACTGCAGTGTACAGAAAAGGCATTACAATTGGAGGAATGATTTAGATCTTAAGTTATTTTACAATATTAGATTAGGCAATAACAGTAAGGGTTAAGAATATCAAGAAAAAGGGTTAAGAATATCAAGAAAAATTGGGTCCGTTAATGTAAAAGCACATGTAACACTAGTAAAAAAGCATCAGAACTTATTAAAAATCTCACCTAACATCTTCACGAATCAAGATTTATCATACGCTCAATAGTTTATTCAAAATATGTCAAACAAGCTCATGACTGAGCATGACACTAACTGCTGATAAATGTCAACAATCAACAGACCAAGCAGCCAGTCATGGCATTCCATGTGGTCCCAAGCAGCACACCAATTAAACATTTGTATATCTCAGTTACACATCTTGGTCACTAGGGTTGACTAGGAGAGATCTTAATTCTTTTTTTTTCATTTTTACAAATGTTTTACCTACTTTTACTTTATTTATCCTCGCATTATCCCTGATGTGCACAACTCTCTCCAAAGTAACCTTATTTCATGCAAAATGAAATACAGCTATGCTGTGAAACTGTCACTCTATTCTATAAATGGTATACCAGCACTGCAGAACATCATCATATATCCAAAGTAGCAATCATTAATTATTCTCTAAATGGTATAACAGCACGGTGGAACATAACACGATATCCAGCACTGCAGAACGTCACTCAATATCCAAGGAACATTTCAATGTGAGGATATTTTCATTAGTTACCTGCTTCTGCTGGATTCCAGAAATATTAGTTTTGCTACTTCTGGGTCAATTAATGCACATTCACAAATGGGTTCAACTGCACGAATGTGCTGTTAATGAAATCCATGTTTGTCTACAGAAACACAAACAACCGCTTGCAACTAAGGAAACTAAACATAGCGTATTCTACATATAGGTGCCAAGGTACTGCTGAATTACAAATACAATCATTACACCTTCTATATATAAATATACATATATATATATATATATATATATATATATATATATATATATATATATATATATATTATACTCAGTCGCTGTCTCCCACGTTAGCAAGGTAGCACAAGGAAACAGACGAAAGAATGGCCCAACCCACCCACATACACATGTATATACATAAACGCCTATACATTTCAACGTATACATATATATACATACACAGACATATACATATATACACATGTATACATTCATATTTCCTGCCTTCATCCATGTATATATATATATATATATATATATATATATATATATATACTTTTTTCCATAGCTTCACACTCCTCCCTACTACTATATTAAGAAATTATCCTGATCATGCTTGCTCAGTCTTACTCTATCATACACACGAACCACAAGTTTTTCCTCGAGGAAATAAACGACTGGTGTCAGTAAGGAGGCCAGACTTACGTGGAACATTAGCAAGTAATAACCATCCCCCCCCCCTCTTTCCTGCTGGGTTTTATATATATTATTACCTTACTTAAATGCCCTTTGTCACACTGAGAGACCCTTAACCACACATTGGTCCTTCAATCTGAATTCGAATTTCTGTTTTTGTATATGACACACTTTGTTGAGAGAATGAGATGTGACAACACGTACACACAACACTGAACTCCTCCTTCACCAGGAAACTCTTATTCATAGTCACCTAACTGAAATTATTCCTGGACTTAAAATAGTGTTAAAGTGTCATCGTACCTATGGATTAGTGCCTTCTGCTTCGTGGTGCGAGTTAGAAGAAAAAGATGGATAGGTTGACCTCCCGTCCTGCCTTCACACAATGTAAACAAACAACCAACTCTATGAGCTGTGTATGTTTTTCCCAGGATGATGAACACTATCATTATTTTTGTACCACCCGAACAGTATGGAGTTTACAGAATAAATCTAACAGAAAAAATACATATACATATTTAGGGAGTATTAAAACGACCTAATCTGATGCATCAGAGTAAGGAATAAATGGGTAATTAGTGGTTGTTGGACAAGGTTGTGTGCGTGTTGGGGAGAAAAGGCCAGCTTGGGGTGGGGGTGGGGACCTACTACCTGATCCAACCTCGTTATTCCTTCATTAGGAAATAAATATTATCTTCCTCTCACAATTATATAGTTTATAATTTTATCAACCTGATGTATAGCCCTTTGAATGATACACAATGAGGTAGTGTATGATTACAAAATGACATGACCCGTTGCCGTACAAGAAATACGTTTATAATCTTTGTCATGTATGTATGTATGTTAAGTAGTTAGTGTCATTCATTAATAGGAAAAGTTTATTGTTTATGATAAAGTCAAATACATTTCTAATATTTGTTTGCCATTCCCTCACGTTAGACACCAAGGAGCGAGAATGAATAGACATTTCTTTACTGAATAACGTAATGCATACTAAACATTTTATGTGATTATATGCAGATGTGATGGTAATAATGTGGAAGGAAACCTTGTTAAAAATTCTACCTTCATGAGGTACGAGGCCTTTGTTGCACGTAACCTTGTGATGTGTATTTGGTCAAGGCTGTGTTATGCCTGGCTGAAGCTCTATGTATTCACCTATACTAATCATTCATTGTTAAATAGATTGGGTTTCTCCATGCAAATCGTCCGCTGCTGATGGAATAAACTCTATATTTCCTATTTTCCACAACAAAGCCAACCAACAAAATGAGATTACGTTACTTTACCAAGCCGTTTCTTAAATGCACTCAAGTCATAGAAATTATTTCTTTGTCGATATTTATATATTTTGATATATAAATGAACCATTCATAGGATATGTATTCAAGTGTCCTCACTGGAGCATGTTTACACCCAGGACGCCTGTGGACGCTGGTTGTGTCACCCTATGAACCCTTGACCCTCTTTGTCCCCCTCCATACCTTATTCGGAAATGGTTTCGGAGCTTCAGAGCAAAACTTCAGATCATTTATCTTGAACCCTTTGGCCTAGATAGAATCTTCATTTATTGATAAGTTCAGTTACTAAATCTTAATGGCAATATTCTACATATTTAGGGCGAGAATAAACATTACTGCTTTGAACAACTTTGATTCGGGGTTTCGTGGCCATTTCGTAGATCATGGTTTTACAGAAAACGAATTCAAGAATGGAAGGATAAACTATACTAGAAAGACAATCGTGAGAGAATGTGTCGCATCTATTTAGTTTAACTGAACCTCTGTCGGGTTCTCGTGATATTCTAATGTCTAAGATTATATATATGATATAAAAATACCTTTTTATTTAAATCAAGCAATATAGATAGTCGGGTATGTAAGTTTAGGTGTGAATATTTAAGACGTGGGTCAGTAAAGAAATAGTTTTTAAGTAGACCTGTATCATTCTGTGGTTATCATTTTACTGGGATCTAGAGTGGAATGTCCTTATTCATCAAGCAAGATGCGCGGTGGACGCTGCGCATTAGACCTGACATCTTGACTACTCTCTCTCTCTCTCTCTCTCTCTCTCTCTCTCTCTCTCTCTCTCTCTCTCTCTCTCTCTCTCTCTCTCTCTCTCTCTCTCTCTCTCTCTCTCTCTCTCTCTCTCTGTGAAACGGGAAATGCCAAGATATAGACAACTGAATTATCAAGGGAAGGGAAATGGAAAAAGGAAATGAGCGAAGAAGTAAAGAAATGAAAGAACGAGAAAATGTAGTTGAATGTTAATACAGAAATTATGGAGCCCTAATGAAGAGATACAGAAGGAATGAAAAAAGAGAAATTAACACGGGAATTTAAAAGAATTATTTTCCCATATGAATGAAGCAAGAACAGTAAAATCTGAGATTGGACAATCATAACAAAAAATTATGAAAAAGACCTGAAGAAAATATGCCAAATGTTCGATACACGTCATGTTTTTACATTGAAAACAGAGAAATGTGAATTTAATTAATTTTCATCATTTGTGTTTATTTAAGAATCTTTAATGCCTCATAAATCCGGTAATATACGACTAAGTCAACAACCTAACCTAAGGTCTTGAGCTCAGTTTACAGATATTCTTCAGTATTTGAGACCAGTTTACAGATATTCTTCAGTATCTGAGCCCAGTTTACAGATATTCTTCAGTATCTGAGACCAGTTTACAGATATTCTTCAGTATCTGAGACCAGTTTACAGATATTCTTCAGTATCTGAGACCAGTTTACAGATATTCTACAGTATCTGAGCCCAGTTTACAGATATTCTTCAGTATCTGAGCCCAGTTTACAGATATTCTTCAGTATCTGAGCCCAGTTTACAGATATTCTTCAGTATCTGAGCCCAGTTTACAGATATTCTTCAGTATCTGAGCCCAGTTTACAAATATTCTTCAGTATCTGAGCCCAGTTTACAGATATTCTTCAGTATCTGAGCCCAGTTTACAGATATTCTTCAGTATCTGAGCCCAGTTTACAGATATTCTTCAGTATCTGAGCCCAGTTTACAGATAATCTTTCATATTATGATCAATTTTTCATTTTTACTTCATGGGAACATAACGATGATGCTGGTAAACAGTCAATGTATATCAATAATATTATTTTCTTCAGCTGATGAAAGTGACGAACTTTACCCATGTTAAGGAGGAGAGGACATGTCAAACTCCACGAAGATGATGATTATTCTGACGTGGCTGATATCATCAAGTCGTTAATTACTATTTAAAACTTAGTTTGATATTCAAAGATATTTATTCCTCTGGGAGTAGTGTGTGTGTGTGTGTGTGTGTGTGTGTGTGTGTGTGTGTGTGTGATTTTAGGAAAAAGATTGGGAAGGTGAATGCGCGCGCATCAACAGTCAAGATTAAGAGAGTAATTACGTAGTTATCTCAGCCTTATTAGTATTCATAGCAGGGATCACATAGGTCAAGGGTCATGAGGGTTGTTGTATGGTGTGATACGGATGACCTCAGCTGTGGTGACCCTGAACCCAAGAACGATCAAATGTGGAACTGATGGTACGCCTGCATCTGTGGTTGGCACCCCCGGTGGTGGTGGTGGTGGTGGTAGTGATGATGGTTGTGATGGTGGTAGTGATGGTGGTAGTGGTGGTAGTGATGGTGGTAGTGGTGGTTGTGATGGTGGTAGTGATGGTTGTGGTAGTGATGGTGGTAGTGATGGTTGTGGTAGTGATAGTGGTACGGTCATCCAAATTAGAGGAGGGAGGGAGGGTCACCACAGAGAGGGTCGTTGTGTCAACATGAGAGACGGTTATATCGCCGTCAAGACGGTTATAGTGCCGTCAGGACGGTTATAGCGCCGTCAGGACGGTTATAGCGCCGTCAGGACGGTTATAGTGCCGTCAAGACGGTTATAGCGCCGTCAGGACGGTTATAGCGCCGACAGGACGGGAAGGTAGAGCTACACCAGCTGCTACACATGCCCTTAGCTAACGACCAGAGAAATCTACCAGTAAATAACGACCAGAGAGATCTACCAGTAGATAACGACCAGAGAAATCTACCAGTAGATAACGACCAGAGAAATCTACCAGTAGATAACGACCAGAGAAATCTACCAGTAAATAACGACCAGAGAGATCTACCAGTAGATAACGACCAGAGAGATCTACCAGTAGATAACGACCAGAGAGATCTACCAGTAGATAACGACCAGAGAGATCCATCAGTAGATAACGACCAGAGAGATCTACCAGTAGATAACGACCAGAGAGATCCATCAGTAGATAACGACCAGAGTCAAAGAGAATCATAGAACCTATACATGACTATGATGTCTATCAGCTCTAAATCAACGTAATATCCATCAATTAAACATTAAGGATACAGCCTAGCACAAGCCTACAGGGAAGCCTCCACCGATAGATATATCGTGTCAGTGGGAGGGAATAGATAACATATATCAGTGGAGCCTCCACCAGGTGGAAGGAGGTGACCAGTGGAGTGCCACAGGGATGTGTTCTGGGTCTGTTGTTCTTCTTGATCTATGTGAAGGACTCACCAGAAGGTGTGGACTCCTGCCTACCTGACGTGCCAGATGGTGTGGACTCCTGCCTACCTGACGTGCCAGAAGGTGTGGACTCCTGCCTACCTGACGTGCCAGATGGTGTGGACTCCTGCCTACCTGACGTGCCAGAAGGTGTGGACTCCTGCCTACCTGACGTGCCAGATGGTGTGGACTCCTGCCTACCTGACGTGCCAGAAGGTGTGGACTCCTGCCTACCTGACGTGCCAGAAGGTGTGGACTCCTGCCTACCTGACGTGCCAGAAGGTCTGGACTCCTGCCTACCTGACGTGCCAGAAGGTGTGGACTCCTGCCTACCTGACGTGCCAGATGGTGTGGACTCCTGCCTACCTGACGTGCCAGAAGGTGTGGACTCCTGCCTACCTGACGTGCCAGAAGGTGTGGACTCCTGCCCACCTGACGTGCCAGGTGTGGACTCCTGCCTACCTGACGTGCCAGAAGGTGTGGACTCCTGCCTACCTGACGTGCCAGAAGGTGTGGACTCCTGCCTACCTGACGTGCCAGAAGGTGTGGACTCCTGCCTACCTGACGTGCCAGAAGGTGTGGACTCCTGCCTACCTGACGTGCCAGAAGGTGTGGACTCCTGCCTACCTGACGTGCCAGAAGGTGTGGACTCCTGCCTACCTGACGTGCCAGAAGGTGTGGACTCCTGCCTACCTGACGTGCCAGATGGTGTGGACTCCTGCCTACCTGACGTGCCAGGTGTGGACTCCTGCCCACCTGACGTGCCAGATGGTGTGGACTCGTAAAGGAGGTAAAACAAGACCACAATATGACTACCATCAAGCAGGAAATAAGCTTCAGATCTGTGCATGTGTGACCACACCTTGAGTGTTGACATCATCGCTAAGCTGTAGCCAGAGTCACATAGTGGGAGTAGCGGGCACCAGCTGTCTGCAGAGTCACATAGTGGGAGTACCGGGAACCAGCTGTCTGCAGAGTCACATAGTGGGAGTACCGGGAACCAGCTGTCTGCAGAGTCACATAGTGGGAGTAGTGGGGACCAGCTGTCTGCAGAGTCACATAGTGGGAGTAACGGGGACCAGCTGTCTGCAGAGTCACGCAGTGGGAGTAGCGGGAACCAGCTGTCTGCAGAGTCACATAGTGGGAGTAACGGGGACCAGCTGTCTGCAGAGTCACATAGTGGGAGTAGTGGGGACCAGCTGTCTGAAGAGTCACATAGTGGGAGTAACGGGGACCAGCTGTCTGCAGAGTCACATAGTGGGAGTAACGTGGACCAGCTGTCTGCAGAGTCACATAGTGGGAGTAGCAGGGACCAGCTGTCTGCAGAGTCACATAGTGGGAGTACCGGGGACCAGCTGTCTGCTGCCAAATATCAGATCATAAGATATTCCACCAGCTGTCCATATCCTACGTGAATCCAAAACTAAATCAAACTTCTCAAGTTTGGTCATTACACATGATGAAGCACATAGAGCTAATAGAGAAGATCCAGAGGAGAGTAACAAACACAGTTTCACAATTAAAGAAAGTGAGTTACAGTGAAAGGTTATAGAGACCTTAGACATGCCCACCTTAGTAAATAGAAGAGTGATGGGTGACTTGATCATAACTTTTATGGTGGTGTGGACAATAATGTGGTCACCAATGTTGGCAAAAATAAAACGTTTATATTAAGAGAACTTATGGTTTGTGTTTACACATTGGTGATCCACACTATACGGTCTTCGTTAGGCTAATAAGGAAGAGAGGATGTGGTTTATGTGGACAACACACAGACCCACAGAAGTGGAGGATGTGGTTCATGTGGACAACACACAGACCCACAGCAGTGGAGGATGTGGTTTATGTGGACAACACACAGACCCACAACAGTGGAGGATGTGGTTTATGTGGACAACACACAGACCCACAGAAGTGGAGGATGTGGTTCATGTGGACAACACACAGACCCACAGCAGTGGAGGATGTGGTTTATGTGGACAACACACAGACCCACAACAGTGGAGGATGTGGTTTATGTGGACAACACACAGACCCACAACAGTGGAGGATGTGGTTTATGTGGACAACACACAGACCCACAACAGTGGAGGATGTGGTTTATGTGGACAACACACAGACCCACAGCAGTGGAGGATGTGGTTTATGTGGACAACACACAGACCCACAGCAGTGGAGGATGTGGTTTATGTGGACAACACACAGACCCACAACAGTGGAGGATGTGGTTTATGTGGACAACACACAGACCCACAACAGTGGAGGATGTGGTTTATGTGGACAACACACAGACCCACAACAGTGGAGGATGTGGTTTATGTGGACAACACACAGACCCACAGCAGTGGAGGATGTGGTTTATGTGGACAACACACAGACCCACAACAGTGGAGGATGTGGTTTATGTGGACAACACACAGACCCACAACAGTGGAGGATGTGGTTTATGTGGACAACACACAGACCCACAACAGTGGAGGATGTGGTTTATGTGGACAACACACAGACCCACAACAGTGGAGGATGTGGTTTATGTGGACAACACACAGACCCACAACAGTGGAGGATGTGGTTTATGTGGACAACACACAGACCCACAACAGTGGAGGATGTGGTTTATGTGGACAACACACAGACCCACAACAGTGGAGGATGTGGTTTATGTGGACAACACACAGACCCACAACAGTGGAGGATGTGGTTTATGTGGACAACACACAGACCCACAACAGTGGAGGATGTGGTTTATGTGGACAACACACAGACCCACAACAGTGGAGGATGTGGTTTATGTGGACAACACACAGACCCACAACAGTGGAGGATGTGGTTTATGTGGACAACACACAGACCCACAACAGTGGAGGATGTGGTTTATGTGGACAACACACAGACCCACAACAGTGGAGGATGTGGTTTATGTGGACAACACACAGACCCACAGCAGTGGAGGATGTGGTTTATGTGGACAACACACAGACCCACAACAGTGGAGGATGTGGTTTATGTGGACAACACACAGACCCACAACAGTGGAGGATGTGGTTTATGTGGACAACACACAGACCCACAGCAGTGGAGGATGTGGTTTATGTGGACAACACACAGACCCACAACAGTGGAGGATGTGGTTTATGTGGACAACACAGACCCACAACAGTGGAGGATGTGGTTTATGTGGACAACACACAGACCCACAACAGTGGAGGATGTGGTTTATGTGGACAACACACAGACCCACAACAGTGGAGGATGTGATTTATGTGGACAACACACAGACCCACAGCAGTGGTCAGTTCGTGGAGCAGGGCATGATGCAGACCCAGCCTGGCCGGCGTTGGGCGGGTCAGTGCCGCGCCAGACGCCGAGGAGGGAGGACGTGTTGTCGCGATGGACCTGCCACCCGCCCCACACCACACACATACCCTCAGTCAGTAGTTTGAAGGATGTTGAACACTTGGCTGTACGCAGTGTAATGTAGTAATCGTTCATCAATACAGGCTGTTCACGGTACTACAGTGGGTGTTCACAATAGTCGGGGATCAAAATGTAAAGGGTGTTCAAAGTGGTTGTTCACAGTGTAGTTATTATCAAGTGTGGTGGTTGTTCACAGTGTAGTGGTTGTTCACAGTCTAGTGGTTGTTCAGTGTAGTCGTTTTTCACAGTGTAGTGGTTGTTCAGGTGGTGACTGTTGTGTAGTGGTTATTCAGTGTAATGGTTGTTCACGTGGTGATTGTGCAGTGTGGTGGTTGCTCACATGGTGATTGTTCACAGTGCAGAGGTTGTTCACAGTGTAATGGTTGTTCGCAGTGTAGTGGTCGTTAAAACAGTAGTGATTGTTCAGTATAGTGATTGTTCACAGTGCAGAGGTTGTTCTCAGTGTAGAGGTTGGTCACAGTGTAGTGATTGTTCAGTGTAATGGTTGTTGACAGTGTAGTGATTGTTCAGTATAGTGGTCGTTCATTGTAATGGTTGTTCACAGTGTGATGATTGGTCACAGTGTGGTGGTTCCTCAGTATGATGAGTATTCACAATGTGGTGATCGCTCAGTGTAGTGGTCATTTATAGAGGTTCAGTGTAATAATCATTCATAAGAATTTATTAAATCTTCCAATACACACACACACACACACACACACACACACACACATATATATATATATATATATATATATATATATATATATATATATATATATATATATATATATATATATATATATATATATTTATTATTATTATTTTGCTTTGTCGCTGTTTCCCGTGTTAGCGAGGTAGCGCAAGGAAACAGACGAAAGAAATGGCCCACCCCACCCACATACACATGTATATACATACACGTCCACACACGCAAATATACATACCTATACATCTCAACATATATATATATATATATATATATATATATATATATATATATATATATACACACAAACACACAGACACACACATATATACACATGTACATAATTCATACTGTCTGCCCTTATTCATTCCCGTTGCCACCCCGCCACACATGAAATGACAACCCTCTCTGCGAGAGGTAGCGCTAGGAAAAGACACAAAGGCCACATTCGTTCACACTCAGTCTCTAGCTGTCATGTGTAATGCACCGAAACCACAGCTCCCTTTCCACATCCAGGCCCCACAGAACTTTCCATGGTTTACCCCAGACGCTTCACATGCCCTGGTTCAGTCCACTGACAGCACGTCGACCCCGGTATACCACATCGTTCCAATTCACTCTATTCCTTGCACGCGTAACACCCTCCTGCAAGTTCAGGCCCCGATCACTCAAAATCTTTTTCACTCCATCTTTCCACCTCCAATTTGGTCTTCCACTTCTCGTTCCCTCCACCTCTGACACATATATCCTCTTGGTCAATCTTTCCTCACTTATTCTTTCCATGTGACCAAACCATTTCAAAACACTCTCGTCTGCTCTCTCAACCACGCTCTTTTTACAACCACACATCTCCATTACCCTTTAATTACTTACTCGATCAAACCACCTCACACCACATATTGTCCTCAAACATCTCATTTCCAGCACATCCACCCTCCTCCGCACAACTCTATCTATAGCCCACGCCTCGCAACCATATAACATTGTTGGAACCACTATTCTTTCAAACATACCCATTTTTGCTTTCCAAGATAACGTTCTCGACTTCCACACATTTTTCAAGGCTCCCAGAACTTTCGCCCCCTCCCCCACCCTATGATTCACTTCCGCTTTCATGGTTCCATTCACTGCCATATCCACTCCCAGATATCTAGAACACTTCACTTCCTCCAGTTTTCTCCATTCAAACTTACCTCCCAAATGACTTGTCCCTCAACCCTACTGTACTTAATAACCTTGCTCATATTCACATCTACTCTCAGCTTTCTTCTTTACACACTTTACCCAGCTCAGTCACCAGCTTCTGCAGTTTCTCACCCGAATAAGCCAACAGCGCTGTATCATCAGCGAACAGCAACTGACTCACTTCCCAAGCTCTCTCATCCCCAACAGACTGCATACTTGCCCCTCTTTCCAAAACTCTTGCATTCACCTCCCTAACAACCCCATCCATAAACAAATCAAACAACCATGGAGACATCACGCACCCCTACCGCAAACCAACATTCACTGAGAACCAATCACTTTCCTCTCTTCCTACACGTACACATGCCTTACATCCTCGATAAAAATTTTTCAGTGCTTCTAACTTGCCTCCCACACCATATATTCTTAATACCTTCCACAGAGCACCTCTATCAACTCTATCATATGCCTTCTCCATATCCATAAATGCTATATACAAATCCATTTGCTTTTCTAAATATTTCTCACATACATTCTTCAAAGCAAACACCTGATCCACACATCCTCTCGGGGAGAAAGAATACCTCCCACGTATTCCCTGCGTGTCGTGGAAGGCGCCTAACACGGGAGGGAGCGGGTGGCTGGAAATCCTCCCCTCTTGTTTTTAATTTTCCAAAAGAAGGAACAGAGAAGGGGGCCAAGTAAGGATATCACCTCAAAGGTTTAGTCCTCTGTTCTTAACGCTACCTCGCTAACGCGGTAAATGGCGAATAGTATAAATATATATATATATATATATATATATATATATATATATATATATATATATATATATATATATATATATATATATATATATATATATATATATATTAATTTTTATTATACCTAGTCGCTGTCTTCCGCGAAAGCAAGGTAGCGCAAGGAAACAGACGAAAGAATGGCCCAACCCACCCACATACACATGTATATTCATACACGTCCACACACGCACATATACATACCTATACATTTCAACATATACATACAAATACACACACAGACATATACATATATACACATGTACATATTCATACTGGCTGCCTTCATCCATTCTCATCGCCACCCCGCCACACATGAAATGGCCCCCTCCCCCCGCGCGCGCGTGAGGTAGCGCTAGGAAAGGACATCAAAGGCCACATTCGTTCACACTCAGTCTCTAGCTGTCATGTATAATGTACCGAAACCACAGCTCCCTTTCCACTACTCAGGTCATTGAACCTGCAGATGCCGGAAGCCACCCTGGACTTATATTAAGATTCATCTTATCAACATTTCCTGGAATCAAGGCAATTCAGGAGAAGATCCCAGGTGGTCATGAGACCAGCAAGTTCAGGGTTAACGTGAGGAGCTGCTAATCCAGAAGACGTTAGCGGGGGATGACACGATCGCAACCTTACGACAGGATGACACCTGACGAGAGATAACGAGAGCAAGACTGACGATGATGATAAATAAAGCTGCGGGTATGTGAGGTGTTGTGGTGGGTAACGCAGCTCCAGCTGGTGTCTGGAGGAGAGTCTAGCGGCGCCTGGGTGTGGTGCGGCCCGCCGCCTCACATCACATGAGACTACGTTATTTAAGCGGCTGTGGAATTACCATGTGTAACCTTAATCTGAAGGCAGACTCATGCCGGCTGTAACCACTCACTGCTTACCGACGCTGATGGTCACTCTGAGGCTAAATACACACCTACACGTCGTCTAAACCCTCCAGCTGCGTCTCGTACACTCACACTCCCCTGCAGCTGCGTCTCGTACACTCACACTCCCCTCCAGCTGCGTCTCGTACACTCACACTCCCCTGCAGCTGCGTCTCGTACACTCACACTCCCCTGCAGCTGTGTCTCGTACACTCACACTCCCCTGCAGCTGCGTCTCGTCCACTCACACTCCCCTGCAGCTGCGTCTCGTCCACTCACACTCCCCTGCAGCTGCGTCTCGTACACTCACACTCCCCTGCAGCTGCGTCTCGTACACTCACACTCCCCTGCAGTCTGTGCGAAAAGACAAACGCCATTCCTCTGCCTGACCAAGGAGTATGGAACGAGGCTGACGTCACTGTCAGAGGTGTGAAGGTCACAGTGGGCCAGGTTATTACCATGCATGTGATGAGAGGCGCCCATGCTGGGGCCATGCTCCTGCGTCCCCTCCCGACGTTCCCTGGCCCACTGTGACCTCCACACCTATGAGAGTGACGTCAGCCCTTCTCCACGATCCCTGGTCAGGCAGAAGTGAAGCTCCTACCACGCAGCGACCGCCATCAACCATGGGTGAACAGGATGTACCTCCTGGCATCATGCAATGACGTGCATGTTCTCAGGCAGAGCTTATCTTGGCTCATGCAGGTCCAGCTGCGTCCCACAGGACCGATGGCTCCCCGGCCTGCTGAGACGCCCGGCCCGGGCCATTGGGTTGGACGGGCGGGGAGGAGTGTCAGGCCCAGAGTTCGTGCCCCTCACACACCCCGCCCGTCTTAGACCATCAATGATATTCACAGGAAAATCTTAATCAGCCAAGGTCTGGAGGGCCGGGTCCTTCACCTGGCTTGACTTGACAACACCGTCTGCGACGGGGGCGTCTGGTCCCTCCTGCGTGTGTCCCCGCCCTTCTTGCCAGCCTACACAAGGAACACCACAGAGGTGGCTGTTGTGTTCCCCTTCCTACATCAGTCGTGCTGGGTGATGCTGAGCTGGTGGACGCTGGATGTCGTAGCTTCGTTTGGGAAGACCAGGCTGCAGCATATGCTCAGATACCTACAATACTGCAGCACACGTTCACAAACGCTAACGACTCAACAATGCATTCCTCCACAGCCTTCAATTGTGCTCCTTCTCTCAGTCACCACAACTTCCTCCATCAACCCAGACATGGACAGGATACAGTGGGACAGACGAAATCTGGTTACGTGTAATGTCTCTAAGACCCTGTTTCTGCCCAGTTCTCAATAGTAAATTCCTCACAACTTTCTTATTTCCTTCGACGGTTCTTTTAATTTCACATCTTAACTCAGTGATCATACTTGGTATTACTGTGAAATCCACTCTCTTGGAAACCCCACATTACGAGAATAGCTAAGTCTGCCTCTGGGAATCCTGATTAGATGTCAAAATTTATTTTCTTCGGAACAATTAGTCCGTTGCTACAAAAGATGTCTTTGTATGGAGGACTGCTCTCACGTCTGGGGTGGTTCTAGCTCTGTATCCTTACTTAACAGAATCGAGTCGAAAGCGGTCCAACATAAACTTTCCCAGGCTAACTTCAGCACTAGACCCAATTGTTCTACGCCGCAATGTTGGTTCACTTTCCCTTTTCTGTAGGCATTGTTTTAGTTTTTGCTTTCGAGAGCTGGGTCCTTGTGTACACCCACCACTAGCTAGACCACGCAAAACTCGGCAAGCTGCGGCTACACATGATTACTGTGTGGCCGCTGTCAAGTCAAGGGTAGGCCGTTTTGATAACTGTTTCTTTCCATACACTTCGAAGCTTTGGAATTCTATACCCTGCCATGTCCTTCCTAGTAACTACGACTTGGCATTTTTTAAAAGACAGGTTCTTCACTTTCTGTAAAATTCGTAAATACTTTCCCTTGTCACTTTCACTAACCTCTCTATATTTCAATTAAGGCTCGGCCTTGATGGGACTTTTGTCCGTGACTGGAACCTCCTACTTAAAAAAAAAAGAAAGAAAAAAAAGCCAGTGTTCAGTATGTGCCACATACTTCCAGTGCTACAGCATACACTCACATACTACCAGTGTCACAACATATACTCACAAGCCTCCAATAATACAGCATATGCTCACACCACCAATTCTGCACGGGGCTGTCACAGGATATGTTCACCTATCAGTCCTGCATATGCTGTATATGCTGACAGACTGCCAAAACTGCAGGCGGCTGCTACAGCATATGCTCACATACTGCCAGTGCTGCTGAGGGGTTGCTACAGCATATGCTCACATATGCCAGTCTGCAAGGGGCTACTACAGCATATGCTGAGGAACATTTAGTTCACAAGGACTGAAGATGTAACCTAACCTTACAGTGTGCATCCTGCTGAGGTATGAGATCATTCAGGGGTGTGGAATCAATGCTCAAGGTGGTAAGATGAATATGGGATTAGCGTTCAAGGTTGCAAGACGGATATGGGACGATCAAGGCAGTAAAATATACATAGAATTAGCTAGCTTTTAAGCTATCCATGGGATTACCGATGAAGGCTGTAAGATATATGTGGATGAACGTTCAAAGTGGTAAGATAGACATGAGATAAGCATTCAAGGTGGTAAGATATTTATATGGAACCAACGTTCAAGGTGGTAAGATAGATGTGGCATTAGCGTTCAAGACGGTAAAATATAAATGGGATTGATGTTCAAGGCGGCAAGATAGATATGGGATTAGCCTCTACAGCGGCAAGATAGATATGGGATTACCCTTTACAGTGGCAAGATAGATATGGAATTAGATTTCAAAGCAGTCAGGATTGATATGGGATTAGTGTTAAAGGAGGTAGGATTGATATGGGGTTCTGTGGGTTACGGTGAGGGCTTGGGTTGTGGTGGCTTGTCCTACGGATGACAGGTTTGTTTCCTACAAGTAAAATTGTGCTACGTTACTGTCCAGTGACAGTCTTGACGATGACAATGTTGTAATTAATTGTGTTTTAACGGGAAGTGGATGAAGTTAGGCCACTGTCTAGTGACGGGAAGCTAGGCTGCTATATAGTGAGGGAAGCGAGGTTACTATATAGTGACGGGAAGTTAGGTTACTGTATAGTGACGGGAAGCTAGGCTACTATATAGTGACGGGAAGTTAGGTACTGTATAGTGACGGGAAGTTAGGTACTGCATAGTGACGGGAAGCTAGGCTACTATATAGTGACGGGAAGTTGGGTTACTGTATAGTGACGGGAAGTTAGGTTACTGTATAGTGACGGGAAGCTAGGCTACTGTATAGTGACGGGAAGTTAGGGTACTGTATAGTGACGGGAAGTTAGGTTACTGTATAGTGACGGGAAGCTAGGCTACTGTATAGTGACGGGAAGTTAGGTTACTGTATAGTGACGGGAAGTTAGGTACTGTATAATGACGGGAAGTTAGGCTACTGTATAGTGACGGTATAGAGGATGAAATCATTGTAAGTGGAGGTTCAGTATTACAAGTTAGTTTATGTATTGAGGTCGACAGTGTTGTAACTGGTAGTGATGGTAGGCCATATTACGTTGCACTAATGGTTCCATTAATAATTCCTGGTGGAAAGCCGAGCAGATCACTCCAGCGGTGGCAAAATTACTTTTACAGAGAGCAGAAGTACAGGTTTGGAAAGAACCACAGACGATGAGTGATGGAGAGAGATTTTTAAGAATCGTTATCAGCAAATGTCTTCTACCTAGCTGATAATTTGGAAGGAACTTGATAAAGCCAGCAAGACTGTCATAATTTGTTGCTAAAAATGACCAATTTCGCACTGGTGTCTCTCACCTAGTTCACTGAGTTGGTAACTGATATTTATCAGATCTTGTTTAATAATCAACACGTGTTAATTCTACTAATTGTTGTTTTCGTATCCATGATAAGGATGATGTTCATGTGGTGTTGCCATGATGAGGATGATGTTCATGTGGGGTTGCCATGATGAGGATGATGTTCATGTGGGGTTGCCATGATGAGGATGATGTTCATGTGGGGTTGCCATGATGAGGATGATGTTCATGTGGGGTTGCCATGATGAGGATGATGTTCATGTGGTGTTGCCATGATGAGGATGATGTTCATGTGGTGTTGCCATGATGAGGATGATGTTCATGTGGGGTTGCCATGATGAGGATGATGTTCATGTGGTGTTGCCATGATGAGGATGTTCATGTGAGGTTGCCATGATGAGGATGACGTTCATGTGGGGTTGCCATGATGAGGATGATGTTCATGTGGTGTTGCCATGATGAGGATGATGTTCATGTGGGGTTGCCATGATGAGGATGATGTTCATGTGGTGTTGACATTCTGCTCAGGTTGGTTGGCCGTGTCGCCTCACAAGAACCCTCGTAGCCTGCGTGACCTGGCCCTCTCCCAGGTCACCTCAGCCCACACCTCAGCCCTCACAATGAGCAGACACACCACCTTTCCTCAGGTAAGCTGAAAAAGAAAGATTTTTTGTGCATCATTAAGTGTGTAAAACAAGTGTACGCTCGTGTAAACCACTTGAAAACGCCAATTCATTTTCATTCAAGTCTTACGTAGTTCCTACTGAGTAGACGCGCAATTTCCCCCTAAAACGTGTATCCTTCATTCTTTTTTTTCTGCTTAAGGCGTGGATCCTTTATTCTCCCTCCTCGTCATCAGTGTAGTGATGATGAACAAGCTCTGTGATATATTATCTGTCGCTATCTTTCACGATAACGATGCAACATGCACATGCCAACAGCCGCTCTCTCAGTAATGCACTGACTTTGTCCTGTATACAAGAAAACACTGCCCTATATACAAACTAACACTGGCCTATTTACTTGCTAACAATGGTTTATACCTAAGCAAGGACTGTTTTACTTCAGAAAGGTTTAATGTGTAACCTTATCCTCCAACCACCGTATTACTATTCTCCAGCTAATGTGTCTCTATCCTTCAGCTGTCACTGGGTTAATATAACTGCGTATCATTGACCTTATCTAACCCAGTGGGGTCAAGTGGTCTTCCAACAATACCTTTATTTCATGGACGTGCATGCGTCGGGGAAACTGTCTGTGGTCCTGTAAAATCTCCTCACGAGAGCAAGGTTAAAGGGTCAACGTCTTAATCAAATGGCTTTTTGCTTGTCTTAATACTCCAGGATCATACAGTTACTTGGGGAAATAAAATATTTGATTTTTTCTCGTGAACTTATAACTGGATAATTTCAATGGTGAAAATGTTAAACTTTGAAGTGGATCTTATGTTGCTTTCGTAACTAACTTCGTGAAGCAATGTATGTGTTAAACAGAAGGTACTATGCATGGTTTGCAAGATTCAATAGGTGTTTTGTTTAACATATATGGAAATATATGTGTTGCAGGAGTTGATCAACACATGTGCGACTCTGAAGACGATGTTGCCCTTAGAGTTGCGGACGCTGGTGGTGGAGGAGGTGTTGAGCGCCGTGCACAGCGTCCACGATCCACTCCTGCTGACGCGGCTGCTGCTCCTGCACTTCCAGACCGACGTACAACACCTCAACATCGTCACTGACTTCTCGATGGTTCCCTGGCTACACCTTGGCTACGACCACTGCACCAGCTTACTCCAAGAACTAGGCTCTACCTCTAAGTTCAGCCTGCAGAGCCTCCACCTGGAAGGGGTGACAATGGTGTCAGGGGTACTTGCCGAGATCATTCACCGTTCACCAAACCTCACCTCACTCCACGTCTCTGGAGACGACGCAGCTTCTGAAGTTTTATCATATATCAAGAAGAATCCTCGGGGACTTCACTCGCTGCACCTGGACAACTGCAGCGTGAGGGATCTGGACGTGCTACACTCGCTCATCAAGAGTTATAAGGACGTTGATCCTTGGGTGGACACCCGTGGCGCTGGTGACGAGAACCTGGACAGCTCATGTCCCCCACTGCGTCATTTGTCCATCCAATCTCCCCTTGTTACCTTGGGTGGCGCCCTGGTGCTCCTCCACTCACTCCGTAACCTTAGAAGCCTCCAGTATAGCCATTGGAACTCTTCCATCTGTAACCTTCTGCTCTATTTACAGCATATGTCGTCAAATGCTGCCCCTTTTAGCCTTACCTCTATGTCTCTGTGGGAGGCAACTGCCAGAGCTCTGGATGCCCTCATCTTGTGTCCCCGTCTGCAGCACCTCATGATGGAGTGTACTGACCCGTCCCTCACATCCGTATCAACGCTCACTCGCCTCTCATGTCTCACTTCCCTCACGCTTAGACTTGTGCCCGAACATCTCATCGTGGCTGCCGTTGAAGTGGTCAGCAGCAAGCTCCTCGTGCTAGAGATCGAGTTCGAAGAATACACACGGACACCCATCTCCTGGGACACTGTGGAGGCCCTCCAGAGGCACTGCCCGTGCCTGCAGCGTCTGGAGATGCGACACCTTAACATAGCCTCCAACCCTGGGAACTTCTTCATCACATCTCGACAGAGATCATCCTTCACGGAACTGACTCACTTGAACTTATCAGGCGTGGTGATCGAGCCCGCCCTCCTGGCTCGGATCATGAGCAACAATGTGGCCCTAGAAAGCCTAGTTCTGGACGTGAACCAAAACGCCCTGACCGACGTAGTGCTGGCCACACTTATCAAAAACAATGAACTAGACTTTTTGACCCACGTCTACTTAAGTGGTGGGCTATTGTCTGTCCAAAGCCTGACCTCTCTGCTGACCCTGCCAACACTGGTGAGACTCTCTGTGCATCTACCATGCTTCCCCTTCATTCTTACCCCAGCATTCCACTGCCTCCAGCACCAGCTCCGCCGTGGAAACTATCTATGTAGCCTCCACAACGCCGCCGAGGAAGACTGAGCTAAGTTTTTGTTTACTTTCAATACCTGTGAAAGTGTTTACGTATTGTGGCAGTATAAGTAATGAAGTGCAGTACTGAACAACATTGATCAACTGTGACAAATCAGGGTTTTTCATCATGCTCATGGGAACAGGTGGATTTATCCTCTACTGGAGCTGGAATTAAAATTATTTTTGAAATAATGGGTTCATATATGTTTATTCATGTAATTACCTATTTGTTATGCACGAGGAAGTAGTTGCACACTCGTGGGGTCTCCCTGTCTCTTGTGTTAGTCGCCTAAAGCTGAAGTCTTAGATTCCACCACCTTCGGAATGATGCAGTTGTTTCAGCTAAAATTATGTTCCCAGCTGGAAAGTTTAGCATCACGAAGGATAAACATGAGCGTCGAGCATAAACATTGATGTTTTTTCATTTTTATGTAACCACTTAAGCTTAACTGAAAGATGTCCCCTGAAGCATTCCCAGGATTTTAACGGCGAGTGCGTGCGTGGAGGCGCGTGCGTGCCCCTCGAGGCCTGTTTTAGGATCAACCTTCGCCGTCAGAGATGGCGGGATGTTTTTCTCCTATTAATGAGTTGCAGAATTTGTACGAAGTGCTTTGAAGCCCAGAGGCCGCAGTTAATACACCTACGAACTTCTACAGTAACCTATCAAGACCATGGATATATATGTTAGCGAATAAATTGTATTGATCATACGCCGGGGTCATAGGATTTCATCGGTGTCGCTGATTGGAAGAATTTGTATTATTTTTTTGTTGTAAGTGATATATAAACTGTCTCCTGTGTGTTTTCATTCTCTCTCGATCTTAAAAATAACCTTGTTCAATTTTTCTATGACTATATCTGATGGGCTATCAACTTTCTATGAAACTAACGTTTGTACATCTTATTACGAGTGGAAGGAGTAATCGCTTAACACTGTGGTGGTTTCATAACAGTAAGTGGTATTGGAAGAATGTAGCTCATACTTTAGACACACCCGGAGAAACAATCACTGTGATATAATGTAGAGGAGTGAACGTATAGGGTTGTTTATGAGACGAGAAGGAACTGAGAGCAGCCTCACCCGGACCAGTGACGGAGGACCACGGCCCGAGGACACCAAACACTTTCATATTTCATACATTCCAGACATTTGCTTCCATGTCTTACCCTGGAGGCGTCATTATCACCGGATGCGTCCAACGTATTCACCAGGATCGTTATCAAAAAGGTTCTGAAGAACCATAGTTGTGAGCACAAATATGTGCTGAATGTCAACCCTTCCACATTTTGTAGTCTAAAGAACATTCGCAATACTTTTCCTCACACATGATGTAAGTGCAACCTTTTACCCAGATGAATCACTCACACTCTATATGGATAAAAAAAAAAAAAAGAGTAATCATGATAGGCACAGATTATTTAACTAGACAGAAAGTCACCAAGTCACCATGTTACTGGTGAAACATGGTATCAGACAGATAGGGTATATATTATCAATTCTATAAAATTTAAGATCTATATTATCAATTATATAAAACTTAAGATCTATATTATCAATTATATAAAATTCAAGATATATCACAGAAGCAGCAGCATTTTCCAGTCCCAAATTCATTTGAAAAACTGATTTGAGAAAAGTTGGTCTTGTATGATGTATCCCAGCTCATTCAATAAATCCCGACCAAAACCTGTTGCAGAGAATGTGGCCATTTTGGCTCGTCTTGCTATAAATTAAGTGGCGCGACATTGGTCCAGATGGGCCTTTATGCCTGGCTGAAAAGAAAACCTACACATTTGTTTCAGTGAACAGTATCACATCGGACACTATCCTATACAATTGTCTTGGAACCTTCTGATCTTTTTGCCCCACTACTGATAACTCGTCATCAAATGCCCTAACTCTACTTCTGTATGTACTTGATAACCTCTTAAAACTGTAACAACCTGGTTTTTAATCAGAAGGTCATCCTAAACAATGCACCTAGTGTCTCATTATGCCCGTCTCCCAAACATCACGCATGCGTTGTCTTATGACAAATTTACTTGATTCCATTGATATCACCAGATTTATTACAAAGTTAGTCCTAACTCATAATGGCTCCGTAAAGGCATCCCAGTTTTGCCCAATATACCAAGAAAAACAAACAAAATCTACCTTCATGGACTTTACAACTGCATTTAACACTGCTAAGAATTAATAACACAATAACGCACTCTAGGGCCAAGGGAACCATAGTCTTGGGTTAGAGATTAAATCAACATCTGGTCTCCCTTGAGGGGACACGACAGCTGTGACTGAGCTTATGTTTAACTAATCACCCCACAAGGTTAGGTTCTTAGTTCAACTTTCAAATGTAATGATGAATAATCATAACTGGTGATGTTTTATCAAGTTGATGAAACTAATACGTTAGGCATGTGATATATGTATCGTGGCACACTTAACATGACCTCAAACCCTATCAGACTTCGTAAATCAAGGAAGACAAGATACATAAAAAAAGGAAATATAAGTACATATACAAGAAAAAGCAATATCAGCAATTTCTTATACACTAACTTATGGAATTCTTTGAGCATTACTGATATCCTAACCGTGTTGGCTTAATTCATCTCTAAGAATACTCGCCAAGATCTAGCATCAATATCAACTACTGTCACAAACGATGCAGATTATATCTTATATCTAATCAATTTCCTTGGTTCTGTACTTGAAACTCCAAAATCAATAATGCATGAATCAGCGAGGAATATCCTACAATTATATCTCCACATTTTGGTGAAAGTATAATGCAGCCTTTTAGCAAAATTCTACTTTCTTGTCAACATTAAGGGGATGATTGCCATGAGCTTTCTTTCAACAATATACCGTTCACCTTGCGAGAATGTGAATTTCATGATGTATGGCACAGCAGCAATGAATAGTCATAGTTATATATGGCTGTATATATTAAGACAACCCTGATATCATACTTGTACACCCACATCTTCAGACCTCAATAAAGTTATACGAATATCAAGAAAGCCCGTGAAAATTCCTTCATTCTCAAAAATGTTAAGGAAGCCATCTCCATCAAGAATGTAATACTCAATAGGTTCTGATTATGCCATACAAAGATGGTTTTATAAAGGATGACACTTGGATGCAACCTAGCTTGCTGGCAGCGTTACGAAATCAAGCATCTTTACGCCCAGGAAGAAGCTATTATTGCTTAACCTTCACTCAAGGTGATTCAACTAGATCACTCAGTTACCAATAACATCTGTAATTCAAGGTCTTATGTGTGTCCTTGACAGAAAATCTGCAAATGTGCATGTCCCTCCAAGGATAATACTCCAATCCTATGTCTTCCTGGTGACCCCAGAGAACACTCCTTGCAATCGATTTGGCGTTTGGTCTACATTCTTGTGATTGACCGTAAAGATCAGAAGTCACTTATTATGGTTAATTTCCCAAATGTATACTAATGAAACTTTGTCGGGGCAAATACAACTGCTAACATCTCTATCTTTGCATAGTTAGTTTCTGTAGGAGCCAATTCTCAGCTTGCATAAGACATTTAACTCCATTCTACATCTTTATTAATTTGTTGGATGAGCTCCATTACATCAAATAATTTTCATAAGAATCTACCTAGACAATTAACTATGCCTGCTAATCTCTGTACCTCACAATTTTGGGGAGTTTTCATCCATACAATGGATGCTACATGATCAGGATTAGGTTTCAAAGCATACTTAGATATCTTTTGTTCTAGGAAAGAAATTTCAGACTTCCTCAACTCTATCTCACAAGTGTTGAGCTTGATCCCTCGCTTCTTACATATATTTAACAGTGCACATACATTCCTATAATGCTCATTCGATAATAATTCATTAGTCTCCAATACGGTAATAATTCATTAGTCTCCAATACGGTAGTAATTCATTAGTCTCCAATACGGTAAATTATGTACAGCCACACATACAACACCTTTCAGACACTACAAGACCGCATTTAAAGCCTCTTTCGGAATATTTTACCTACTCACAATTAAGTCAGATGGTAATTCTGACATTTCATTTTTTCAAGTCTTTATTCAGTGCTTGTGGATCAATGCAAATTCCAATGTCAACTGATTCCTTGCTTCCAACACCAGTACGACTTATCCAATCTGTTCGTTCATTCACTTTGGCTACGACATTCAGTTTCTGTATTCTGTTAAGGTTATTATGAACCTTCTCTTAAACACACTACACGATGATATTACCACTGGGTTAGATGGTGAATCAAGAACTACCTTAACAATACCATGTAATTTCCCTAAACAAAGAAAACGTGCTGGTACAGGGCTAACGAAAACGTAGATTAACTTACACATTGCTCAGACTTTCTATATCTTTCCTCAAGAGTATATATACCTTCCCTCACAGTATACATACCTCTCCTCACAGTTTTCCTGCAATTGAGGGGTCAGGGCCGCGTGACGTCACAAGGCCTGCGCACTGTGTTCGTTTTTTGAAGTTAGTGGGTTGCCTCGTTATACAAGGATAAGACCAGCAGATGAACACAGACTTCGTGTAAATGCTTTCTTTGGTAGCGATGTAAGCCGCTTCTGTCTTTCTTATTTGTTTGCTTAGGCCCTCGTGGACTATTCTCGCCTCGTCCCACACCGCGAATTAGCAGCGACAAGTTCCGGACTTTTGACAAGGTGACCATCACTTGGTGGGGAATATGGCCCCACCGAATGCTGGAATCAGTATCTCCTGAGGAAGACCGTGGAAAGGTCGAAACGTTGAGACATCTTTGGGATGGGAACCAATTCTAAGCATAAAATCCATTTATGTTTCTTATATGTCGCTCTGATTTTACTAAATGACATGATTTCTTGTTCTGTTATAAATACACGTTGCTCTAGTACTTCAGTAGGTCCATCACACATTTTTACCAGGTCTACAGGCACTTTTTATGCAGTAATAACAAAATCATTTTCATTGTCCATTATCACGATCACCTTGATTCAGAACCATTTCACCTATTTCACTATCGGTCAGTGAATGAACAAGTGGAGCCTCATTATCTGTAGGCCTTTTTGACATTTTCAACAATATCTTTATATAACTTTATACCACAGAGCAAAGAATGAACAATAAACACAGCGAGTAAAGAACGTAGGTCTCGTGGTGACATTTTCAACAATATCTCTTTACCACAGAGCAGAGAATGAACAATAAATACAGCGAATAAAGAACATAGGTCTCGCGGTGACGATGGTTTGTAACAAGTGGAGCCAACAGTGCATCAGAGTCCAGCATGAGCGAGGTCAGGTGTGGAATTTTCCACTTGTAACGTCCTGTCGCCGCTCGAGAAAGTTTTGGATTTTGGAGCATTTCGGATTAGGGACGCTCAACCTGTACTATAATCAAATTCATAAGATAAATAGCTGCTGGGAGGCTCGGTGAAGTTTACATAGATTCTGTTCATTACATGCAAGTGTATTTCCTACTTTTAAATCGGTTAACTACATTTTCCTTTTTTAACTTCTGTTGTCTCAATCAGTGTTGTCCAGTATAATCCTCAAATTCATGCTCTGCAACTTTTATTCCCGAAGCACATTAACATTGTAGAACAAACTAACTTGATAGCAAAACTAATAAACGGGGTTTTACCAAATTAACTCTCTATGATAGGCAAATATTGCTCTCTGTGCTAATTGTCAAGTTTAGCTCTGCATACTACCACCATTTGGATGTTGGGTGGATTATATCGACAATGGTGGTGTAGTTTTTAAAAAAATACAATAATACAAATTGTGTATCATGATTTGCATCTTCATATCGAAGAACACTGAATAAAGTGATATTAGTGAGGGCTCTGTATGTCACAGGAAAATATAGGGTTCATTATTTGTAAAAGTGGTAAGGTAAAAAGTCACAGAACCTCTACTCTATAAGCAAGAAACAAATATCCAACACTGCTTCATGAAAATCATTGCCAGGAATGAGATATGGTTTATTAAATTATAGAAGATAGTGCATCACACTAAAAAAAGAGAATTTAAGCTTAAATGCTTTAAAAAAGTACTGGTAATATACCTTCCTGATCTTTGGCTACCTGGCAACTAATTGGACTGTGATAAGTCTAATAAATTCTACATGCAATGTCTCCCAGCATTTCTTCACACAAGTTTCTTCTCCATGGTCACTTCCTCTCACCACTTGCTTCACACAGATACCGTTTCCTCTTTTCAAAAATCCTGTACAAACTTCATCCTTGCCTCCACAAGTTTGTGATCAGACATCCCACCAGCTGCCCCCTTCAGCACATTTACATCTAAATGTCTCTCTTTTACACACCTATCAATTAATATGTACTCCAATAATGTGCACTTACCATCTCTCCTACTAACATACATATACTTGTTTACGTCCCCCTTTTTAAACCAGGTCGACCCAGTCCTTTTACAGCACAACTCCACAAGTGCTTCACCATTTCCATTCATAACAATGAATGCCCTATGCCTCTCAATATACCCTCAACTGCCACATCACTTACTTTCACATTTAAATCATCCATCACTAACACCTGAACTCTTACATCAAAACTACTGACACACTCACTCAACTGTTCCCAAAACACTTGACTCTCATAGTCTTTCTCTTCATAATCAAGTGCATAAGCACTAATAATTGCTCACCTCTTACCATCTACTTTCATTTTTACTCATGTCAATCTAGAATTTACTTACACTTTCCCACACTTCCATAACTTATGCTTTAGGAGGATCGCTACTTCTTCCTTAGCTCTTGTCCTCTCAACAACCCCTGACTTTACTTCTAAACTGTTCTCCTTTACCCCTGAGCTCTGTTTCAGTCAAGATCCAGAACATCCAGGTTTCTTCTCAAACATATTACCTAACTCTCCTATCTTATTATGTTTACATCCACACACATATGGACACCCTGACCCGAGCCTTCAGAAAGGTTAAACACTCTGTCCCTGGCTCCTACATCTGTTCATTCTTTTCAAATCTGAAATGCAAGAGATGGAGTGGGGTTTCAACACCCCACTCCTACTTCCTTTAGTCGCCTTCTACAACATGCAGGGAATATAAAGGTAGAATTGTTTCTCCCCTACTCTTGTTACTTTCATTTCTTTCTATTATCATAAAATTCATATATGACTTAGAGACTTGGATTTTGGCATCCTGTTAGTACATGTTTCATGACCATATTGCAATTGCAGGTTTACATATTGGAGAAGGCCCTTTAGTTAGTAAACATGGGTTAACATGATATAACCAATCTTCAGTCACCATAATTTCATCTCAAAATGACATTTCTAGTTGCAAGAGGAAAGCCATACTCCAATGCATTTCTTTTATTCTCTGCAGTCACTGTCTATTATTCATTTGAGCTTCAAAGTCTCATTAGGATGTCATATACATTCAACATCATTTATTTTACCTATTAAATCATTATCAAGAATATCATCTGTATCCACATTTCTTGATAAAGCAACTTTAGCCTCCATATTTGCTATTCTATTAATACTGATACCAACATGTCCAGGACAAGAGAATTTCATATCTATGTACTGAGTGGATTTTTGCAATCTAATCTAGGACATTTCAAACTATAGTCTACCTAAACTCTCTTCCCACATAGTTTTCTGATTTTAGTTCCTTATTACACATCTGAGTTCCAAATACTCCTCTTGACCATTCTATCGTTGCTGACTCAAGGGTCCCTGGGAAAAAACCCTAAGGTTTTAGTCATACAAAAAAGCTGGAATTACTCCATTACAGTTTCCTTTATACTGTACATGTAACAGTACTTTTCATATTTACCAAACCTCTCTAGCAACTCCAAGTCTTCTATTCTGTCTTATTCTAGTCAATGTCTTCTTTCTTACAGCCATCCCATCTCATCATTAAACTAATGTCAGCTTAAGAAAAAAAATGGTTTGCCAGTTTGACAAACAAGTCCCCTAAACAAAAAATACCATGGCCAAGACTGGTCAGCCCTGTTCGTGATAAACACAGTTCTTTAAAATGTTGCTTGAAAACATCTTAATTATTGCAAATATTTACAAAGATGTACACCATATTCAGTACATATGGTGTTACAAAATGAACTTGATAAGATTATCAGTGAAAAAAGGTGTCAAAATACTGGAGAAACACAGCAATATGTACCCACATAAAAGGACCGATTCCTTGCAAAATTATCCTCTATAGACAATGTTTATGGAAACACACCCCATTTTAAGAGTAAGATTTCACTCCAAAAGACTGGGAATTCATACTGTCCAACAAAGGAAATGGTATTCTCAAGAAGAAAAACATTGAGGTATCAACTCTGACTTTTTATAATGTAATATAACTAACATTACAATTTATCTTCATTGTTTCAGCAAGCACATGGCACTAAAGGAGACAAACTATCTCCTGGCAAACATTAGAAAAGCTTTCAAGTATATAGAAATACCTAGCGAGCCATTCATATGATACACACAGCCAAAACTCAAACGAGCTTTTCATGTCTGGTCACCCAACCTAACACAGAACTAACAGAGGAGGTCCAGAGGATGACAGCAAAGATGGTACCAGAATTAAGAGAGCTAAATTACAAGGAAAAGCTACAGATTAAATTTGTCCACCTTGGAAGAGAGAAGAGTGATGGGTGACCTAATCACAACCTTTCAAATTTTTGATTGATCATATGGGCAGTGAACAGTTCTTTGAGAGATGCAAGTACATTGTAACCAGAGGACATAATGAGAAATTAATCAAGAAATGTTGAAAGATGTAAGATTTTATTTTTTTTTTTTTTTTTGGCTTTGTCGCTGTATCCCGCGTTTGCGAGGTAGCGCAAGGAAACAGACGAAAGAAATGGCCCAACCCACCCCCATACAAATGTATATACATATGTCCACACACGCAAAATATACATACCTACACAGCTTTCCATGGTTTACCCCAGACGCTTCACATGCCCAGATTCAATCCACTGACAGCACGTCAACCCCGGTATACCACATCGCTCCAATTCACTCTATTCCTTGCCCTCCTTTCACCCTCCTGCATGTTCAGGCCCCGATCACACAAAATCTTTTTCACTCCATCTTTCCACCTCCAATTTGGTCTCCCTCTTCTCCTCGTTCCCTCCACCTCCGACACATATATCCTCTTGATCAATCTTTCCTCACTCATTCTCTCCATGTGCCCAAACCATTTCAAAACACCCTCTTCTGCTCTCTCAACCATGCTCTTTTTATTTCCACACATCTCTCTTACCCTTACGTTACTTACTCGATCAAACCACCTCACACCACACATTGTCCTCAAACATCTCATTTCCAGCACATCCATCCTCCTGCGCACAACTCTATCCATAGCCCACGCCTCGCAACCATACAACATTGTTGGAACCACTATTCCTTCAAACATACTCATTTTTGCTTTCCGAGATAATGTTCTCGACTTCCACACATTCTTCAAGGCTCCCAGAATTTTCGCCCCCTCCCCCACCCTATGATCCACTTCCGCTTCCATGGTTCCATCCGCTGCCAGATCCACTCCCAGATATCTAAAACACTTCACTTCCTCCAGTTTTTCTCCATTCAATGAATTATATATTTTCTAATCATATCATTCGATGGGTGGTGGACGAATTGAACAGTATGACTGAGGATAGGGTTGATACAGACAGCATACATAAATTTAAGAAGTTGTATGACACCAAATTTTTTTTTTCAAGTGATGGGGCCCCATGTGTGAAGAACTCCCTCTCCATACAGTACAAGTAGGTACATTCCTAGGTACATTAACTATCACAACAATGCATGGAAATAAGGTTGTGCCTGAGGATTGGGTGAAAGCTATTACTGTTCCTACATTGAAAGGAAAAGGTGCTAAGGATCTAAGGAACAAGGGCAAGAGCAAGTCTGTTAAGTAACATAGAAAAGTATATGCAAGACCGTTGACTGATAAGAGTGATGGAAGTGAATGAAGACAGAATAGACGAAGAGCAAGGGGGGACTTAGGAAAGGTAGAGGACGTGTGGCCCTAATTTTTGTGGTGAAGATGAATGTGGAAAATTATTTAGCAATAGGTAAGATGGATCTGGAGAATGTACATGACAGTCAAGTGGAATGCATTATGGGATGTGTTTCGGATATATGGGGTAAGAAGACAACTGTCTGATGGTGTGAAACCTTCTATATAGGAGCCAATGCATTTGACATAGTAGCTTTTTAATATATATATATATATATATATATATATATATATATATATATATATATATATATATATATATATATATATATATTTTTTTTTTTTTTTTTTTTTACTTTGTCGCTGTCTCCCGCGTTTGCGAGGTAGCGCAAGGAAACAGACGAAAGAAATGGCCCCCCCCCCCATACACATGTACATACACACGTCCACACACGCAAATATACATACCTACACAGCTTTCCATGGTTTACCCCAGACGCTTCACATGCCTTGATTCAATCCACTGACAGCACGTCAACCCCTGTATACCACATCGCTCCAATTCACTCTATTCCTTGCCCTCCTTTCACCCTCCTGCATGTTCAGGCCCCGATCACACAAAATCTTTTTCACTCCATCTTTCCACCTCCAATTTGGTCTCCCTCTTCTCCTCGTTCCCTCCACCTCCGACACATATATCCTCTTGGTCAATCTTTCCTCACTCATTCTCTCCATGTGCCCAAACCATTTCAAAACACCCTCTTCTGCTCTCTCAACCACGCTCTTTTTATTTCCACACATCTCTCTTACCCTTACGTTACTTACTCGATCAAACCACCTCACACCACACATTGTCCTCAAACATCTCATTTCCAGCACATCCATCCTCCTGCGCACAACTCTATCCATAGCCCACGCCTCGCAACCATACAACATTGTTGGAACCACTATTCCTTCAAACATACCCATTTTTGCTTTCCGAGATAATGTTCTCGACTTCCACACATTTTTCAAGGCTCCCAAAATTTTCGCCCCCTCCCCCACCCTATGATCCACTTCCGTTTCCATGGTTCCATCCGCTGACAGATCCACTCCCAGATATCTAAAACACTTCACTTCCTCCAGTTTTTCTCCATTCAAACTCACCTCCCAATTGACTTGACCCTCAACCCTACTGTACCTAATAACCTTGCTCTTATTCACATTTACTCTTAACTTTCTTCTTCCACACACTTTACCAAACTCAGTCACCAGCTTCTGCAGTTTCTCACATGAATCAGCCACCAGTGCTGTATCATCAGCGAACAACAACTGACTCACTTCCCAAGCTCTCTCATCCCCAACAGACTTCATACTTGCCCCTCTTTCCAAAACTCTTGCATTTACCTCCCTAACAACCCCATCCATAAACAAATTAAACAACCATGGAGACATCACACACCCCTGCCGCAAACCTACATTCACTGAGAACCAATCACTTTCCTCTCTTCCTACACGTACACATGCTTTACATTCTCGATAAAAAAAAAAATATATATATATTTTTTTTTTTTTTTTTTTCAAACTATTCGCCATTTCCCGCATTAGCGAGGTAGCGTTAAGAACAGAGGACTGGGCCTTTGAGGGAATACCCTCACCTGGCCCAATTCTCTGTTCCTTCTTTTGGAAAATTGAAAAAAAAAACCGAGAGGGGAGGATTTCCAGCCCCCCGCTCCCTCCCCTTTTAGTCGCCTTCTACGACACGCAGGGAATACGTGGGAAGTATTCTTAATCCCCTATCCCCCGGGATCCAAGGTATATATATATATATATATATATATATATATATATATATATATATATATATATATATATATTATTATTATACTTTGTCACTGTCTCCCGTGTTTGCGAGGTATATATATATATATATATATATATATATATATATATATATATATATATATATATATATATATATATAAATTTTTTTTTTTTTTGGTTTGTCGCTGTCTCCCGCGTTTGCGAGGTAGCGCAAGGAAACAGACGAAAGAAATGGCCCAACCCACCCCCATACACATGCCTTGATTCAATCCACTGACAGCACGTCAACCCCGGTATACCACATCGATCCAATTCACTCTATTCTTTGCCCTCCTTTCACCCTCCTGCATGTTCAGGCCCCGATCACACAAAATCTTTTTCACTCCATCTTTCCACCTCCAATTTGGTCTCCCTCTTCTCCTCGTTCCCTCCACCTCCGACACATATATCCTCTTGGTCAATCTTTCCTCACTCATTCTCTCCATGTGACCAAACCATTTCAAAACACCCTCTTCTGCTCTCTCAACCATGCTCTTTTTATTTCCACACATCTCTCTTACCCTTACGTTACTTACTCGATCAAACCACCTCACACCACACATTGTCCTCAAACATCTCATTTCCAGCACATCCAGCCTCCTGCGCACAACTCTATCCATAGCCCACGCCTCGCAACCATACAACATTGTTGGAACCACTATTCCTTCAAACATACCCATTTTTGCTTTCCGAGATAATGTTCTCGACTTCCACACATTCTTCAAGGCTCCCAGGATTTTCGCCCCCTCCCCCACCCTATGATCCACTTCCGCTTCCATGGTTCCATCTGCTGCCAGATCCACTCCCAGATATCTAAAACACTTTACTTCCTCCAGTTTTTCTCCATATATATATATATATATATATATATATATATATATATATATATAGAGTGATAAGAGAGATGAAAGCAAAACAAAGGGAAAGGGGTGTAGAGAGTGTGGGAGTGAGGTATGGTGGCTAGTGGCAAGCCTGTTTGTGGATGATACTGTGTTGTTTGCTGAGTGAATAGGAACTCCCAAAGGTTGTAAGTGTGTATATAATGTGTATAAGCATGGGTGACTGAAGGTAAATACCACTAAAAGTAAAGGAATGGTGTTTGTAAGGAAACAGAATGAAAGTAGAGATTTTGCAAAACCATATAGTGTGAAAGAAGAAATTATACTAAACTTTGTTTTGGATATAGGGGGAGAATTAATAGAAGAGGTCAGTGAATTTAAATATTTAGCAGCTGTCTTGGGAAGCTTTGGTGACATGGAAGGAGAGATCAGGGAGAGAACAATATTGGGTAGAAGAGTCTCTGGGTCTCATGAGAGAATAATGAAGGGGAGAGGCATAAGTATGGAAGTGAAGAGAGGTTTGAGGGACAGCATAGTCCTCCCAACCCAGACCAATGCAGCCAAAACTTGAACATGGAATGAGTCACAGATGTCAAGAATCTGGGTTGTGGAAATTAGCTATTTTAGATGAGCATGAGGTATGACTAGATGGAATGAAATAAGAAAGAAATGAGGGGATGTACGAGAGATGTGGTATGGCAGGAAATGCAGAGGACACGAGCTGTGGAGAGATAAAGTGGATGAAACATAATAATTGGAGGTGGTTTGGGCAGGTGGAAAGCATACTAGACTGAGAGTTTACAAGGAGAGTGTATATGAGAGTACAATTACATCCAACATATCCCTGTTTTCTCATCATTACATGCTTAAATATGTAACATAATTTTGACCACAACACTGACATAACTCAATAACACAATGCTCATCTCATTACTTTACCTAAAACATCCTAGATATATATCCAGCATCTTCCAGAAATGAATACCTTACTGACTTCTTTGTTAATCTATGTAAGGCCACTCTTCTCTAGCAAATGAAAGGCCACTTTTTCAGCTACATTAAAACAAGACTGAACAAGATATACAACTGTGTTACCATGGTGGCCAAAGAAGTATCTTCCAACAACAGCTATTAGGAGAGGGGTATCTCAAGGCACCATCCAGGATACCTAACAACAGCATCCTAGGTATCCAAGAAGACAGAAGTCTTTATGATAGCACACTATGGACCTTGTGGCTACAGAGGTGTCTTAAGGAAGCATCTAGGTACCTATAATAGGCATAAGATACTACAAGACAGCATCCTAGGTATTTATGAGCATAAAAGTAACACAAAGAAGCATCCTTAGTACCTGTGTGAACCGGGTACCTAAAAGCAGCTTTACAGGTACCTTTGAACAGTATTGTACATCAAGACAGTATCTTAGGTATTTGAAGACAGAATCCTAGGCAATCATGGACACAAGAGTACTTAAGTACAGAGCAATAAGCAAAGAAATGAAAAAGGAGATGGCATGATATTTCCATCCACATGCTAAACATGACAATGGAACTTGAAAAGAAAAAGTGTGTAGACAGCTCTGAGTGTTGGTTGAGATGCAGGCTGAAACTTAAGAAGGTTCCTTGCTATATATTTGTGGTACAGCTACTTTTATGTTTCTGGACCCTTAGTAAGTACCTAATGCAGGCTATTTTTGCTTTAATACCCAGTTTCAAGCTACACTAGTATAGTCACTGTTGAGTCAAAAGATTTGTCTGTTCTGGTACTGTTGATTCTTTTCCAAGGGTCAACAAATTCTTCTGAAACTAATATTCTAGTGTCCATAAAAAAAAATCAATGATCAGTTTAGAATGGGGCTTTCATGCTTCAGGTTTTATCTATGGAACAAATACCATTACACACTTATAGTGGGGGTCTCATGAGTCAGGCAGAATGGTAGTCATAGAGGACACATGATATGATCTGCTGTCTCAGTTACCTCCATGATATTGAGAGTGGAGGGAAGCAACTTTTGTGTGCAGTCCCTGTGTTTGGAGATATTTTTGTTTTTCTGAGAAATACCATGGGTCCTAAGTTTTCAAAAAAAAAAAAAGAGAAAAGGCCCATATTCTTGCTTGGAAGCAAGAGAATGTGTCAACAAGTGACATTTCAAGATGAACTGGCTGGGCCAAGTTCACCATCCAAAGGTTTTTTCTTCTATCTAACATCATCCCACCCAAAATGTTGGGTCTGGTCGACCTAGAAAGGTCAGTAAGGTGACTGATAATCTAATAAAGATTGGTTTCTCAGCACCTTATGCTTCATTAACTTATCAGGTGCCTTACTAGTTGTCCTAAGTCACCCAGACCCAGCTCTTCAGATAGGAGTAATGTTAGAAGGAAGAAAAAAGCATCCGAATGGTGAACATGGCCTTGCCAGTACATCTTGAAATCTCACTTGTAAGCACATTTTCTTCCTTCTGAGAAAGAACATGGGCTTTTTTCCTGGGATATAAATCTGAGACACATGGTAGTTACTGGAAGAGGAATAATATCCAAAACAAAACAGCAAAAATATCACTTAACACAAGGACAGCAAGCAAACGTTGCAACCCTCCACTCTCAATACCAAGGTGTAAGTGAGGTGACTAATCATGTCATCTGACACATGACATCTCACCATAAACGTGACACAAAATTTGTTTTGCGAATAAAATCTGAAAATAATAACCCTATTGAAAATGGTAGTCAGATATTTTTTCAGGGACAGTATTAGTTGATGAAATACATTCTTAAAAAACGATTATATATGTATTCTGGCTGCTTTGGAACAGGCTGAAGTAAAAAAATGCTCATGAAAACATGATGTTTGGAATGTCATTTTTTCATAAAGTCCTGCCATATTAGAGTTTGAGTTATCTGAAGATACAGAAAAACTGATAGAATTCTTTGTGCATACAATATGATCAAAACCTGAGTCAGACAGCTGATTACAGAGCAAAGTATCATGATAATAGTTAAAGATGTAGATACAGTGGCAAGATCAGACATTTTTGCAACACCTTGTGTAAGCCAGATAGTGCACCTTATTCTCTGCTTTGCTTTAGTACTGATTTTGTAACTTTTGATAAAACATAAAGGTATTATATTGTAAACAGCAAACATTCACATGTAACACACAAAAGCCTGCATTATGCAAACAGAAAGAGGTTATCATCACAATTCTTCCTTAACAAAAACACAGTCTTCAGTATCCTCCAACTTTATAGAAGACTTATGACCTACCTCAAAAGCTTGTGGATTTTCTGATTTCCAGACCACAGAGTCTGAACCATCAAAATTTTCCTTTTTCACTTCCTCCCAAAAGCAGTTTATCATCACAGCTGACCTGTCCATCATATACCTACCACTTGTCGGATGGGATAACTTCATTTCACAGCACCTGGTCGGGACATGGTTACCTTTACCATGACAAGAAGAGAGGAGTGGTTGACAGTTCTTGTAATCAATTCTTTCACTGCTTTCATCACATACGAAAGTTTCATCCCTGCCATTCCAAACAGCTGTCTTCTCTCCAGAAAGTTTCCCTTCCTGAACTCCTGAACACTTTTCTTCTGTTTGACTTTTCACTGTAGCAGCCATGTGAATCTTCATATGCCTTGAGAGACTTATTCTCCAGTGAAAGCTCTTACTACATTTTGGACACTGAAATTTTTCTCCTGTGTGATTTGTCATATGTTTAATTAAATTTCCTTTACGGCTAAAGGATTTACCGCATTCTGAACACTGAAATTTTTCTCCCATGTGAATTTTCATGTGCTGAACCAGACTCCCTTTCCGACTAAAGAATTTTTCACATTCTGAACACTGATATGATTTCTTTCCAGCATGAACATTCATGTGTGTTACTAAATTCGACTTCTGACGAAAGGCTTTACGACAAACTGAACAACAATACGGTTTTTCTCCAGAGTGAACTCTCATATGTTCTACTAAATTACCTCTCTGTGCAAATGATTTACTGCATTTTGAACAAGGATATGGTCTCTCTCCAGTGTGAATCCTCATGTGCTGTATCAAATTAACTTTCCGACTAAATGATTTACCACATTCTGGACAAAGAAATGGGTTGATTCCTTTGTGACTCTTTAAAAGCTCTACCAAACTTTTCTGTGTGAATAATTCACTGTATTCTGGGTGTTGACAAAAGGTCTCTTCTGACTGCTCAGTCATATGCTCTCCTGCACAGCTTCCCCACCTGAAGGATTCATGGCACTCTGAACTCTGTAAATGCTTTCTGCCTGGGATACCTTCCATGTTCACATCTACAAAGTTACCATGGAATGCTGAATATAACAATGAATTTCTTTAACAAGAGCTTCAAAGATTTTTCATATACTATTAAAAAACACATTACAGTTTTGAGTGGTGAAACGATTTTCTTCGGCTAATATCCAAACAACTATTCAATTTCTTGCTTCTCAGCTCATTGTCTAAAGTAAAATGGCTAAATAAATTGTACTGAGTAAAGTTCTGCATATTTTCCCTCCTTTTAAAAGGAAAAAATCAATAAGAAATAATAGCAAAACTAGTCATATGAAAGCATTATGTAACACTGTATTCATGACCATCCACAGATCCAACCCATATCGGCAACAATGGTTTATTCATCTTCAGTACAATGCTTTGTATCTAGCTTTTATAACAAAAGTTTCAGCATGCTGTGATGTAAATAACAGGAATACCTAACTCCCTGGGGTGTTGATGATGACACTTGCACTACCAATATGGGTGTTGATGATGACACTTGCACTAACAATATGAGTGTTGATGATGACACTTGCACAATCAATGTGGAGGTGTGCTCTAGGAAGGTATTCTGTAAGCATCACTGTGTTACACAGAGTTCTTGGCAAATTCTCTACATTTGGTCTTTTATTACATTCAACTGCTTAAACTCCAGATGAGATGAATTCTGGCTATATAACCTAGAAAAGGAAAGAGAAAATAAGAACATTTAGAATCATTAACTGCAAATTCTTTTATGCACAAGGCTTCCTCCCTCTTATGTTGAATTATCATCCCTAATCACCAAATCTCAACATTCCTGCCATGTTTGACACGATGCAGCATTTTTGGAAATATTCTCTATTTACTTTTAAACTACAACAGAGAAGTGATATAAAATTTCACTACTTACTTACCACCACTAAAAAGAATTTTTCAATATGTAAAATGTTATCATGCATAGCCATGATGTAAAATGTTCCTGTATGCACGGGTGATGCATAAGTTTAATCTAACTGGACTACATACTGTACATCACTTTATAGTTACTTTATATTTACAAAGATTTGTAAACATCAGTCACAACAACTGAAGATATAATAAACACGGTCATTAACATAACACTTAAACGAATCACTTTCCTTCTATGTCAGCTCTGATCTTTTTCTCCCACCCCTACCCATTCATGACTAAAAAATTCTCTTGTAATATTTCTATATCAACTCTTCCTAAAATCAATTCCACTTCAGTATTCTATATTTCAAAAATGAAAATTACCTTAAAAGGGATTCAAACTTCCTCACTCTTCACTACATTTTTCACACCCAATCAACTTCTCAATGACAAATTCCTTAATCACAAGCAACTATCAAAGTTTGCTATACCAACACAACTTCTTCCTGCAAGTTTCACCAGTTCTAATTTTTCTATGTCCAGCAGGATAATCACTGTGTTCTTGCCCATTACCATCTTGAAGTGCTGGGAAGTTATACCAAAATAATTACACAAATGAAGCTTACCCATACCTTTACTGGACAACAAAACATTTCAGCCCCCTGATCCAACCATACTTGTACGTAACCCTAAACTACCTCAAAATAACTCAAAGATGACTGGCAGGGTGACTACATATCCAATAAGAAAGTGGTATTAGGGAAAATATACAATGTCAGCATATGGTACTTGAGGAATCTTTTGACAAAATAACAACAAAAATATAACTGATAGAATCTCATCCAACTTTATCTATGCTTTACCTTTCTTGCATTTGCTTCACGCTACCCCTTTTGTATCAAACCCTGCACTTCCTTATGCTTGGTGAGGTTTCTGAGGTTGAAAAGAAACGGATTTTCCTCTTGCAATAAAATTAAGAGCTGGATTTGGAAATTCAGATATTTCCACATAAAAACTCCTATTACAGGCAATTAAGGGGTTTTCTACCTACTGACAAATCTTCTCCAGCAGTTGTTGAGTTTATGGGCATGCAGAAGGTTGCTGACCTCAAACAAAACTTTCACACATATGAGATTTAATTCTAGACTTGGCTGCCTCTCCCTTGAGGCAACATATGCAGCTATCAATACTTGTAGTGGCATCTCACCAATTATTTCAAGACACTACAGGCCAATAGTCTTCCCATATACTGGTTTGTCTGTTTGGAAACTTCAAGGACACTGGAGTTTGCACCCTCATGTTATGCAATAATCTTTAAAGTTGCGTAAGTCATACAAGATAATAGATATTATTGATAATCATTAGCATTCATTTGTTTGAGACAAAAACTTACAAAAATACTACACATCTATCTCACTATGCCTGAATATACTCCTGGAGTACCTCATATAACTGGCAGCAGTACAGCATATGTTAAAGGATGCATAGTAATTGTTAAGCAACCTCACCAGTTAATCTTATTAAGGAGATCATAGTAATTGTTAAGCAACCTCACCAGTTAATCTTATTTAGAGAAATACATTCTAGTCAGTCATGAGCAAACTTACAAAGAGGCATTCTTTTTGATATTTGAAATTTTGTTCCAACTGTGCACAGACAATTGTTGCAAATGTTTCATGGGATATTTACAAATTTTTACCACAACAAAGTGAGAGCACAATGTGCAAGAAGTAATGTTAATGGTTATCAATAACTTCACCCTTACATCGAAACCAAATTTGGATATTAAGTGATTTCATTCCAAAATGCCAACGGTGTTTAGGAATTACAATAAGAGTTATGAAGCCTCACTTGGAACATCACAACTTACTCTGCAGTATTACAAAAGGCAACAGTAGTAAGGGTTATGAATTAATAGGAAAATTTTCAGATAAATTCATGTGAAATACAAAGAATCAACAAAACCTATGAAGACCTCGCCTAATTTCCCTAGCAGTTAGGATATATCTTGATGTTGCATTTTCTAGTAGAAACATACCAGCAAATGTGAAGAAACAATAAACAGACCGAGAGAATAAACACACACCAGCCACCCTCCCTACATGCAAGGAATCTATGCAATCCCAAGCAGAAGACTAATCTAATGTGGATATATTTCTACTTGGTATCTCTGCTATTATTGTAGGCAAGATGAAGTCTTCTGAGTGTTTCACCTATTTCTACTTTAATCAACTCTAAATTGTCCATGGCATATACAGCCTTCAATATCATCGTCTTAATTAGTACTGTGCCGTTATATCAGGGTACGTGAAGTGTTCGAGGTAAACCATGGAAAGGTCTGTGGGGCTTGGATGTGGATAGGGAGCTGTTTCAGTGCATTACACATGACAGAGACTAAGTGTGAAGATGCGGCCATTCTTTGTCTGTTCCTAATGTTATCTCGCTAACATGGAAAAGTGACGAAATAAAAACATAAAAAATGCTGCAAATCAAGATCTGCAATTGTAACTGTAATTGCTCCAAATTACACCAGCACTGTACACCAAAATCACTCAGTATCCATAACTACTTTCCACGTAGGGGTAAGCTGAGAAATTACTATATTCAACTTTCCATGTCGTATGACAATAAATAAGTCATTGGTGAGGATCACGGAAAAAGTGGGATTAATTAACATTATTATGTGAAAGCTGTCAAAATCAAATGAACCTAAGAAATCCTTTAATAACTTTGTTAAGATATATGTTGATTTTCAGTAACAATTTTCAATTTCATAGTCATACTACACCAGTACTATTGTTGCCAGCTGCATTCATGCAATGTAGTCCTCCATACCACTGGATGTGAATGCACCTTCAACCCAATCTTTTGTTCTTCCAGTTACAATCAACAAAACTTTAACTGCAATTAACTCATTCTTTCTGACCCATCAAAACTCTAACCTGAATTCACTTGTCTTTCTTGTACAAATCACATAATTCATCAAAGTCACTACACACTTCTTGTCCTTATTGTTACAAACATTACACCATCTCTAATTTCAGTCCACTTCTTGTTCACACTGGCCTTACCTTAATATAGAACAACCATGAACATGAAGACGCCTCAAGTTTGGTCCTTCCTTAACCTGGTGCAGCTGGTCGTGACGTCACACATTGTTTACCATCATAAGGGCTTGTTTTGATTCCTTAAATGGTCGTTAGAGCTGAACTATTTAACTAGCCTAATTCCATTATTGATAAACAAGTCTTTTTCCGTTTCCTCTCCCCATGTACTAATTATATCATTAAAACCGCAGTCTGATGTGTTAGGCCAGGATCAATGCACCATGACACGTTTCCTCCATCACTGTTCATACTAACAAGTGAACTATGTTCATATTGGTTTGACAAACCTGTTGATTCCTAACTAAAAGATTAACAAGTATTCAAATTCATATTAGGACATCTACTTGTACCAGGCGAGTACTAATGAAGATATTTGTTACCATTAATGGGTCAACTGAAGAGGGAACACCACATATAGAATCATAAAATTATCAAACTGATAAATAAGAAAGCAGAGAGGGAGCAATTATTCACTTATGTTATCAATGACAATTCACTAGTAATCTATAATCAGAAGAGTTAGTGTCTATCAACATCTTAATTTCACTTGGCTTGTTCTTAATGATACAAGCATGACACCTCTCTACTTCTTTCCTTACAGTTACAAGCTTCGTAATTCCTCAAATTTATATCCACTTGTTCTTAAATATTACTACCATCATGACCTCCTCACTCCACTGATCCTTACTGGTATGAGAGACATAACTTCTCTACCTTCATCCCATTTTTTATCTTTACAGTTACCAATACCATTACTCGTCTATCATCAATACCCTCCTTCTTCTCACTATTATTACCTTATAACAACGCAAACATGGACATGAAAGGCAATTTCTTCATCTTAATCACGAGCCAGTGTCGCTCTGCCTGAGGTTTGGTTTTGATTCACTCAATTTTCGTGTAATTGAGGTAAGTATGTTACTTTTTAATTCCATCAACAATCTATGTAGAAAAAAATTATCCCCTTCTATGTTTAAAGTCACTAGGAAATGAGTATCGAAAGAATATAAAAAAGGGGGGGCCGGCCTCCCCTATGTAGTAATTTTATTCCAGTATTTGTATATGCAGCCTCATTCCTTTGGAGAAGGACTGCATTAGTAACAAGTTGTTCATCAGTGTTCATTAGTACAATTGAACGAATCTCGACATTCTGGGTCAGTCGAGTGTGTTGGTGTTGCCCGCCGCCGCCGACGCCGCCCGGGAGAATTTGCTTTTTTGCAATGTTGCCAACTTAGCGCTTTTGCCGTTAGATCTAACGGTTGCATAGATATCTAACACCTACATTTTGTATTTAACACTTTAGCGCGTTTTTTCGGCGCCTCTTTTATATTTAGGGCCAACCTTAGTGTCATTTCAATAAATGAGGAAATTCAAACATTAATCAAAATACGCTAATGTGATTCAAGAAGTTTGATCGAAACCTATCGGAGTAACAAAGACGATACAAATTTTACACAATTAATTTTCATTGAAATGAACATGGTCGAAAAATGTTTGAAAAGGTACAGTTTGGATGCATTCCACGGGTTCCCCCTATAGTGACTACAACCTCAGGACACAGAGGGCGAAGAGATTGCGGATTGAGAATTAGCAAATCTGAAATAATGGTGAGTATTTCAGTGTTAAAGCAGTCAGTCGTACCTTTTATTGATAATTCGACACGTCAAAGAGCAGAAATAATTCGAAGAATATTTTTTTCGATGTCATTTTAGTAAATTAGCGCTTTTCGGGAACAAACGTAGCGCCATCAGAAACTTTGAGTTTGCAACTCTGTTCAGGTGCTGCTGTGAAGGTAAACAACAAGAAAACATAACAGTGTCCCACAACACATTTATGTTGTTTTGATGGAAGAACAGTGAGAATAGGAATTACATTAAGGTTAGTGGATTTATAATGTTCCCAATAGTAAGGATAAGAAGTGAGTTAGAGGAGTGTTGATGCTCTTCTCAGTGAAGACAAGAAGTGTATTAAGGTAATATCACCCTATAGTGACAGAAGTTCATTGAGGGGAAGAAAATACATGATGCTTGTAACAGTAACATAAGAAATGGATAAAGTTACGGGAGTCATGATGCTCGTAACACTAAGGAGAAAAAGTAAAGTCAGTGGAGTTATGTTGTTCTAACACTAGAGATAAGCAGGAATTTAGGGGAATTAGAATGCTTGAAACATTGAGGACAAGAAATTAGTGAACGTATTATGATGTTTGTAACAGTGCAGTGACGTATCAAGGGTATGGCAGGTAGGGCAGGTGCCCTGGGCGCCACTCACCAGGTTTGGTTTTTGACATATGTTACACGAATGACATTTTGAACGGTTTGGTTTTGTGAGATTAAAATGGAACTCGCCTACTTTTCAACTAAAGTAATATTTTGCTACGATCAGTTGCATTACGGCTTCTACGTAACACTTTGATCACATAAGTCTGTAAGAGTTTATATAAATTCAAGTTTGGCCTAACTCTTCAACAGTTTATAATTACACTGTATATATTTTTATATATATCTACCGTATGTTCAATTTTAATCAAGCCAGGGGCTCAGTTTCAGTGCTTGCCATAGACGCTATTTTCCCTAGATACGCCCCTGAATGGTTAGGGGTATTTTTTAGGTTAAAATACTTTTCGTTTAAAAACTGAAAGATAAGATATTCAAACACTTCTATACTTGAAATAATCATGGAAATATATCATAATGCTCTTAGTTACCGATACATACTCAGTAAATATGATGCAATGGAGCCGAAATATTTTGAAATTGACTTCATTTAACAGCTTAATTAAGTGTTATTAAGAGGACTAAACGTTATATTAACACCAGATTTGTGTTCAGCATGAAAAATACTTCTTGTAATGAGTATTTAAAGGAAACCTTTTCGTTACTGAGAAAAATACCAAAAATTGAAGGTAATAGTTGTCTCCATGGTTGTTTAATTTGTTTATGGATGGGGTTGTTAGGGAGGTAAATGCAAGAGTCCTGGAAAGAGGGGCAAGTATGAAGTCTGTTGGGGATGAGAGAGCTTGGGAAGTGAGTCAGTTGTTGTTCGCTGATGATACAGCGCTGGTGGCTGATTCATGTGAGAAACTGCAGAAGCTGGTGACTGAGTTTGGTAAAGTGTGTGGAAGAAGAAAGTTAAGAGTAAATGTGAATAAGAGCAAGGTTATTAGGTACAGTAGGGTTGAGGGTCAAGTCAATTGGGAGGTGAGTTTGAATGGAGAAAAACTGGAGGAAGTGAAGTGTTTTAGATATCTGGGAGTGGATCTGTCAGCGGATGGAACCATGGAAGCGGAAGTGGATCATAGGGTGGGGGAGGGGGCGAAAATTTTGGGAGCCTTGAAAAATGTGTGGAAGTCGAGAACATTATCTCGGAAAGCAAAAATGGGTATGTTTGAAGGAATAGTGATTCCAACAATGTTGTATGGTTGCAAGGCGTGGGCTATGGATAGAGTTGTGCGAAGGAGGATGGATGTGCTGGAAATGAGATGTTTGAGGACAATGTGTGGTGTGAGGTGGTTTGATCGAGTAAGTAACGTAAGGGTAAGAGAGATGTGTGGAAATAAAAAGAGCGTGGTTGAGAGAGCAGAAGAGGGTGTTTTGAAATGGTTTGGGCACATGGAGAGAATGAGTGAGGAAAGATTGACCAAGAGGATATATGTGTCGGAGGTGGAGGGAACGAGGAGAAGAGGGAGACCAAATTGGAGGTGGAAAGATGGAGTGAAAAAGATTTTGTGTGATCGGGGCCTGAACATGCAGGAGGGTGAAAGGAGGGCAAGGAATAGAGTGAATTGGAGCGATGTGGTATACAGGGTTTGACGTGCTGTCAGTGGATTGAATCAAGGCATGTGAAGCGTCTGGGGTAAACCATGGAAAGCTGTGTAGGTATGTATATTTGCGTGTGTGGACGTGTGTATGTACATGTGTATGGGGGGGGGGGTTGGGCCATTTCTTTCGTCTGTTTCCTTGCGCTACCTCGCAAACGCGGGAGACAGCGACAAAGTATAAAAAAAAAAAAAAAAAAAAAAAAAAATAGTTACCAACAAGTTTTCGGTTTTGATCAGCTGTAGTCCTTGCACATTGTTGTACGATGTGTTTTCGTATATTGTAGTGTGTCTTACCGGAAGTTAGGATCTACTTGTTTACAAAGTGTGTTTCAGACATCCTTCAATACCCTGACTTTACTCACACCAATATACAATTACCATTTTTTTGTATTGGAGAATATGAACACCTAATCATTTAGAATTCAGATACTCCTCCTAAATTGGTGTATGCTTCCTAAAGTAGGTAACTCTCCAAGCCATATGTTTCTTCATTCCCCATGAGTATTTTGGATGCCGACTCCTTTTTCTTTTAGTGATGCCCTTCCCAGGTCTATTTTTTGTTTCCTAATTTATTGGACATGGTATCCATCTTTGTATATATCCTCAATTTGTAGATTTTTTTCAATACTGTATGTATTATTCAATAACTTATGTTTTGGATTTTTTTTGTGAGACCTGTTTGCCAAGCTGTTTCACCAAGATTGTTTGGGAAATAGAAGCTGAGATAGTAGTTTGGTAGTATTAAGTTAGGATGGCTGTAATAGATGGGGAGAGATGATTGTAGACAATTTTACAAAACTGAATGAGTGCTTATTCCAAGTCTTTAATATGCATGTGAAACCATGGTAAAGCTGTTTTTCTTAAAGTCAAACACGCCCTAAAATGAAAGTGTGCTGAACTGACTTCTGCCAAGAGATCTTTCAGGCTTTAAACCAAAACATTTCCAGCACCTTCTATAATTCAGTCTTTCCTCCCCTCTTCTGACCTAATTGATATGATTCCCTGCAAGTGATGAAGTTTTCCATTTTGTTACCTTTATTCTAAAATACTCCTTTAGGTCATTTTTTTAAGTCCTGTCGCCACCCACCATATTTCACAGAATCTTTACCCTTCCTAAATTTTACTCACACAGATTATTTCAAGAACTGTACTTCTCCATCTTCATATTGACAAGGTGTTTGGTCATCTTTGTTGGCATTGGAATGAATTCATTTGAAATTCTTTGATTAATATGATGCATGACCTTTTCCATGATATCCATGCTCATTGATATGGTGAGCCAAGAAAGGGTGAAATTTTGTAGTCAGATCCAGAATATCAAGATACCATTGTCTTGACCTAAAATCTCATTTAAGTCTAGTAATGCCCAACCATGCTCAGTAAGGAGAATAGTGGTTTCAATTTTGCATCAGAGGACATTCTTCCAATAAAGCCAATTTTCCAAAATCTGTTTCCACTGGAGAATCAATTCTGCTGTTGACTTTCCTTCTGGCATGATATAAACTCATTGACAAAGCATGTTGCTTGCTCTGCATAATTAACTGTTGAATTTCTCCAATCATTGAAGCCCTCATAAAACATGCCTCACATTTTACTCTCAGAAACAAGCAAGAGGCAGTATAAGCAATGCATCTTTTTTCAATGGAAGGGCAATGAATGACCAATACTAGTTTTACTAGTCTGTTTGTTGGGCTTCACCTATTCAAACATTAATCTGGTCATATAACAGTTCTGACTCATACTAATATTTGGTTACTGTAAAGTCAGAATCCAAGCCCTAGCATTCTTATGGCCCCTTCTCAGTTCTGTGTTCACCAAGGTCCTTTGATGCCCCACTTGCCAGGATCATTAAAGAGATACTATATAATCATCAAATGATTGGGATAGAACAACAGCTTCTGCGAATTCATGTAGTAGAGACACAAAAGGCAAGTCTTTTTCATTAGATGCCGCAGATTTACTTCTGGTTATAGCTTGAATATCCTCATTAGATGTTGCGGGAGGAAAGTAACTACAGAGTTCCTTTCTGCACTACTTCTTTTCTTTGTTGACTTTATTCAGCCTCCTCCTGATTTTGCCATTTCCCTTTCTCTGACATGTTGAATGATTATCACACTGGCCCCAATTTCCCAACATCTGAAAGCCTATTTAGAAACAGATTAACTATATGATGTCCACCACATAAAAATGAATAACAGTATTGACAGTAATACACCTTCAGATGTTTTTTTTAATAATTTTTCTTTGTCGCTGTCTCCCGCGTTTGCGAGGTAGCGCAAGGAAACAGACGAAAGAAATGGCCCAACCCACCCCCATACACATGTATATACATACACGTCCACACACACAAATATACATACCTATACATCTCAATGTACACATATATATACACACACAGACACATACATATATACACATACACACAATTCACACTGACTGCCTTTATTCATTCCCATCGCCACCTTGCCACACATGGAATACCAACCCCCTCCCCCTCATGTGTGCGAGGTAGCTCTAGGAAAAGACAACAAAGGTACCATTCGTTCACACTCAGTCTCTAGCTGTCATGCAATAATGCCCGAAACCACAGCTCCCTTTCCACATCCAGGCCCCACACAACTTTCCATGGTTTACTCCAGACACTTCACATGCCCTAATAGAATCCACTGACAGCACGTCAACCCCGGTATACCACATCGATCCAATTCACTCTATTCCTTGCCCGCCTTTCACCCTCCTGCATGTTCAGGCCCTGATCACTCAAAATGTTTTTCACTCCATCTTTCCACCTCCAATTTGGTCTCCCACTTCTCCTCGTTCCCTCCACCTCCGACACATATATCCTCTTGGTCAATCTTTCCTCACTCATTCTCTCCATGTGCCCAAACCATTTCAAAACACCCTCTTCTGCTCTCTCAACCATGCTCTTTTTATTTCCACACATCTCTCTTACCCTTACCTTACTTACTCGATCAAACCACCTCACACCGCACATTGTCCTCAAACATCTCATTTCCAGCACATCCACCCTCCTGCGCACAACTCTATCCATAGCCCACGCCTCGCAACCATACAACATTGTTGGAACCACTATTCCTTCAAACATACCCATTTTTGCTTTCCGAGATAATGTTCTCGACTCCCACACATTCTTCAAGGCTCCCAGGATTTTCGCCCCCTCCCCCACCCTATGATTCACTTCCGCTTCCATGGTTCCATCCGCTGCCAGATCCACTCCCAGATATCTAAAACACTTTACTACCTCCAGTTTTTCTCCATTCAAACTTCCCTCCCAATTGACTTGACCCTCAACCCTACTGTACCTAATAACCTTGCTCTTATTCACATTTAATCTTAATTTTCTTCTTTCACACACTTTACCAAACTCAGTCACTAGCTTCTGCAGTTTCTCACATGAATCAGCCACCAGTGCTGTATCATCAGCGAACAACAACTGACTCACTTCCCAAGCTCTCTCATCCACAACAGACTTCATATTTGCCCCTCTTTCCAAAACTCTTGCATTCACCTCCCTAACAACCCCATCCATAAACAAATTAAACAACCATGGAGACATCACACACCCCTGCCGCAAACCTACATTCACTGAGAACCAATCACTTTCCTCTCTTCCTACACGTACACATGCCGTACATCCTCGATAAAAACTTTTCACTGCTTCTAACAACTTGCCTCCCACACCATATATTCTTAATACCTTCCACAGAGCATCTCTATCAATTCTATCATATGCCTTCTCCAGATCCATAAATGCTACATACAAATCCATTTGCTTTTCTAAGTATTTCTCACATACATTCTTCAAAGCAAACACCTGATCCACACATCCTCTACCACTTCTGAAACCACACTGCTCTTCCCCAATCTGATGCTCTGTACATGCCTTCACCCTCTCAATCAATACCCTCCCATATAATTTACCAGGAATACTCAGCAAACTTATACCTCTATAATTTGAGCACTCACTCTTATCCCCTTTGCCTTTGTACAATGGCACTATGCACGCATTCCGCCAATCTTCAGGCACCTCACCATGAGTCATACATACATTGAATAACCTTACCAACCAGTCAACAATACAGTCACCCCCTTTTTTAATAGATTCCACTGCAATACCATCCAAACCTGCTGCCTTGCCGGCTTTCATCTTCCGCAAAGCTTTTACTACCTCTTCTCTGTTTACCAAATCATTCTCCCTAACCCTCTCACTTTGCACACCACCTTGACCAAAACACCCTATACCTGCCACTCTATCATCAAACACATTCAACAAACCTTCAAAGTACTCACTCCATCTCCTCACATCACCCCTACTTGTTATCACCTCCCCATTAGCCCCCTTCACTGATGTTCCCATTTGTTCCCTTGTCTTACGCACTTTATTTACCTCCTACCAAAACATCTTTTTATTCTCCCTAAAATTTAATGATACTCTCTCACCCCAACTCTCATTTGCCCTCTTTTTCACCTCTTGCACCTTTCTCTTGACCTCCTGCCTCTTTCTTTTATACATCTCCCTATTATTTGCATTATTTCCCTGCAAAAATCGTCCAAATATCTCTCTCTTCTCTTTCACTAATAATCTTACTTCTTCATCCCACCACTCACTACCCTTTCTAATCTGCCCACCTCCCACGCTTCTCATGCCACAAGCATCTCTTGCGCAAGCCATCACTGCTTCCCTAAATACATCCCATTCCTCCCCCACTCTCCTTGCCTCCTTTGTTCTCACCTTTTTCCATTCTGTACTCAGTCTCTCCTGGCACTTCCTCACACAAGTCTCCTTCCCAAGTTCACTTACTCTCACCACTCTCTTCACCCCAACATTCTCTCTTCTTTTCTGAAAACCTCTACAAATCTTCACCTTTGCCTCCTCAAGATAATGATCAGACATCCCTCCAGTTGCACCTCTCAGCACATTAACATCCAAAAGTCTCTCTTTCACATACCTATCAATTAACACACAATCCAATAATGCTCTCTGGCCATCTCTCCTACTTACATACATATACCTATGTATATCTCGCTTTTTAAACCAGGTATTCCCAATCACCAGTCCTTTTTCAGCACATAAATCTACAAGCTCATCACAATTTCCATTTACAACACTGAACACCCCATGTACACCAATTATTCCCTCAACTACCACATTACTCACCTTTGCATTCAAATCACCCATCACTATAACCCGGTCTCGTGCATCAAAACTACTAACACACTCCCTCAGCTGCTCCCAAAACACTTGCCTCTCATGATCTTTCTTCTCATGCACCAATAATCACCCATCTCTCTCCATCCACTTTCAGTTTTACCCATATCAATCTAGAGTTTCCTTTCTTACACTCTATCTCATACTCCCACCACTCCTTTTTTCTCATTTTGGTTACATCCACACACGTTTAGACACCCCAATCTGAGCCTTTGAGGAGGATGAGCACTCCCTGCATGAATCCTACTTCTGTTTCCTCTTTTAGAAAGTTAAAATACAAAGAGGAGAGGGTTTCTAGCCCCCGCTCCCATCCCCTTTAGTCGCCTTCTACGACATGTGAGGAATGCGTGGGAAGTATTCTCTCTCCCCTATGTGTTCATACTTGCTTGTCTTCATTCATTCCTGGTGCCACCTGCCCCACAGGAAACAGCATCTCTACGCCCTGCTTCAGCGAGGTAGCACCAGCAAAACAGACAAAAAGGCCACATTTGTACACACTCAGTCTCTAGCTGTCATGTGTAATGCACTGAAATTACAGCTTCCTATCCACATCCAGGCCCCACTGACCTCTCCATGGTTTATACATATATATGGGAGGTGAGCCTGAGTTGCCTATGTCCACATGCGTTTTTGGCCTCTGGTTATCATGTCTATAACCGCATGTCATAAAATTTTATTATGTGGACAAGACATTGAGCTATTTACAGATTTCTGTATCATATCATGAAAGTCAATGATATTTCTCTTGATCAAGGCATTACAGGTTATGACTGAAGTGGCACTGGTACAATGAATACAGTGGTCATGATTTCCAACTTGAATATATATAAGGCATTAGAAATCTGTCCCATTCTTATACAATATTTATGTTTCTATCTAACAGAGGTATCCTTACCAGTCAACCCAGTGTAAAACATAGCTTTGCAAGGTATCCTGTACACACAGCCCACATAATTTTCTGGTGTTTCTGAGTCAAATATTCTTAATAATATTGGTACTCCTGAAAGCTACATTCACATTAAAGGCTTTAAATAGGTGGGGAACATAAGTAAAATTATCACTAAGTGGCAAAATTAAAAGATTCAAGGTATCATTGGGAGGTTTTAGGTAAACACTATTAAATAATTACTTTGCCAATTTAGAGATTTGACAATTAAAGACATAAGATACTTTAACGTAGATCTTATTCTATACTTCATATATGTAATGCCCAAAGAAACATCAACAGGAATATTGATTGCTTAATTCTATGATGCTGTGCTGGGTACCCCGAAAGTGGAAGTAACACAGTCTTGGGCTGCAGGAGCCTCTGGAAAAACATGCTTATGGACCCTCTACACGTTTTTAATTCTTGTGTAAATTCAGGGATATAATACCTATTTCTTAGCTGTATTATTATTATGTGTTCTTTGATTTCATAAATAGTAAGTGGTGTAAATAAGATCCATGGGAGACCAATCTGGTGAAAGCACAAACAAGTAATCTTTGGCTATGAATATTTTCCTGTTATATCAAACCTTGTTCTACAAGCTTATTCAAACACAACACATGCAATGCGCATGGCATACACTGTGTTATTCCCATACATTTCAACTATTCCCTGCATAATTTATGGTTCTGCCATCCCGATATTGAAAGCTACTTTCAATGCCACAATATACTAAGTTTATACTATTTTAAAAACGTGCCTAGAAATAACAAGATGGAAATAAATGATGTATTACATCTACCTTAACATTTGTAACCTTAAATTTTCCCTGATCTTCATACCCTCCCCACAATTGACTTAATGATTCGTAAGGTTCGGAAAAAGAAAAGATCCCAGCCACACCAACCGTTTTAATTTATTCTCCAGAGGAAATCTTGCCATTTCACACGAAATTCCATTAGATATCACAGTTATCAAGTTATCGGGAATAAACCCTTCCCTTCATGATAACGGTACCATAAACTCATCATTAACCCGAGTCAAGGGATACATACAAGCGCCATACCTAACTTCATTGTTCTCACGTGCATCATAATTTCTCTTATTTAATCCATTTGTTCCCACTGTCCTTGTCTCCCAAGAACCTAAACCTAACACAAGAGGAGATGCAAGTATCCCAACATGATGGCAGCCATCCATCCCGGCGATGGCCACCTCCGGCCACGCAATCGCTCTCCCGTCGAACATATTCATCACGTGTTACAACTGACATTTTGAACCAAGTAACAGTCTTCTCTACCTAGGTTTAACTTTGTGAAATATTACAGGATATAATAACTGTTGTTTATTGTTACTCCTCTCACGAGCCACGAGTGTGGGAATAACATGGGACATTCCAGTGGTCGAGCCACTGGCTGCTGCAGGAGGCTCGGGAACCACAATGGTTTAACAGTGGACGGCTTTATGTTGAATTTCTGATGGTTTCTTGTGAGACTTGAGATGATGAGGATTGTCTAGAGTGAGTATAGTGTACAGGAGTAATGATCATTAATGATAAGGTACTGTGTCATGATGTGGGGACGGCCAGTCCTCCATGACCTGCTGAGCTGCTTGTATGGATTCTCGGTACACGCTAATAAATCCATAATTCTCACTGAGGATATTAAGGGAACGTATTACACGTCTCCATTTATATGTAGGCTTTATATTGATATTCTTGATGGAAGTGGCATGTCGGCTGCATTAAGGGCTATGGATGAACACCAAAATGGACAGTGTATATCGGGGTCGGTGTCCCGGTAATGGTGTATCTTACCGTATAATTTTTCGTATGAATAAACTGGAGAAATTATAAATGATATTATCAGAAGTCTAGCTATTACTACCGTTTGGAATATCCACTAAATGTCCTCAGTGAGGTTTTTCCGATGGATTTTGATTTTCCTGGACGACCCTGAACTTCATTTTTATCGCAAATTCATTTGACGTGATTTCTTCCACCCTAAACCTTGGATCCCGCTTGGGGTTCCTGATTATTGTTGCATGAGGTTGGGGCTCCTCAAGAGATGGTGTTCTGTAGTAGGAATATAGATCACAATGGGTCACTACACATCATAAACCATTAGAGAAATATAAGTTCAGTTTACACACAGGTAGATGTCCACAACGGTAATTATCCCAAATTGTAATTTATTTCGTTTATTCTTGAATATTGAGTGACTGTTGTGCATTGCTGTTGTTTAGAGAAATATACCATGTAATATCTTGTGGAGCAGGAAATTTGCAATACATTTAATTGATAGATATTGGATAAGGCGATAGAAGAATATCATGGAAAATGTGGATCATTAATGTTAAGAGCTTTTAATAATGATCATCAGAACGTGTTAAAGCTTCTCATAACCTGCCTCTCTTTCTTCTTACTTTTCAGCAATTTAGTCACAATGTATGAGTGACATCCATGACTGAGCACCAGGCAATTGAGGAGGTGGCCACATGACACAAGGTGGCACTGCAATTTCTTCCAGTAGATAAATGACCACATATTTCTTGCATCATTTATTTTAGGTAAAGTTTTTATGTGTTCTGTTAATTTTTGGCAAGTTTGTTATCTAAGTTTACAATAACTAACTCCACCTTTTTATCAATGCACCTCACTCTGTCCAAGTTGCCTTACATATTAGGTAAGATATAATGTTCATTTACAGACTTTGAACATCACACAGTGTTGCAAAACATACATAATATCCAAAGCTAATAGTAATATGGAGTTAAACTAGGATGCTAAACTTGATATATAACGCAACATTTCTGGGGCACAGCAAAACTAACTTTGAAATATCCTTGAATTTTTCCTGTTGTGATAATGTAATAAGTGAAATAGTTTGTGGTGATAATGTTTTTTTATGTCAAGACTGGCTGAGTGTGATTTAGAGTGTTATATTTTGTTTCCATGATAAATTGGTAGTGGGAAAGGATATGAAGATTAGGGAAAAGGTTTAAGAAATCAACGGAAATTATAAAAGCCTCACCAAACCTCCCCTAGCAGCTGAAGCTTTCTTTAATTTTGATATTATATTGGTAATGTACTGTCTAATGCCCTTCCACACGATGAATAATGTCAGCTGAGCATGGTTGCTTGTTTAGTCTACATAATCACTTCCTGTGAATATTCTGGACCACTTGGCCTGTGAGTTATCACACTCAGTGGATATTGTTTACTATGTGGGAGTGTGCTGAATATGACATTAACATCAATATAATCTGATGATAACATTAAATGTTAAGATGTATCTTGAGTGCTTTTTTTTTGTATGGCTTTCATAGGTTCTGTTGGTTTTTAGAAAAAAAATTCTTGTTCACGTGGTAATCAACCCCACATTTTCCTAGATTTTAGCCTGCTGCAATGTCAGCTTATTTTTATAGAATAGAAAATTACAACATAGAGTATGGTCCTCCAGACATTTGATGTTCTGTGCACCCTAAACAAATGCTGCAAAGCAAATTCAGTGACATTTCAAGGAAAGTTTTGATGTGCCCCTAAACTAAAATTTTACATTCAGTCATGATACCACACAGCTTTCCCTTACCCTGAAATGGGATGCTGTGTGTCCAGACCATCTAACTGGGGAACAAGATTTATTAGAATATGAATATATGCTGCTGTCATGGCATTAACTTGTACCTTGTAGCATTTTGCATAGTCATTCTAGAATTTACTGTCCATTCTGGCATCTATCAAGTAGCTCCCTCAAACAGATTTTGGTAATTTTTTTTTATTATGAAGCAAGATGATTAGTGACATTCGCATGCATGCATCTTTTAAGATTTTTTAAATGACATCATAGGTTGACATCTGAGGAGAATTGTTGATGTGTCTGAATATTGATATTAATGCAGGAGGGTGAAAGGCGTGCAAGGAATAGAGTGAATTGGAACGATGTGGTATACTGGGGTCGATGTGCTGACAGTGGATTGAACCAGGGCATGTGAAGCGTCTGGGGTAAACTATGGAAAGTTTTGTGGAGCCTGGATGTGGAAAGGGAGCTGTGGTTTTGGTGCATTATACATGACAGCTAGAGACTGAGTGTGAACGAATGTGGCCTTTGTTGTCTTTTCCTAGTGCTACCTCGCGCACATGCAGGGGTAGGGGGTTGTCATTTCATGTGTAGCGGGGTGGCGACAGGAATGAATAAGGGCAGACAGTATGAATTATGTACATGTGTATATATGTATATGTCTGTGTGTGGTTATATATGTATATGTTGAAATGTTCAGGTATGTATATGTGCGTGTGTGGACGTGTATGTATATAAATGTGTATGTGGGTGGGTTGGGCCATTCTTTCGTCTCTTTCCTTGCGCTATCTCACTAATGTGGGAGACAGCGACAAAGTATAATAATAATAATAATAGTAATAATATATCCCTGGGGATAGGGAATTCAGAATACTTCCCAAGTATTCCCTGCGTGTCGTAGAAGGCGACTAAAAGGGAAGGGAGCGGGGGGCTGGAAATCCTCCCCTCTCGTTTTTTTTTTTTTTTTTCTAATTTTCCAAAAGAAGGAACAGAGGGGGCCAGGTGAGGATATTCCCTCAAAGGCTCAGTCCTCTGTTCTTAACGCTACCTTGCTAACGCGGGAAATGGCGAATAGTTTAAAAGAAAGAAAAGAAGTAATAATAATAATAATAATAATAATAATAATGATAAAAAATTAATGTCGGTGTCATGATGAAAGTAACTAATCAGTCTCAACAAAAATTACATCATTGGATTTGTTTCATGTAGTTGCACTGTATATTACTTGCATTGATCACTCTAAAGAATGTTATCTTATGTTAAGCGGAGTTAAGTTTTTGGGTGGGTATTGTTTTTTAATATCTTTTCACATAAGAAAAATAGCTTCGGAGACCCTAACCTAGCCACTTATAACTGATGGAATAGTTGTACAAACTACAGTGAATCCAGTGCTGTGATTCTGATGATATAAGTTCCTTTTGCATTGCCACCGACAGAGATACCTACCTAGATCTTTTTAGACTGCATAGCTTGGTAATATAAGTGCTTCCTGACATATGACCAAGTTCCATTCTGACTGACCGGTCATATCTTGAAATAGACGTAAGTGAGATGTATGTATGCATGGCATGTAGAATTCCTATACCTGTACAGCATTCTTTTATCCTACACAGTTTCTATCATGATTACCTTGTTTTTTATTAACCAGCTTTATTATATGATTCTCTAATTTCTTATCTTTTATTAAAGTTTCTTTTGTTTACAGATTGATTCATTCAAATTTTCAATGAACTTTTCAACAGCTCCTTCATCAGAAGTTGCTGCTTCACCTGTGATTTGAATGTGGTGCAAACTATGTCTTTTCTTAATTCTGTTGAACCAGCCATGACTTGCTGTGAAGTTCTCAATGTAATCTTCTTCCGCTTGCTCCTTCAAAGTCTCAGAAAGACTTCTAGCCTTTGCCAGAATTTTTAGTAAGCTTAGTGGTACATGTTTTTTAATTTTATCTTCCATTCACTGCCTAGACATCTTTTTCATTTCATGGATGGGTCCTTGTCGTTGCAGTCATTATTTTAGACTTCATACTTGCCAAACCTTTCAGTGCTTCATGTATTTTTTCTTTGTCCTTTAAAATTGTTTCCATCGAATGGGACAACTGTAAGTTTGAGTATTCCTGGGAAATTATGTGGGAGGGTATTGATTGAGAGGGTGAAGGCATGCACAGAACATCAGATTGGGGAAGAGAAGTGTGGTTTCAGAAGTAGTAGAGGATGTGTGGATCAGGTGTTCGCTTTGAAGAATGTATGTGAAAAATACTTAGATAACAGATGGATTTGTATGTAGCATTTATGGATTTGGAGAAGGCATGTGATAGAGTTGATAGAGATGCTCTGTGGAAGATATTAAGAGTATATGGCGTGGGAGGCAAGTTGCTGGAAGCAGTGAAAAGTTTTTATCGAGGATGTAAGGCATGTGTATGAGTAGCAAGAGAGGAAATTGATTGGTTCTCAGTGAATGTCAGTTTGTGGCAGGGGTGCGTGATGTCTCCATGGTTGTTTGATTTGTTTATGGATGGGGTTATTAGGGAAGTGAATGCAAGAGTTTAGGAGAAAGGGGCAAGTATGCAGTCTGTTTTGGATGAGGGCTTGGGAAGTGAGTTAGTTGTTGTTCGCTGATGATACAGCACTGGTGGCTGATTCGGGTGAGAAACTGCAGAAGTTGGTGACTGAGTTTGGTAAGGTGTGTGAAAGAAGAAAGCTGAGAGTAAATGATAATAAGAGCAAGGTTTTTAGGTACAGTAAGGTTGAGGAACAAGTCAATTGGGAGTTAAGATTGAATGGAGAAAAACTGGAGGAAGTGAAGTGTTTTAGATATCTGGGATTGGATTTAGCAGCAAATGGGACCATGGAAGCATAAGTGAGTCACAGGGTGGGGGAGGGGGTGAAAGTCTTGGGAGTGTTGAAAAATGTGTAGAAGGCAAGAACATTATCTCGGAAAGCAAAAATGGGTATGTTTGAAGGAATAGTGGTTCCAACAATGTTATATGGTTGCGAGGCATGGGCTATAGATAGGGTAGTGCGGAGGAGGGTGGAATTGTTGGAAATGAGATGTTTGAGGGCAATATGTGGTGGGAGATGGTTTGATCGAGTAAGTAATGAAAAGGTAAGAGAGATGTGTGGTGATAAAAAGAGTGTGGTTGAGAGAGCAGAAGAGGGTGTATTGAAATGGTTTGGTCACATAGAGAGAACGAGTGAGGAAAGATTAACAAAGAGGATATATGTGTCAGGTGGAGGGAATGAGGAGAAGTGGGAGACCAAATTGGAGGTGGAAGGATGGAGTGAAAGACTTTGAGGGAAAGGGCCTGAAAATGCAGGAGGGTGAAAGGCATGCAAGGAATAGAGTGAATTGGAACGATGTGGTATACCGGGGTCAACGTGCTGTCAGTGGATTGAACCAGGGCATGTGAAGCATCTTGGGTAAACCATGGAAAGTTTTGTGGGGCCTGGATTTGGAAAGGGAGCTGTGATTTCGGTGCATTATACATGACAGATAGAGACTTGAGTGTGAATGAATGTAGCCTTTGTTGTCTTTTGCTAGCGCTACCTCGCGCACATGCGGGGGGGAGGGGGTTGTCATTTCATGTGTGGCGGGGTGGTGACGGGAATGAATAAAGGCAGCAAGTATGAATTATGTACATGTATATATGCATATGTCTGCGTATGTATATATATGTGTACGTTGAAATATATAGGTATGTATATGTGCGTGTGTGGACGTGTATGTATATACATGTGTATGTGGGTGGGTTGGGCCATTCTTTTGTCTGTTTCCTTGCGCTACCTTGCTAATGCGGGGGGACAGTGATAAAGTATAATAAAAAAATAGTATAGTAATAATAATCATAATGAGGCAAAATATTGTTATTGACATTTCATCCACTGATGGTCATATTGCAAATAGAATCATGCACCCACTAGTGTTTTCTATCACCATAGTTTGTGTGTACTTTTACGATTACTAGTCCCCAGAGTAAGTGTGGCCATTTGACTATTCTGCAAAAAATAACAATAATATTCAGAATGAAATACATAATGGATGTGAGGTTAGAAGTGCTGGCAAGAAACTCAAGGCTACACACAAATCCACTACCACTAAAAGCCCCTTTCACCTCATTTTACTAAAAGGCTTTCTTTACCCCATTAGCTGCAGCTGGGTCATACATATCATGGTATTGTATTTTTTGCTCATTGTGGCTGGAAGAAACCCCCTCTGTTTTTAGGTGAAATGTAAGTGCATTAATGCTTATGGTGGCATCCTGTGCATTGCTAATGGATGATACAGCCTAAATTTTTTTCTTTACACTGGTCAGTGTATTTGGAGATGCCAAGGTCTTTACAAGATCTGCACTTTCTCTTTGTTAGGTAGTTTGTAAAGCTGTGAAGCCCTGGCAAAATGGTAGATGGTAGTGATGAAAACCCTTAGTAACCACATTTGTGTGTGATAAAAATAGAAAAAAAGATTACACACATCTCATCTCACTATATATACCTAATAGCACTCCTGGTGTTCCTTATTAAGATGCTTGGCAGTGGATCAGTGTAGGTTAACCCTTGAACTGACATTTCTCATATGAGTCCATTTACAGACCAGCAACTTTATGTATGTATTTGAAAACATAGTTTTCCAAGGTCCAGATACTTGCAACATAAGTGAATTAGAGAGTTACAGCTTGTAAAGAGTTGATGTATGTAGGAGAATAGGTAAAATATTTTGACACAAGAAAGATTGGTGTTGTGGAGATTTGTTAGAAATATAGATGGTGAAAAACCTTGTTTTCCTTTGGAAATCATGTGGTAGAGGATAGCTTAATGAAGAAAATTGAAGATAGTGTGTTGAAGATACAAGGACCAGAGATGGGCATCAGAAACGATGGATAGATGCAGTGAGAGTACTTTTTGGGGCTAAAATATTTCATGTAAGAATGTCACAGTAATTACTTTTCATGTGCAGTGAAGGCATATCATGTATGAGGGTTGGATTTGTACAAGGAGATGTCATCCATGCTTGGTAAAGTAACTCAATGTGCTGATTGAAAAATTAAGAACTGTTTATATGAGTTTCTTAGCTGCATAGTTAACTTCAATACATTGTAAAGATGTGCAAGTCAACTGAAGTACAGTTGATTGGGGAAGTTTTAGAATGAACTGCAGTATGCCAGATGTGAAGTTGTGTGAATGAACTGAAGTACAGTGACATGAGGAATGAGTTAAGTGAAGTTCCCTGGACATGAGGATGTGTGAGTGAACTAAAAAACTGTACACTGGATGTTGGGTGTGTGAATGAACTGAAGTACACTTGACATGAGGATGTGTAGGTGAATTAAAGTGCACTGGACATGAGGATGTGTAAGTGAACTAAAGTGCACTGGACATGTGAGTGACCTGAAGTACACTGGACAAGAGGATGTGTGAGTGAAGTATACTGGACATGATGTTTGAGTGAACCAAAGTACACTGGACATAAGGATTTGTTAGTGAACTGAAGTACACTAGACATGATGTTTTAATTGAAGTACACTGGACGTAAGGATGTATGTGAGGATGCCGAAGTATACTGGACATGAAGATGTACGTGAGTGAGCTAAAGTATACTGGACATGAGGATATATGTGAATGAACTGAAGTGCACTGGGCATGAGGATTTGTGTGAATGAACTGAAATATACTTAACATGAGGTTGCTTGTGAGTGAATTGAATTATATGGACATGAGGCTGCTTATGAATGAACTGAAGTAGACTGGATTTTAGGATATATGTAAATGAACTGATGTACTTTGGATGTGAAGATGTGTTTGAGTGAAATTCAAGATTTTTTGCATTTAGTGTATGGGGAACCAAGGCATAGTGGATGCGAGTATGTGGTTGAGTGAACTGAAAGACGTCATGCATTTAAACCACATCCTATAAATGGGAAAAGTTAAAGACAATTGTCTGAGAGGAATTAGACGCATGCAGCTACCACATTAACATTAACATTAATGCCAATAACTCAATGATTATTGGTATTTTGACTGGGAGTTCCCCTTTGCTTTCAGTCTTCATAAGTTTGTCACATTAACCAATGAAATCACATGTTTACAGATACCATTGTGTGGATACTGAATAAATGAATAGATAAAAAGAGACTGTAAGGAAGCTGCAGGACATAGTTCTGCTATAACACATTAGCATATGGTCAGAATAGAGATTTGACAGAAGGATGATTATGAACATACAGATAATTTCATTTTAACCACAGATTTTATCTAATTGTTTTGATTAAGGAATACATTGCAGAAAAAGTATGTAAAATGAAATAGATTCCTAAATGTAGCATCTGTGTCTGACAACAACCCATGTAGAACTTTCATGTGAATTTACCTGTTCCACTATCACTCAGTGGGAGTACAGTGCCATAATTAAGAGCTAATTAGAGCTTTAAGAGGTTCCTTCAGCCATTTGAACCAACACATTAGATCATTTTGTCTTGTATCATGCCCAGTGGAGTTACAGTACTAAATCTTGCTGAAATTTACCACCTGGCCTTCTGCATTTTACCTTAAGCTCAACTGAATACAATATTGTTTGTCAGTAAGGCCATAATAACCTGTTTATTGCTTTCTTTCTCCTTGCAGATATGTGATCTTTCGTCACATTTGATTCAACTAATGACTGCTTTTGGTGTCAGTACGATAATGGTGAGTACTGTACAGATCTTAGTATTTATGTTGTTATCTTGGGATTATGATATAATTAAGTTTTGGTAGACTGGATGATGTCACACTCTTGCTTTCTCGGATGTGAGTTGATGAAGACATAATGTTACCAAAATACTAGTTCAATCATATAATGAAGAGAGTTTTTTTTACTGGTTCTTCATTATCACCGAATCCCTATCTACTGTCAGAGTTATAAACATTGTACTGAAATAGAAAAGGGAGGCATTTGGTTGTACTTACAAGGAAGGAGTTCAAATCATTAGGGGATGTACAAGGAAAGCAGCAGGAGGCCAAGGTACAGGAGTTGAAAAAGAGGGCAGATGAGAGTTGGGTTGAGTGAGTATCAGCAAAGTTTAAAGGGAATAAGATGTTTTGGCAGGAGGTTAATATCCGAGAGAGAGAGAGAGAGAGAGAGAGAGAGAGAGAGAGAGAGAGAGAGAGAGAGAGAGAGAGAGAGAGATTTGTAAATGGGGAAGTGGTAACAGGTAGTAATGAAGTGAGGAGATGGAGTAAGTATTTTGAAGGACTGTTGAATGTGTATGATGATAGGGTGGCGGATGTAGAATGTATAGGTTGGGCTGATATGTGAAGTGAGAGTCATGGAGAGTGAAGAGGTTAGAGGTGGTGAAAGCATTGGAGAAGATGAAATGGGGCAAGGCAGCGGGTGTAGATGGTATTGTAGTGGAATTTATAAAGAAAGTGTGACTGTGTTGTTGATTGGTTGGTAAGGATTTTTAATGTATGGAGAGGCTGTATGTGTTAGAAGTGGAGGGATGGTAAAGTGCCTGAGGATTGGTGAAATGCATGTTTAGTGCCATTGTATAAAGGCAAGAGGGATAAAGGTCAGTGTTGAAACTACAGATGTATAAGTCTGTTGAGTATATCAGGCAAGTTGAATGAGAGGGTTGTGATTGAAAAGGTGAATGCATGTACAGAGTATCAGACTGGGGTGGTTTCAGAAGTAGTAGGGGATGTGTGGATCAGGTGTTTGCTTTAAAGGATGTGTGTGTTGGAAATACTTAGAAAAATAGATGGATTTGTATTTAGCATTCATGGGTCTGGAGAAGGCATATGATTGGGTTGATAGAGATGCTTTGTGGAAGGTCGTAAGAGCATAAGGTGTGGGAGTTCTGAAAGCTGTTACAAGTGAAAAGTTTTTATCAGGGATGTAAGGTTTGTGTGGAAATAGGAAAAGGGGAAAATGAATGGTTCCCAGTGAAGGTTGGTTTGCAGCAGTGGTATGTGATGTTAATTTGTTTATGATTGGAGTGGTGAGGGAGTTAAATGTGAGATTCTTGGAGAAAGGGGCAATTATGAGCCTGTTTGGGATGAGAGGTCCTGGGAAGTGAGTTAGTTGTTGCTTGCTGATGATCAGCACTGGTGGCAGGTTCGACTGAGACTGCAGAAGTTGGCGACTGAGTTCGGAAGAGTGTGTGAAGGAAGAATCTTGAGAGTGAATGTGAATAAAAGCAAGATTTTTAGGTTTAGCATGGGTGAGGGACAGGTTAGTTGGAGTGTGAGTTTCAAAGGAGAAAAATTGGAGGAAGTGAAGTGTTTTAGATATTTGGGAGTGGACATATATATTTATTTATATTCATTTATTATACTTTGTTCCTGTCTCCCGCATTAGCGAGGTAGTGCAAGGAAACAGACGAAAGCATGGCCCAACCCACCCACACACACTTGTATATACATACATGTCCACACTCGCACATATACATACCTATACACCTCAACGTATACATATATACACAGACATATACATATATACACATGTACATAATTCATACTGTCTGCCCTGGTTCATTCCCGTCGCTACCCCACCACACATGAAATGAAAACCCCCTCCCCCTGCATGAGCGTGAGGTAGCGCTAGGAAAAGACAACAAAGGCCACCTTCGTTCACACTCAGTCTCTAGCTGTCGTGTATAATGCACCGAAACCACAGCTCCCTTTCCACATCCAAGCCCCACAGAACTTTCCATGGTTTACCCTAGACGCTTCACATGCCCTGGTTCAATCCATTGACAGCACGTCGACCCTGGTATACCACATGGTTCCAATTCACTCTATTCTTTGAACGTCTTTCACCCTCCTGCATGTTCAGGCCCGGATCACTCAAAATCTTTTTCACTCCATCTTTCCACCTCCAATTTATTCTTCCACTTCTCCTCATTCCCTCCACCTCTGACACATATATACTCTTTGTCAATCTTTCCTCTTTCATTCTCTCTATGTGACCAAACCATTTCAAAACACCCTCTTCTGCTCTCTCAACCACACTTTTTTTATTACCACACATCTCTCTTACCCTTTCTGTACTTACTCGATTAAACCACCTCACACCACTTATTGTCCCCAAACATCTCATTTCCAACGCATCCACCCTCCTCCGCACAACTCTATCTATAGCCCAAGCCTTGCAACCATATAACATTGTCGGAACCACTATTCCTTCAAACATACCCATTTTTGCTTTCCGAGATAACATTCTCGCCTTCCAGACATTTTTCAACGCTCCCAGAACTTTTGCCCCCTCCCCCACCCTATGACTCACTTCCGCTTCCATGGTTCCATCCGCTGCCAAATCCACTCCCAGATATCTAAAACCACTTCCTCCAGCTTTTCTCCATTCAAGCGTACCTCCCAATTGACTTGTCCCTCATCCTTACTGTACCTAAAAACCTTGCTCTTGTTCACATTTACTCTCAGCTTTCTTCTTTCACACACTTTACCAAACTCAGTTACCAGCTTCTGCAGTTTCTCACCTGAATCGGCCACCAGCGCTGTATCATCAGCGAACAACTGACTCACTTCCCAAGCTTTCTCATTCACAACAGACTGCATACTTGCCCCTCTTTCCAAAACTCTTGCATTCACCTCCCTAACAACCCCATCCATAAACAAATTAAACAACCATGGAGACATCACACACCCCTGCCGCAAACCAACTTTCACTGAGAACCAATCACTTTCCTCTTTTCCTACTCGTACACATGCCTTACATCCTCGATAAAAACTTTTCACTGCTTCTCACAACTTGCCTCCCACACCATATATTCTTAATACCTTCCACAGAGCATCTCTATCAGCTCTATCATATTCCTTCTCCAGATCTATAAATGCTTTCCTAAGTATTTCTCACAAACATTCTTCAAAGCAAACACCTGATCCACACATCCTCTTTAACTTCAGAAACCACACTGCTCTTCCCCAATCTGATGCTCTGTACATGTCTTCACCCTCTCAATCAATACCCTCCCATATAATTTCCCAGGAATACTCAACAAACTTATACATCTGTAATTTGAGCACTCACTCTTATCCCCTTTGTCTCTGTACAATGGCACAATGCAAGCATTCCGCCAATCCCCAGGCACCTCACCATGAGTCATACATACATTGAATATCCTTACCAACCAGTCAGCAATACAGTCACTCCCCCCCCCCCCCCCTTTTTTTTTTTTTATAAATTCCACTGCAATACCATCCAAACCTGCTGCCTTGCTGGCTTTCATCTTCCGCAAAGCTTTTACTACCTCTTCTCTGTTTACCAAATCATTCTCCCCAACCTCTCACTTCGCACACCACCTCAACCAAAACACCTTATATCTGCCACTCTAACATCAAACACATTCAACAAACCTTCAAAATACTCACTCCATCTCATTCTCCATCACCACAACTTATCACCTCCCCATTAGCCCCCTTCACTGATGTTCCCATTTTTTCCCTTGTCTTACGCACTTTATTTACCTCCTTCCAAAACATCTTTTTATTCTCCTTAAAATTTGATGATACTCTCTCACCCCAACTCTCATTTGCCCTCTTTTTCACCTCTTGCACCTTTCTCTTGACCTCCTGCCTCTTTCTTTTATACATCTCCCACTCATTTGCATTATTTCCCTGCAAAAATCGTCCAAATGCCTCTCTCTTCTCCTTCACTAATAATCTTACTTCTTCATCCCACCACTCACTACCCTTTCTAATCTGCCCACCTCCCATGCTTCTCATGCCACAAGCATCTTTTGCACAAGCCATCACTGCTTCCCTAAATACATCCCATATATATTTATTTATTTATTCATTTTACTTTGTCGCTGTCTCCCGTGTCAGCGAGGTAGCGCAAGGAAACAGATGAAAGAATGGCCCAACCCACCCTCATACACATGTATATACATACACGTCCACACATGGAAATATACATACCTATCCCTGGGATAGGGAAGAAAGAATACTTCCCACGCATTCCTCACGTGTCGTAGATGGCAACTAAAGGGGACGGGAGCGGGGGGCTGGAAACCCTCCCTCCTTGTATTGTATTTTTCTAAAAGGGGAAACAGAAGAATGTAAGAAAGTAAATTCTAGATTGGTATGGGTGAAATTGAACATTGATGGAGAGAGATGGGTGATTATTGGTGCATATGCACCTGGGCATGAGAAGAAAGGTCATGATAGGCAAGTGCTTTGGGAGCAGCTGAATGAGTGTGTTAGTGATTTGATGCACAAGACCGGGTTATAGTGATGGGTGATTTGAATGCAAAGGTGAGTAATGTGGCAGTTGAGGGAATAATTGGTATACATGGGGTGTTCAGTGTTGTAAATGGAAATGGTGAAGAGCTTGTAGATTTATGTGCTGAAAAAGGACTGGTGATTGGGAATACCTGGTTTAAAAAGCGAGATATACTTAAGTATACGTATGTAAGTAGGAGAGATGGCCAGAGAGCTTTATTGGATTACGTGTTAATTGACAGGCGTGTGAAAGAGAGACTTTTGGATGTTAATGTGCTGAGAGGTGCAACTGGAGGGATGTCTGATCATTATCTTGTGGAGGCGAAGGTGAAGATTTGTATGGGTTTTCAGAAAAGAAGAGAGAATGTTGGGGTGAAGAGGGTGGTGAGAGTAAGTGAGCTTGGGAAGGAGGCTTGTGTGAGGAAGTACTAGGAGAGACAGTGCAGAATGGAAAAAGGTGAGAACAAAGGAGGTAAGGGGAGTGGGAGAGGAATGGGATGTATTTAGGGAAGCAGTGATGGCTTGCACAAAAGATGCTTGTGGCATGAGAAGCGTGGGAGGTGGGTTGATTAGAAAGGGTTGTGAGTGGTGGGATGAAGAAGTAAGATTATTAGTGAAAGAGAAGAGAGAGGCATTTGGACGATTTTTGCAGGGAAAAAATGCAATTGAGTGGGAGATGTATAAAAGAAAGAGACAGGAGGTCAAGAGAAAGGTGCAAGAGGTGAAAAAGAGGGCAAATGAGAGTTGGGGTGAAAGAGTATCATTAAATTTTAGGGAGAATAAAAAGATGTTTTGGAAGGAGGTAAATAAAGTGCGTAAGACAAGGGAAAAAATGGGAACATCAGTGAAGGGGGCTAATGGGAAAGTGATAGCAAGTAGTGGTGATGTGAGAAGGAGATGGAGTGAGTATTTTGAAGGTTTGTTGAATGTGGTTGATGATAGAGTAGCAGATATAGGGTGTTTTGGTCGAGGTGGTGTGCAAAGTGAGAGGGTTAGGGAAAATGATTCGGTAAACAGAGAAGAGGTAGTAAAAGCTTTGCGGAAGATGAAAGCCAGCAAGGCAGCAGGTTTAGATGGTATTGCAGTGGAATTTATTAAAAAAGGGGGTGACTGTATTGTTGACTGGTTGGTAAGGATATTTAATGTATGTATGACTCATGGTGAGGTGCCTGAGGATTGGTGGAATGTGTGCATAGTGCCACTGTACAAAGGCAAACGGGATAAGAGTGAGTGCTCAAATTACAGAGGTATAAGTTCGTTGAGTATTCCTGGTAAATTATATGGGAGGGTATTGATTGAGAGGGTGAAGGCATGTACAGAGCTTCAGATTGGGGAAGAGCAGTGTGGTTTCAGAAGTGGTAGAGGATGTGTGGATCAGGTTTTTGCTTTGAAGAATGTATGTGAGAAATACTTAGAAAAGCAAATGGATTTGTATGCAGCATTTATGGATCTGGAGAAGGCATATGATAGAGTTGATAGAGATGCTTTGTGGAAGGTACTAAGAATATATGGTGTGGGAGGCAAGTTGTTAGAAGCAGTGAAAAGTTTTTATCGAGGATGTAAGGCATGTATACGTGTAGGAAGAGAGGAAAGTGATTGGTTCTCAGTGATTGTAGGTTTGCGGCAGGGGTGTGTGATGTCTCCATGGTTGTTTAATTTGTTTATGGATGGGGTTGTTAGGGAGGTGAATGCAAGAGTTTTGGAAAGAGGGGCAAGTATGAACTCTGTTGTGAATGAGAGAGCTTGGGAAGTGAGTCAGTTATTGTTCGCTGATGATACAGCACTGGTGGCTGATTCATGTGAGAAACTGCAGAAGCTGGTGACTGGGTTTGGTAAAGGGTGTGAAAGAAGAAAGTTAAGAGCAAATGTGAATAAGAACAAGGTTATTAGGTACAGTAGGGTTGAGGGTCAAGTCAATTGGGAGGTAAGTTTGAATGGAGAAAAACTGGAGGAAGTAAAGTGTTTTAAATATCTGGGAGTGGATCTGGCAGCGGATGGAACCATGGAAGCGGAAGTGAATCATCGGATGGGGGAGGGGGCGAAAATCCTGGGAGCCTTGAAGAATGTGTGGAAGTCGAGAACATTATCTCCAAAAGCAAAAATGGGTATGTTTGAAGGAATAGTGATTCCAACAATGTTGTATGGTTGTGAGGCGTGGGCTATGGATAGAGTTGTGCGCAGGAGGGTGGATGTGCTGGAAATGAGATGTTTGAGGACAATGTGTGGTGTGAGGTGGTTTGATCGAGTAAGTAACGTAAGGGTAAGAGAGATGTGTGGAAATAAAAAGAGCGTGGTTGAGAGAGCAGAAGAGGGTGTTTTGAAATGGTTTGGTCACATGGAGAGAATGAGTGAGGAAAGATTGACCAAGAGGATATATGTGTCGGAGGTGGAGGGAACGAGGAGAAGAGGGAGACCAAATTGGAGGTGGAAAGATGGAGTGAAAAGGATTTTGTGTGATCGGGGCCTGAACATGCAGGAGGGTGAAAGGAGGGCAAGGAATAGAGTGAATTGGATCGATGTGGTATACCGGGGTTGACGTGCTGTCAGTGGATTGAATCAAGGCATGTGAAGCGTCTGGGGTAAACCATGGAAAGCTGTGTAGGTATGTATATTTGCGTGTGTGGACGTATGTATATACATGTGTATGGGGGTGGGTTGGGCCATTTCTTTCGTCTGTTTCCTTGCGCTACCTCGCAAACGCGGGAGACAGCGACAAAGCAAAAAAAAAATATATATATATATATATATATAAATACATACAGCGGATGGAACCATGGAAGTGGAAGTGGATCATAGGGTGGTGGAGGGTGCGAAAATCCTGGGAGCCTTGAAGAATGTGTGGAAGTCGAGAACATTATCTCGGAAAGCAAAAATGGGTATTTTTGAAGGAATAGTGGTTCCAACAATGTTGTATGGTTGCGAGGCGTGGGCTATGGATAGAGTTGTGCGCAGGAGGATGGATGTGCTGGAAATGAGATGTTTGAGGACAATGTGTGGTGTGAGGTGGTTTGATCGAGTAAGTAACGTAAGGGTAAGAGAGATGTGTGGAAATAAAAAGAGCATGGTTGAGAGAGCAGAAGAGGGTGTTTTGAAATGGTTTGGGCACATGGAGAGAATGAGTGAGGAAAGATTGACTAAGAGGATATATGTGTCGGAGGTGGAGGGAACGAGGAGAAGTGGGAGACCAAATTGGAGGTGGAAAGATGGAGTGAAAAAGATTTTGTGTGATCGGGGCCTGAACATGCAGGAGGGTGATAGGAGGGCAAGGAATAGAGTGAATTGGATCGATGTGGTTTACCGGGTTTGACGTGCTGATAGTGGATTGAATCAGGGCATGTGAAGTGTCTGGGGTAAACCATGGAAAGCTGTGTAGGTATGTATATTTGCGTGTGTGGACATATGTATATACATGTGTATGGGGGTGGGTTGGGCCATTTCCTTCGTCTGTTTCCTTGCGGTACCTCGCAAATGCAGGAGACAGCGATAAAGCAAAAAAAAAAAAAAACATACATATATATATATATATATATATATATATATATATATATATATATATATATATATATATATATATATATGTATATTAATATTTGTTTAAATATATATATATATATATATATATATATATATATATATATATATATATATATATATATATATATATATATATATATATATATATATTCTTTTCTTTTTCTTTCAAACTATTCGCCATTTCCCGCATTAGCGAGGTAGCGTTAAGAACAGAGGACTGGGCCTTTGAGGGAATACCCTCACCTGGCCGAATTCTCTGTTCCTTCTTTTGGAAAATTAAAAAAAAAAAAAAAAAAAAAAAAATGAGAGGGGAGGATTTCCAGCCCCCCCGCATCCTCCCCTTTTAGTCGCCTTCTACGACATGCAGGGAATACGTGGGAAGTATTCTTTCTCCCCTATCCCCAGGGATATATATATATATATATATATATATATATATATATATATATATATATATATATATATATATATTTTTTTTTTTTTTTTTATACTTTGTCGCTGTCTCCCGCGTTTGCAAGGTAGCGCAAGGAAACAGACGAAAGAAATGGCCCAACCCCCCCCCCATACACATGTACATACACACGTCCACACACGCAAATATACATACCTACACAGCTTTCCATGGTTTACCCCAGACGCTTCACATGCCTTGATTCAATCCACTGACAGCACGTCAACCCCTGTATACCACATCGCTCCAATTCACTCTATTCCTTGCCCTCCTTTCACCCTCCTGCATGTTCAGGCCCCGATCACACAAAATCTTTTTCACTCCATCTTTCCACCTCCAATTTTGGTCTCCCTCTTCTCCTCGTTCCCTCCACCTCCGACACATATATCCTCTTGGTCAATCTTTCCTCACTCATTCTCTCCATGTGCCCAAACCATTTCAAAACACCCTCTTCTGCTCTCTCAACCACGCTCTTTTTATTTCCACACATCTCTCTTACCCTTACGTTACTTACTCGATCAAACCACCTCACACCACACATTGTCCTCAAACATCTCATTTCCAGCACATCCATCCTCCTGCGCACAACTCTATCCATAGCCCACGCCTCGCAACCATACAACATTGTTGGAACCACTATTCCTTCAAACATACCCATTTTTGCTTTCCGAGATAATGTTCTCGACTTCCACACATTTTTCAAGGCTCCCAAAATTTTCGCCCCCTCCCCCACCCTATGATCCACTTCCGCTTCCATGGTTCCATCCGCTGACAGATCCACTCCCAGATATCTAAAACACTTCAATTCCTCCAGTTTTTCTCCATTCAAACTCACCTCCCAATTGACTTGACCCTCAACCCTACTGTACCTAATAACCTTGCTCTTATTCACATTTACTCTTAACTTTCTTCTTCCACACACTTTACCAAACTCAGTCACCAGCTTCTGCAGTTTCTCACATGAATCAGCCACCAGCGCTGTATCATCAGCGAACAACAACTGACTCACTTCCCAAGCTCTCTCATCCCCAACAGACTTCATACTTGCCCCTCTTTCCAGGACTCTTGCATTTACCTCCCTAAGAACCCCATCCATAAACAAATTAAACAACCATGGAGACATCACACACCCCTGCCGCAAACCTACATTCACTGAGAACCAATCACTTTCCTCTCTTCCTACACGTACACATGCCTTACATCCTCGATAAAAACTTTTCACTGCTTCTAACAACTTGCCTCCCACACCATATATTCTTAATACCTTCCACAGAGCATCTCTATCAACTCTATCATATGCCTTCTCCAGATCCATAAATGCTACATACAAATCCATTTGCTTTTCTAAGTATTTCTCACATACATTCTTCAAAGCAAACACCTGATCCACGCATCCTCTACCACTTCTGAAACCGCACTGCTCTTCCCCAATCTGATGCTCTGTACATGCCTTCACCCTCTCAATCAATACCCTCCCATATAATTTACCAGGAATACTCAACAAACTTATATATATATATATATATATATATATATATATATATATATATATATATATATATATACATGCATATATATATATATATATATATACATGCATATATATATTGATATTTGTTTAATTTGAATTTCTAGCAGTCCATGGTATACTTTAGACACATGGGAGGTGTATAATTAGTGGGTTAGAGGTGTGTTGATGCATTATTATTACGTGACCATGGTTGGTCCGGCAAAATGGTTAATCCAGCAAGGCATTGGAACCAAGAGTGCCAGAAAATTGGTTGTGTACCTGTAATAGAAAAAAGAAAGTATCTGTTTAATATTTGATTGTCATTTCCTGGATTAGTGAGGTAGCACCAGGAACATATGAAGCCAGGCCACATGTGCTCCTTTCTATTCTTTAGCTATTATGTGTAATGCAATGAAACCACAGCTCCCTGTCCACTAACAGGCCCCACAGACATCTGTGGTTTACCCTGGACACTTCACATGCCCTGGTTCAGTCCGTTGACAATATGTTGATCCTGTATACCATTTTGTTCAATTCACTCTATCCCATGCACAACTTTCACTCTCATGCATGTTCAGGCCACAGTAGCTCAAAATCTTTTTCACTTCATCTTCCATTTCCAGTTTTGTCTCCCCATTCTCCTTGTTCCCTTCACTTCTGACACTGTTATCCCCATTATCAACCTTTCCTCAATCATTCTTTATATATGTTGATACCACTTCAGCACACACTCTTCAGCACTCTTAACCACACACTTTTTATTACCACTCCTCTCTAATACCTTACTTAATCAAACCACCTCACACCACATATTGTCCTCAAGCATTTCCTTTCCAACATACCCAACTTCCTCCATACAGTCTTATCTATAGTCCATGCCTTTCATCGCATGTTGAGACTACTATATCATATTCCCCCTCCCAAATAATGATCTCTCTTTCCACACATATTTCACTTTACCATGTTAGACATTGATACAGGTATATTTCAGAGGGTGTATGTAATTGACCCACCCCCATGAAAATTAGGAAAGGATTTGATTATGATTGCTAGATGGATATATGTCTTTTTATACTTGTGGAGAGCCTTATCAGATTTAAAGAATTGTAGGGGATTTTTGCAGTGTAATGACCTTCAGTGAATGTAGTTGCTGTGACCTTATGCATCAGTGCATTGTTTCATGAGTCCACATCCTCATGGGTAGAATTTTGGCTCCTGAAGAGTGAGTTACATTATGGTCATTCACTTCAGTATGTACATAGGACCTTTGTTATGAAAGGAATGTCAGGATTACTTCAAGAGTCAGGAACCATGTTACTTTTCATCTTCTTTACTTATGGAAAGCTCACTTTACTTAGTGTGTGGTTTCATCTTGGTGAAGGAAACTTAGAAGATTACTCATAGGGTCGGTAATGCCTTGTACCTTTACTTTCATTTAACCAAAGTGTTATATACAAAACATATTGATATTCATTCTTTCCTATGCCAGGTCATGTTGCCAGAATCTCCCAGAGCTATCAGCAATAGAACTTTCACTGCAGCCTGAACTTGGCATTTCCTCTGCAGGGCTACACCTTAGCTGTGAAATCCAAATCATCCTCCTTAAGCACAACTTTGTACTTAGTTGGGTATCATTAGCTGAATGACACTGTGATGTGCTGAGTTGCTCCCTGTTGAATGCTGGGACATGGCATACCAAGAGTATTTCGTTGCTTATTTTCAAGACATTTATTGAAGGTTATTGAGCTTTCTGTACTTTCTTAGGATGCTGGTTTTTAAGTAGAGTATATTCCTAGCATTTTTTACCAGATAAGTAAGCATGTATAAATTTATTTATGATTTCATTTGTTTCTGATTATAGAAGCATACTGTGATATGTTTGATTGCTTTTACAGCAGCATCAGTGTTAATATCCATATGTATATGAACAGGTAAATTGTTATAGAAGTAATTGATAATTAATGTTTCTTCAAGAGAGAATTGATTTTAGAAGAACACATGGAATTTTAGATTAATTGTACACAATTTACCTGTTAAGACGTCCTTGAAAATTTCTGGAGAGAAAAACTCTTAGGAAGTATGGAAGATCATAGAATTGAGAAACAGCATCATCATTCTGAGGGCGAGAAATCTTGCCTAAAGGAAAGTCCAGAAAACCTTATGACAGATAACATTATAGAGAAACCACATCAGTGTTCAGAATGTGATAAGTCCTTTAAGAGGAGAGGCCATCTTGTAGAGCATATTAGAGTCCATACTGGGGAAAGACCATATCATTGCTCACAGTGCCATAAATCCTTTCATAGAAAAGGGCCTTTGGTAGAGCACATGAGAGTTCATACTAGGGAGAAGCCATATCATTGTTCAGAATGCAGTAAGTCCTTCAGGAATAGAGGCAATTTAGTAGAGCATATCAGGGTTCACACTGGATTGACACCATTTTTTTGTTCAGACTGTAGTAAATCCTTTAATTACAAAAGGACCTTAGCAGAGCATGTCAGGGTTCACTCTGGAGAAACATCATATGAGTGTTCAGAATGCAGTAAATCCTTCAGTCTGAAAGGCAATCTAGTGAAGCATATGAGAGTTCATACTGGAGAGAGGCCATTTCATTGTTCAGAATGCAATAAATCCTTTACTCAGAAACATGTTCTACTACGGCATATGAAAATTCACACAAAGGAGACACTGTATCAGTGTTCAGAGTGCAGTGAAACATTTAGAAAGAGAAGTCATATAGTAAAGCATATGAGAATACACGTGGGAGAGAAACCATTTCAGTGTGTGGAATGTAGCAAATCTTTCAGTCAAAAGCGTGATCTTGAAAGACATTTAAGAGTTCACACAGGGGAGAAACCTTATGAGTGTTTAGAATGCAACAAAACTTTTAGATATAGAGATAATTTACAAAGACACATGAGGTATTCATGCTTACCAAGATGCACTGAACTTACAGAAGACAGTATAGTGGATATAATAGATTGTTGTGGGGAGGAAATGAAAAAAGAAGCTGAAGATGATATTTCTAATTCAGAAGATCCATTAAGTCTTGAAATGATACCACAGTCTCTTATAAAGGTAGAAAAGCAGGAGGACTATATTTGTATAAAAGAAGAATCTTAAATCTGATAAAGATGGAATATATTTTACACACACACACACACACATATATATATATATATATATATATATATATATATATATATGTTCTGGAAGGAGGTAAATAAAGTGCGTAAGACAAGGGAGCAAATGGGAACTTCAGTGAAGGGCGCAAATGGGGAGGTGATAACAAGTATTGGTGATGTGAGAAGGAGATGGAGTGAGTATTTTGAAGGTTTGTTGAATGTGTTTGATGATAGAGTGGCAGATATAGGGTGTTTTGGTCGAGGGGGTGTGCAAAGTGCGAGGGTTAGGGAAAATGAGTTGGTAAACAGAGAAGAGGTAGTAAAAGCTTTGCGGAAGATGAAAGCCGGCAAGACAGCAGGTTTGGATGGTATTGCAGTGGAATTTATTAAAAAAGGGGGTGACTGTATTGTTGACTGGTTGGTAAGGTTATTTAATGTATGTATGACTCATGGTGAGGTGCCTGAGGATTGGCAGAATGCGTGCATAGTGCCATTGTACAAAGGCAAAGGGGATAAGAGTGAGTGCTCAAATTACAGAGGTATAAGTTTGTTGAGTATTCCTGGCAAATTATATGGGAGGGTATTGATTGAGAGGGTGAAGGCATGTACAGAGCATCAGATTGGGGAAGAGCAGTGTGGTTTCAGAAGTGGTAGAGGATGTGTGGATCAGGTGTTTGCTTTGAAGAATGTATGTGAGAAATACATAGAAAAGCAAATGGATTTGTATGTAGCATTTATGGATCTGGAGAAGGCATATGATAGAGTTGATAGAGATGCTCTGTGGAAGGTATTAAGAATATATGGTGTGGGAGGCAAGTTGTTAGAAGCAGTGAAAAGTTTTTATCGAGGATGTAAGGCATGTGTGCGTGTAGGAAGAGAGGAAAGTGATTGGTTCTCAGTGAATGTAGGTTTGTGGCAGGGGTGTGTGATGTCTCCATGGTTGTTTAATTTGTTTATGGATGGGGTTGTTAGGGAGGTGAATGCAAGAGTTTTGGAAAGAGGGGCAAGTATGAAGTCTGTTGGGGATGAGAGAGCTTGGGAAGTGAGTCAGTTGTTGTTCGCTGATGATACAGCGCTGGTGGCTGATTCATGTGAGAAACTGCAGAAGCTGGTGACTGAGTTTGGTAAAGTGTGTGAAAGAAGAAAGTTAAGAGTAAATGTGAATAAGAGCAAGGTTATTAGGTACAGTAGGGTTGAGGGTCGTCATATATATATATATATATATATATATATATATATATATATATATATCCTCAGGGATATATATGTATATATATTTTTTTTTTTTTTTTTTTATACTTTGTCGCTGTCTCCCGCGTTTGCGAGGTAGCGCAAGGAAACAGACGAAAGAAATGGCCCAACCCCCCCCCATACACATGTATGTACATACGTCCACACACGCACATATACATACCTACACAGCTTTCCATGGTTTACCCCAGACGCTTCACATGTCTTGATTCAATCCACTGACAGCACGTCAACCCCGGTATACCACATTGCTCCAATTCACTCTATTCCTTGCCCTCCTTTCACCCTCCTGCAAGTTCAGGCCCCGATCATACAAAATCTTTTTCACTCCATCTTTCCACCTCCAATTTGGTCTCCCTCTTCTCCTCGTTCCCTCCACCTCCGACACATATATCCTCTTGGTCAACCTTTCCTCACTCATTCTCTCTATGTGCCCAAACCATTTCAAAACACCCTCTTCTGCTCTCTCAACCATGCTCTTTTTATTTCCACACATCTCTCTCACCCTTACGTTACTTACTCGATCAAACCACCTCACACCACACATTGTCCTCAGACATCTCATTTCCAGTACATCCATCCTCCTGCGCACAACTCTATCCATAGCCCACGCCTCGCAACCATACAACATTGTTGGAACCACTATTCCTTCAAACATACCCATTTTTGCTTTCCGAGATAATGTTCTCGACTTCCACACATTCTTCAAGGCTCCCAGAATTTTCGCCCCCTCCCCCACCCTATGGTCCAATTCTGCTTCCATGGTTCCATCCACTGCCAGATCCACTCCCAGATATCTAAAACACTTCACTTCCTCCAGTTTTTCTCCATTCAAACTCACCTCCCAATTTACTTGACCCTCAACCCTACTGTACCTAATGACCTTGCTCTTATTCACATTTACTCTTAACTTTCTTCTTCCACACACTTTACCAAACTCCGTCACCAGCTTCTGCAGTTTCTCACATGAATCAGCCACCAGCGCTGTATCATCAGCGAACAACAACTGACTCACTTCCCAAGCTCTCTCATCCCCAACAGACTTCATACTTGCCCCTCTTTCCAAAACTCTTGCCTTTACCTCCCTAACAACCCCATCCATAAACAAATTAAACAACCATGGAGACATCACACACCCCTGCCGCAAACCTACATTCACTGAGAACCAATCACTTTCCTCTCTTCCTACACGTACACATGCCTTACATCCTCGATAAAAACTTTTCACTGCTTCTAACAACTTGCCTCCCACACCATATATTCTTAATACCTTCCACAGAGCATCTCTATCAACTCTATCATATGCCTTCTCCAGATCCATAAATGCTACATACAAATCCATTTGCTTTTCTAAGTATTTCTCACATACATTCTTCAAAGCAAACACCTGATCCACACATCCTCTACCACTTCTGAAACCGCACTGCTCTTCCCCAATCTGATGCTCTGTACATGCCTTCAAGAAAGCTGAGGGTAAATGTAAATAAGAGCAAGGTTATTAATTACAGTAAGGTTGAGGGACAAGTCATTTGGGAGGTAAGTTTGAATGGAGAAAAACTGGAGGAAGTGAAGTGTTTTAGATATCTGGGAGTGGTTTGGCAGCGGATGGAACAATGGAAGCGGAAGTGAGTCACGGGGTGGGGGAGGGGGCGAAAGTTCTGGGAGTGTTGAAAAATGTGTGGAAGGCGAGAACATTATATCGGAAAGCAAAAATGGGTATGTTTGAAGGAATAGTGGTTCCAACAATGTTTTATAGTTGCGAGGCTATAGATAGAGTTGTGCGGAGGAGGGTGGATGTGTTGGAAATGAGATGTTTGAGGACAATATGTGGTGTGAGGTGGTTTGATCGAGTAAGTAATGAAAGGGTAAGAGGGGTGTGTTGTAATAAAAAGAGTGTGGTTGAGAGAGCAGAAGAGGGTGTTTTTAAATGGTTTGGTCACATGGAGAGAATGAGCGAGGAAAGATTGACAAAGGGGATAGATGTTAGAGATGGAGGGAACGAGAAGTGACCAAATTGGAGGTGGAAGGATGGAGTGAAAAAGATTTTGAGCAATTGGGGCCTGAACTTGCAGGAGGATGAAAGGTGTTCTAGGAGTAGAGTGAATTGGAACGATATAGTATACTGGGGTTGATGTGCTGTCAATGGATTGAACCAGGGCATGTGAAGCATCTGGGGTAAACCATGGAAAGTTTTGTGGGGCCTGGATGTGGAAAGGGAGCTGTGGTTTCAGTGCATTATACATGACAGCTAAAGACAGTGTGAACGAATGGGGCCTTTGTTGTCTTTTCTTAGCACTACCTCGCTCACATGCGAGGGGAGGGGGTTGTCATTTCATGTGTGGTGGGGTGGCAACGGGAATGAATAAAGGCAGCAAGTATGAATTATGCACTTGTTTATATTTGTGTATGTCAGTGTATGTATATATATATATATATGTTGAAATGTATAGGTGTGTATATGTGCATGTGTGGACGTGTATGTATATATACTGCACGTGTGTATGTGGGTGGGTTGGGCCATTCTTCCATCTGTTTCCTTGTGCTGCCTCGCTAATGCAGGAGGCAGCAACTAAAAGGGAAGGGAGCGGGGGGCTGGAAATCCTCCCCTCTTGTTTTTAATTTTCCAAAAGAAGGTACAGAGAAGGGGGCCAAGTGAGGATATCCCCTCAAAGGCTCAGTCCTCTGTTCTCAACGCAGCCTCGCTAACACGGGAAATAGCGAATAGTATAAAAAAAAGATATATATATATATATATATATATATATATATATATATATATATATATATATATATATTTATTTTTTATATTATACTTTGTCGCTGTCTCCCGTGTTTGCGAGGTAGCGCAAGGAAACAGACGAAAGAAATGGCCCAACCCCCCCCCCATACACATGTATATACATACGTCCACACACGCAAATATACATACCTACACAGCTTTCCATGGTTTACCCCAGACGCTTCACATGCCTTGATTCAATCCACTGACAGCACATCAACCCCGGTATACCACATCGCTCCAATTCACTCTATTCCTTGCCCTCCTTTCACCCTCCTGCATGTTCAGGCCCCGATCACACAAAATCTTTTTCACTCCATCTTTCCACCTCCAATTTGGTCTCCCTCTTCTCCTTGTTCCCTCCACCTCCGACACATATATCCTCTTGGTCAATCTTTCCTCACTCATCCTCTCCATGTGCCCAAACCACTTCAAAACACCCTCTTCTGCTCTCTCAACCACGCTCTTTTTATTTCCACACATCTCTCTTACCCTTACGTTACTCACTCGATCAAACCACCTCACACCACACATTGTCCTCAAACATCTCATTTCCAGCACATCCATCCTCCTGCGCACAACTCTATCCATAGCCCACGCCTCGCAACCATACAACATTGTTGGAACCACTATTCCTTCAAACATACCCATTTTTGCTTTCCGAGATAATGTTCTCGACTTCCACACATTCTTCAAGGCCCCTAGGATTTTCGCCCCCTCCCCCACCCTATGATCCACTTCCGCTTCCATGGTTCCATCCGCTGCCAGATCCACTCCCAGATATCTAAAACACTTCACTTCCTCCAGTTTTTCTCCATTCAAACTCACCTCCCAATTGACTTGACCCTCAACCCTACTGTACCTAATAACCTTGCTCTTATTCACATTTACTCTTAACTTTCTTCTTCCACACACTTTTCCAAACTCAGTCACCAGCTTCTGCAGTTTCTCACATGAATCAGCCACCAGTGCTGTATCATCAGCGAACAACAACTGACTCACTTCCCAAGCTCTCTCATCCCCAACAGACTTCATACTTGCCCCTCTTTCCAAAACTCTTGCATTTACCTCCCTAACAACCCCATCCATAAACAAATTAAACAACCATGGAGACATCACACACCCCTGCCGCAAACCTACATTCACTGAGAACCAGTCACTTTCCTCTCTTCCTACACGTACACATGCCTTACATCCTCGATAAAAACTTTTCACTGCTTCTAACAACTTTCCTCCCACACCATATATTCTTAATACCTTCCACAGAGCATCTCTATCAACTCTATCATATGCCTTCTCCAGTTCCATGCACCTGGGCATGAGAAGAAAGATCAAGAGAGGCAAGTGTTTTGGGAGCAGCTGAATGAGTGTGTTAGTGGTTTTGATGCACGAGACCGGGTCATAGTGATGGGTGATTTGAATGCAAAGGTGAGTAATGTGGCAGTTGAGGGAATAATTGGTATACATGGGGTGTTCAGTGTTGTAAATGGAAATGGTGAAGAGCTTGTAGATTTATGTGCTGAAAAAGGACTGATGATTGGGAATACCTGGTTTAAAAAGCGAGATATACATAAGTATACTTATGTAAGTAGGAGAGATGGCCAGAGAGCGTTATTGGATTACGTGTTAATTGACAGGCGTGCGAAAGAGAGACTTTTGGATGTTAATGTGCTGAGAGGTGCAACTGGAGGGATGTCTGATCATTATCTTGTGGAGGCTAAGGTGAAGATTTGTATGGGTTTTCAGAAAAGAAGAGTGAATGTTGGGGTGAAGAGGGTGGTGAGAGTAAGTGAGCTTGAGAAGGAGACCTGTGTGAGGAAGTACCAGGAGAGACTGAGTACAGAATGGAAAAAGGTGAGAACAATGGAAGTAAGGGGAGTGGGGGAGGAATGGGATGTATTTAGGGAATCAGTGATGGATTGCGCAAAAGATGCTTGTGGCATGAGAAGAGTGGGAGGTGGGTTGATTAGAAAGGGTAGTGAGTGGTGGGATGAAGAAGTAAGATTATTAGTGAAAGAGAAGAGAGAGGGGCATTTGGACGATTTTTGCAGGGAAAAAATGCAATTGAGTGGGAGATGTATAAAAGAAAGAGACAGGAGGTCAAGAGAAAGGTGCAAGAGGTGAAAAAAAGGGCAAATGAGAGTTGGGGTGAGAGAGTATCATTAAATTTTAGGGAGAATAAAAAGATGTTCTGGAAGGAGGTAAATAAAGTGCGTAAGACAAGGGAGCAAATGGGAACTTCAGTGAAGGGCGCAAATGGGGAGGTGATAACAAGTAGTGGTGATGTGAGAAGGAGATGGAGTGAGTATTTTGAAGGTTTGTTGAATGTGTTTGATGATAGAGTGGCAGATATAGGGTGTTTTGGTCGAGGTGGTGTGCAAAGTGAGAGGGTTAGGGAAAATGATTTGGTAAACAGAGAAGAGGTAGTGAAAGCTTTGCGGAAGATGAAAGCCGGCAAGGCAGCAGGTTTGGATGGTATTGCAGTGGAATTTATTAAAAAAGGGGGTGACTGTATTGTTGACTGGTTGGTAAGGTTATTTAATGTATGTATGACTCATGGTGAGGTGCCTGAGGATTGGCGGAATGCATGCATAGTGCCATTGTACAAAGGCAAAGGGGATAAGAGTGAGTGCTCAAATTACAGAGGTATAAGTTTGTTGAGTATTCCTGGTAAATTATATGGGAGGGTATTGATTGAGAGGGTGAAGGCATGTACAGAGCATCAGACTGGGGAAGAGCAGTGTGGTTTCAGAAGTGGTAGAGGATGTGTGGATCAGGTGTTTGTTTTGAAGAATGTATGTGAGAAATACTTAGAAAAGCAAATGGATTTGTATGTAGCATTTATGGATCTGGAGAAGGCATATGATAGAGTTGATAGAGATGCTCTGTGGAAGGTATTAAGAATATATGGTGTGGGAGGCAAGTTGTTAGAAGCAGTGAAAAGTTTTTATCGAGGATGTAAGGCATGTGTACGTGTAGGAAGAGAGGAAAGTGATTGGTTCTCAGTGAATTTAGGTTTGCGGCAGGGGTATGTGATGTCTCCATGGTTGTTTAATTTGTTTATGGATGGGGTTGTTAGGGAGGTAAATGCAAGAGTTTTGGAATGAGGGGCAAGTATGAAGTCTGTTGTGAATGAGAGAGCTTGGGAAGTGAGTCAGTTGTTGTTCGCTGATGATGCAGCGCTGGTGGCTGATTCATGTGAGAAACTGCAGAAGCTGGTGACTGAGTTTGGTAAAATGTGTGAAAGAAGAAAGTTAAGAGTAAATGTGAATAAGAGCAAGGTTATTAGGTACAGTAGGGTTGAGGGTCAAGTCAATTGGGAGGTAAGTTTGAATGGAGAAAAACTGGAGGAAGTAAAGTGTTTTAGATATCTGGGAGTGGATCTGGCAGCGGATGGAACCATGGAAGCGGAAGTGAATCATAGGGTGGGGGAGGGGGCGAAAATCCTGGGAGCATTGAAGAATGTGTGGAAGTCGAGAACATTATCTCGGAAAGCAAAAATGGGTATGTTTGAAGGAATAGTGGTTCCAACAATGTTGTATGGTTGCGAGGCGTGGGCTATGGATAGAGTTGTGCGCAGGAGGGTTGATGTGCTGGAAATGAGATGTTTGAGGACAATGTGTGGTGTGAGGTGGTTTGATCGAGTAAGTAATGTAAGGGTAAGAGAGATGTGTGGAAGTAAAAACAGCGTGGTTGAGAGAGCAGAAGAGGGTGTTTTGAAATGGTTTGGGCACATGGAGAGAATGAGTGAGGAAAGATTGACCAAGAGGATATATGTGTCGGAGGTGGAGGGAACAGAACGAGGAGAAGTGGGAGACCAAATTGGAGGTAGAAAGATGGAGTGAAAAAGATTTTGAGTGATCGGGGCCTGAACATGCAGGAGGGTGAAAGGCGGGCAAGGAATAGAGTGAATTGGATCGATGTGGTATACCGGGGTTGATGTGCTGTCAGTGGATTGAATCAGGGCATGTGAAGCGTCTCGGGTAAACCATGGAAAGCTGTGTGGGGCCTGGATGTGGAAAGGGAGCTGTGGTTCTGGGCATTATTGCATGACAGCTGGAGACTGAGTGTGAACGAATGGGGCCTTTGTTATCTTTTCCTAGTGCTACCTCGCACACATGAGTGGGGAGGGGGATGGTATTCCATGTGTGGCGAGGTGGCGATGGGAATGAATAAAGGCAGACAGTGTGAATTGTGTGCATGGGTATATATGTATGTGTCTGTGTGTGTATATATATGTGTACATTGAGATGTATGGGTGTGTATGTTTGCGTGTGTGGACATGTGTGTATATACATGTGTATGGGGGTGGGTTGGGCCATTTCTTTCTTCTGTTTCCTTGCGCTACCTCGCAAATGCGGGAGACAGCGACAAAGCAAAATAGAATAGAGTAAATGTATTTCTGTAGGTCTGTATACTCCATCCCTCCACCTCCTCCTTTGCTTCCTTCATTTCTGACCCCTGGGTTATGTTTGTCAGATTTTTCCCATTACCTTTCCATTCTTTTTATGGTAACCAACATGGCCCAGACGAATGATATACCCCAATCAAGTTCATCTCAGGTGAAAGAAGAAATTGAAGAGAAAGGTCTGTATACTCCATCCCTCCACCTCCTCCTTTGCTTCCTTCATTTCTGACCCCTGGGTTATGTTTGTCAGATTTTTCCCATTACCTTTCCATTCTTTTTATGGTAACCAACATGGCCCAGACGAATGATATACCCCAATCAAGTTCATCTCAGGTGAAAGAAAAAATTGAAGAGAAAGAAAGTAGAGATTGATCAGGTATTTGCAATTTTTTGTAGACCCACTTCTTTGTGGAAGAAAGGTTGTATGAAGATGGAAGGACATAAGAAGAGAATTCCATAACTTAGCTGTTTGAGGAAAGGTATCATAATAACTAATCCTTGAGTGGCCAATCTTCATACCGAAGTTGTGGGAAGCAGCAAACCCAAAGCTAGGAGTGGGGACACTTGCAAAAAGTTCCTGAGAACAGTTAAAATTATACCTATGAGGGAGAGCAGTAATATCATGGTATACAGAAAGGGAAAGTTAAAGAGAGGTGTTACCCGGAGAGTTAATGAAATGAAAGGCTTCTGATTCCACTCAAGTTAATAGAGAGGTGGAGGGTGAACCTCCCCAGATGTATGAACAGTATTCCATACTCAAACTAATAAAACCCCTGTAGATTTAGAACAGCTGTGTACTAGAAAAATAAATGCACTTATACAACACTCATAGTGTTGGGGAAGCAGGCTATGTGATGTTGATTTAATGGGGTTTCGAAGACAGAGCAGAGGAAATAGTAATGCCGAATGTGTTCTTGTTATTACAAGGTTTAATTGTTTTTTGAATTGAACAGAGGGGAAACAAATGATTCTTAGAAGGAGATATATGGAGAATTTGCATTTTAGCATTCAAATTAAACAAGGTTTCTGCTTTCCCAGTCTGAAATGCTGCACAGGTCAGAATTAAGAGAGAAAATATGATCAGTATGAGAAAGAAAATGAATTTTAAAGAGAGGAGGGAAGGAAAAGTGGTTTGAAGGTGGAATCATCAGCATCATTGTGAATAGGGTTAAAAGTAGAAGAGAGCAAGTGAATGGACAGAACCCTTAGGAACACTACTGTTGGTAGGATAGGAGAAAGAAGTTGTGCCATTGATGACTACTGTGATGAAATGGCTTGATTTATGCCACCCTCCCACAAATGTTTTGGAGATGTCGAGGGCTCTGACAAAAGTTTCACCAAAATCCTTGAGATAGGAGGTCTAGATGTGAGTTACATATGTAGGGAAAGAAGATTGCAAGTGGATGTAGTACTGCAAAATCCATACTGATGAGCTGAAAGAATGGAATAGAATTCTAAATGTTTGAGAAAGTGAGAGTTTAAGAGTTTCAAAAACTTCGAAGATAGCAGAAGTGAGTTCACTGGGGCAATAGTTGGAGGGGTTAAAGCAGTTTCCTTTCTTAGGGGTGGGCTGCACCAAGGAATGCTATCCAACTGAAGTGAAAGTCCAGGTGTTTAGACAGAGACAAAATAGGTAAATAGGTAAGCAAGGATTGATGCTAGCTTAAAAGTCAGTCCTTTAGAACATAAGGTGGTAATGCCATCTGAGTCATACACCTTCTCCAACTGGATCTGGAGGAGTATCTGGAAGAAATTGTGTGAGGAGAGTATAGGTGATGGTATAGGTTCAGAGGGTGGAGTTGGGGTTGGAAGATTAGAATCTAAACCATCCAAAGCTGATTTAGAGGAAAACAGGGTTTGAGAATTAGCAAAAGACTGATCAGGTTGGGAAAGAGGAGGAAAGGTTGAATTATAGAAGTTGTTGGAGATGCTTTTGGTTAGTGACCTAAAATATGTGTCTGTAGAAGTCAAGTCAGCACACTTTCTTTTTATGAAAGTGCACTTGGCTCTTCATAGAACAGCCTCATAATGATTTTGTGCAGAAATGTAAGCAAAGTGGGTGTTTGGGGAAGAGAAGAATTTCACCATCCAGCATGCACCATCCCTGATGCAACAGGAGCAGGAGCAATCAAACCATGACTTAGGGGGAAAATAGTTAGAAGGGATGTCAGCCTCCATCCCAGGCAAGATAATCTCTGCTATGCATTCAGCATGGCATGAGGCATCTTGAACAGAGAAGCAGTACCCATGCCAGGAAAGTTATTAAAGAAGTTGCAGAAGATAACCATAGACCTCTCCCAAAGTGCCAATGTTGGCATATTGAGGATGGAGATATAGGATAGGCATGCCCAGTTAAAAGTAACAGAAATGAGATTGTAGCTAGAGAGGGATGAACTGATGTATACAAAGTCGAGGAAGGTAAGAAAAAAGGTTAAGTGAGTTTGAAGAGTGATCTTGATGGTTGGGGACTTAAATAGGGTGTTTAATTAATTGTTCCCTATCATTAAGGAGAGAAAAAGAAAAGGCATCAGCTTCACCAGGATCATCCCTCTTAGAGCCTAATTAATCCTTTTGGTGTACATTGAAATCCCCTGCATAGGATATCAGAGCATGGACGAGATGAGAACAGAGCTTTGTGGCAAGAAGTCTGTCAAAGATTGTACATAATTGGAGCAGTTAGGGTGAAAAAAAAAAGGAAACACGAAAACAAATTAGTACAAGGTTGAGAGATTTTGAGCCAGATGGTGTGAAAATTAGAAGACTCATGATCTATGAGGTGAGCAATGGTAATTTTTGTACTACAGTAGCACAAACTCTATCCATAGGACCTTTTCCTCTGCTTGTTCATTGAGCTTTATGATGTTTTGCAGAAGTTTGCCTCATTGAAAAAAGAATCAGTTTGTTTCCCTAACAATATGAGTATCATACATTATTGAAGAAAGTATCCAAAAAAGTAGCATAATTCCAGTTTTTTGTGTGTATGTGTTAGGATGGGTGTTGTTGAGTGGCTGGAGAGGGTGAGAGTTGGTGACATTGATGCTCGTCATCAGTGTAAGTATACAGTAACTTTTTTTTTCAATTTCATTCTACATTTCTTTTTTCTACAGTAAGATAGTTAAAGAAGAGGGAGAAGGGTTGGACAGGGTAAGGTTAGTTTTGGAAGTGGTAGAGAGTGTTAAAGAGTACATATAGGTTCTAACCACATTACACACTTTATGATGTTTTGCCAGGTGTAATTTCACACTGTACACAAGTATCATATGTGAGATTTTTTTATACGTACATAATTTACATGTATTAAATGTTATGCTCCCATGTTGATGTATCATTTACATAGTCTGAACTGTATATACATGAACAGATAAAGAATGAACATATTTTCTTAAAAAAATATAAACTTTAAAACAACACAAACTGTTTTCTTTATTCTCATGCCACAAGAACATTTGTAGGCTGTCATTGATGACTGAGATGCATGGTATTTCTCTAGCTTTAGTCAGGCGCTACTGGAGGCAGGCAGTTCAAATAATGGTTGGAAAAATTAAGATATCAATTGTTGTTCATTGCGATTGTCTGCACTTGCGTTGTTTGCTTTACACTGGATTTTAAGTGTGAACCCATGAACTCCAGCTGAAAGCACTTGATATACTCTTGGAACTGTGGCCTACAACAATTGATATTCTAACTTTTTTTGCCTCTCTAGATATTCAACTGACTTATCATACCATTATTAGCCTATTCAGCTCTCTTCTTCTACTGAGAAGATGTGGAAAGAATTCTGCTTTCCTCAGTATCCCAAAATCACCATTTTTACTCTACCTGAATGTCATGCATGCCTGGTGACCTCATGGAAAATATGTGG